>NC_086444.1:466476145-466833645 GCF_028390025.1 Pseudophryne corroboree
GAGACTGGTGAGTCTTTTTCTGACGTCCGTGTACATTCTCGGTATCGCCTGCCTAGAGAAGTGGAACCTAGATGGTATTTGGTAACGGGGGCACACTGCCTCAATAAATTGTCTAGTTCCCTGTGAACTAACGGTGGATACCGGACGCACGTCTAACACCAACATAGTTGTCAAGGACTCAGTTATCCGCTTTGCAGTAGGATGACTGCTGTGATATTTCATCTTCCTCGCAAAGGACTGTTGAACAGTCAATTGCTTACTGGAAGTAGTACAAGTGGGCTTACGACTTCCCCTCTGGGATGACCATCGACTCCCAGCGGCAACAACAGCAGCGCCAGCAGCAGTAGGCGTTACACGCAAGGATGCATCGGAGGAATCCCAGGCAGGAGAGGACTCGTCAGACTTGCCAGTGACATGGCCTGCAGGACTATTGGCATTCCTGGGGAAGGAGGAAATTGACACTGAGGGAGTTGGTGGGGTGGTTTGCGTGAGCTTGGTTACAAGAGGAAGGGATTTACTGGTCAGTGGACTGCTTCCGCTGTCACCCAAAGTTTTTGAACTTGTCACTGACTTATTATGAATGCGCTGCAGGTGACGTATAAGGGAGGATGTTCCGAGGTGGTTAACGTCCTTACCCCTACTTATTACAGCTTGACAAAGGGAACACACGGCTTGACACCTGTTGTCCGCATTTCTGGTGAAATACCTCCACACCGAAGAGCTGATTTTTTTGGTATTTTCACCTGGCATGTCAACGGCCATATTCCTCCCACGGACAACAGGTGTCTCCCCGGGTGCCTGACTTAAACAAACCACCTCACCATCAGAATCCTCCTGGTCAATTTCCTCCCCAGCGCCAGCAACACCCATATCCTCCTCATCCTGGTGTACTTCAACACTGACATCTTCAATCTGACTATCAGGAACTGGACTGCGGGTGCTCCTTCCAGCACTTGCAGGGGGCATGCAAATGGTGGAAGGCGCATGCTCTTCACGTCCAGTGTTGGGAAGGTCAGGCATCGCAACCGACACAATTGGACTCTCCTTGTGGATTTGGGATTTCAAAGAACGCACAGTTCTTTGCGGTGCTTTTGCCAGCTTGAGTCTTTTCAGTTTTCTAGCGAGAGGCTGAGTGCTTCCATCCTCATGTGAAGCTGAACCACTAGCCATGAACATAGGCCAGGGCCTCAGCCGTTCCTTGCCACTCCGTGTGGTAAATGGCATATTGGCAAGTTTACGCTTCTCCTCCGACAATTTTATTTTAGGTTTTGGAGTCCTTTTTTTACTGATATTTGGTGTTTTGGTTTTGACATGCTCTGTACTATGCCATTGGGCATCGGCCTTGGCAGACGACGTTGCTGGCATTTCATCGTCTCGGCCATGACTAGTGGCAGCAGCTTCAGCACGAGGTGGAAGTGGATCTTGATCTTTCCCTAATTTTGGAACCTCAACATTTTTGTTCTCCATATTTTAATAGGCACAACTAAAAGGCACCTCAGGTAAACAATGGAGATGGATGGATTGGATACTAGTATACAATTATGGACGGGCTGCCGAGTGCCGACACAGAGGTAGCCACAGCCGTGAACTACCGCACTGTACTGTGTCTGCTGCTAATATATAGACTGGTTGATAAAGAGATAGTATACTCGTAACTAGTATGTATGTATAAAGAAAGAAAAAAAAACCACGGTTAGGTGGTATATACAATTATGGACGGGCTGCCGAGTGCCGACACAGAGGTAGCCACAGCCATGAACTACCGCACTGTACTGTGTCTGCTGCTAATATATAGACTGGTTGATAAAGAGATAGTATACTCGTAACTAGTATGTATGTATAAAGAAAGAAAAAAAAACCACGGTTAGGTGGTATATACAATTATGGACGGGCTGCCGAGTGCCGACACAGAGGTAGCCACAGCCGTGAACTACCGCACTGTACTGTGTCTGCTGCTAATATATAGACTGGTTGATAAAGAGATAGTATACTCGTAACTAGTATGTATGTATAAAGAAAGAAAAAAAAAACACGGTTAGGTGGTATATACAATTATGGACGGGCTGCCGAGTGCCGACACAGAGGTAGCCACAGCCGTGAACTACCGCACTGTACTGTGTCTGCTGCTAATATATAGACTGGTTGATAAAGAGATAGTATACTCGTAACTAGTATGTATGTATAAAGAAAGAAAAAAAAACCACGGTTAGGTGGTATATACAATTATGGACGGGCTGCCGAGTGCCGACACAGAGGTAGCCACAGCCGTGAACTACCGCACTGTACTGTGTCTGCTGCTAATATATAGACTGGTTGATAAAGAGATAGTATACTCGTAACTAGTATGTATGTATAAAGAAAGAAAAAAAAACCACGGTTAGGTCACTGGTATATTATGACGGGCTGCCGAGTGCCGACACAGAGGTAGCCACAGCCGTGAACTACCGCACTGTACTGTGTCTGCTGCTAATATAGACTGGTTGATAAAGAGATAGTATACTACTAATATTATATACTGGTGGTCAGGTCACTGGTCACTAGTCACACTGGCAGTGGCACTCCTGCAGCAAAAGTGTGCACTGTTTAATTTTAATATAATATTATGTACTCCTGGCTCCTGCTATAACCTATAACTGGCACTGCAGTAGTGCTCCCCAGTCTCCCCCACAATTATAAGCTGTGTGAGCTGAGCAGTCAGACAGATATATAATATATATAGATGATGCAGCACACTGGCCTGAGCCTGAGCAGTGCACACAGATATGGTATGTATGTGACTGAGTCACTGTGTGCTGTGTATCGCTTTTTTCAGGCAGAGAACGGATTATAAATAAAAGTGGTGGTCACTGGTCACTATCAGCAAAACTCTGCACTGTACACTACTGAGTACTCCTAATGCTCCCCAAAATTAGTAAATCAAGTGTCTAAACGGAGAGGACGCCAGCCACGTCCTCTCCCTATCAATCTCAATGCACGTGTGAAAATGGCGGCGACGCGCGGCTCCTTATATAGAATCCGAGTCTCGCGATAGAATCCGAGCCTCGCGAGAATCCGACAGCGTCATGATGACGTTCGGGCGCGCTCGGGTTAACCGAGCAAGGCGGGAAGATCCGAGTCGCTCGGACCCGTGAAAAAAAACATGAAGTTCTGGCGGGTTCGGATTCAGAGAAACCGAACCCGCTCATCTCTACTATTTACACAAGATGCCTCCTGCGGCATTTACATATTTGAACACATTTGCTGCATACAAAGATGCAGCATCTGTGCAATACAGAACAACACTAAATCAGGCTCTAAATAAACTAGAAATGTATTATACTGTACCACTCTGATCTAGTTAAATTAGCCATTTCAGCTTTAGTGCAAAAAGTTAGTTTACTTTAAACTAGTGATGAGCGGGTTCAGTTCGTCGGAATCCGAAGCCCCCGAACTTCACCCTTTTTACACGGTTCCGAGACAGATTCGAATCTTCACGCCTTGCTCGGTTAACCCGAGCGCGCCCGAACGTCATCATCCCGCTGTCGGATTCTCGCGAGATTCGGATTCTATATAAAGCCGCGCGTCGCCGCCATTTTTCACTCGTGCATTGGAAATGATAGTGAGAGGACGTGGCTGGCGTCCTCTCACTTTGTTTCATGGGGCTGCAGTGCAAATATCTTTATTCTGGGGACCAGCAGTATTATAGGAGGAGTACAGTGCAAAGTTTTGCTGACCAGTGACCACCAGTATACGTTGTCTGCCTGAAAAACGCTCCATATTTGTGCTCAGTGTGCTGCATATATCTGTGCTCACACTGCTTTATTGTGGGTACTGGGGACCAGCAGTATTATATAGGAGGAGTACAGTGCAGAGTTTTGCTGACCAGTGACCATCAGTATACGTTGTCTCCCTGAAAAACGCTCCATATCTGTGCTCAGTGTGCTGCATATATCTGTGCTCACACTGCTTTATTGTGGGGACTGGGGACCAGCAGTATTATATAGGAGGAGTACAGTGCAGAGTTTTGCTGACCAGTGACCACCAGTATACGTTGTCTGCCTGAAAAACGCTCCATATCTGTGCTCAGTGTGCTGCATATATCTGTGCTCACACTGCTTTATTGTGGGGACTGGGGACCAGCAGTATTATATAGGAGGAGTACAGTGCAGAGTTTTGCTGACCAGTGACCACCAGTATTATACGTTGTCTGCCTGAAAAATGCTCCATATCTGTGCTCAGTGTGCTGCATATATCTGTGCTCACACTGCTTTATTGTAGGGACTGGGGACCAGCAGTATTATATAGGAGGAGTACAGTGCAGAGTTTTGCTGACCAGTGACCACCAGTATTATACGTTGTCTGCCTGAAAAACGCTCCATATCTGTGCTCAGTGTGCTGCATATATCTGTGCTCACACTGCTTTATTGTAGGGACTGGGGACCAGCAGTATTATAGGAGGAGTAGAGTGCAGAGTTTTGCTGACCAGTGACCACCAGTATACGTTGTCTGCCTGAAAAATGCTCCATATCTGTGCTCAGTGTGCTGCATATATCTGTGCTCACACTGCTTTATTGTGGGGACTGGGGACCAGCAGTATTATATAGGAGGAGTACAGTGCAGAGTTTTGCTGGCCAGTGACCACCAGTATACGTTGTCTCCCTGAAAAACGCTCCATATCTGTGCTCAGTGTGCTGCATATATCTGTGCTCACACTGCTTTATTGTGGGGACTGGGGACCAGCAGTATTATATAGGAGGAGTACAGTGCAGAGTTTTGCTGACCAGTGACCACCAGTATTATACGTTGTCTGCCTGAAAAATGCTCCATATCTGTGCTCAGTGTGCTGCATATATCTGTGCTCACACTGCTTTATCGTGGGGACTGGGGACCAGCAGTATTATATAGGAGGAGTACAGTGCAGAGTTTTGCTGACCAGTGACCACCAGTATTATACGTTGTCTGCCTGAAAAACGCTCCATATCTGTGCTCAGTGTGCTGCATATATCTGTGCTCACACTGCTTTATTGTGGGGACTAGGGACCAGCAGTATTATATAGGAGGAGTACAGTGCAGAGTTTTGCTGACCAGTGACCACCAGTATAAGTTGTCTGCCTGAAAAATGCTCCATATCTGTGCTCAGTGTGCTGCATATATCTGTGCTCACACTGCTTTATTGTGGGGACTGGGGACCAGCAGTATTATATAGGAGGAGTACAGTGCAGAGTTTTGCTGACCAGTGACCACCAGTATTATACGTTGATCTATTACTGGCATATAATTCCACACATTAAAAAATGGAGAACAAAAATGTGGAGGGTAAAATAGGGAAAGATCAAGATCCACTTCCACCTCGTGCTGAAGCTGCTGCCACTAGTCATGGCCGAGATGATGAAATGCCATCAACGTCGTCTGCCAAGGTCGATGCACAATGTCATAGTAGAGAGCATGTAAAATCCCAAAAAATAAAGCTCAGTAAAATGACCCAAAAATCTCTATCAAAAATGTCTGAGGAGAAGCGTAAACTTGCCAATATGCCATTTACGACACGGAGTGGCAAGGAACGGCTGAGGCCCTGGCCTATGTTCAAGGCTAGTGGTTCAGCTTCACCTGAGGATGGAAGCACTCATCCTCCTGCTAAAAAACTTAAAAGAGTTAAGATGACAAAAGCACAGCAAAGAACTGTGCGTTCTTCTAAATCACAAATCCCCAAGGAGAGTCCAATTGTGTCGGTTGCGATGCCTGACCTTCCCAACATTGGACGGGAAAAGGTTGCGCCTTCCACCATTTGCACGCCCCCTGCAAGTGCTGGAAGGAGCACCCACAGTCCAGTTCCTGATAGTCAAATTGAAGATGTCACTGTTGAAGTACACCAGGATGAGGATATGGGTGTTGCTGGCGCTGGGGAGGAAATTGACAAGGAGGATTCTGATGGTGAGGTGGTTTTTTTTAAGTCAGGCACCCGGGGAGACACCTGTTGTCCGTGGGACGAATATGGCCATTGACATGCCTGGTCAAAATACAAAAAAAAATCACCTCTTCGGTGTGGAATTATTTCAACAGAAATGCGGACAACTGGTGTCAAGCCGTGTGTTGCCTTTGTCAAGCTGTAATAAGTAAGGGTAAGGACGTTAACCACCTACGAACATCCTCCCTTATACGTCACCTGGACCGCATTCATCAGAAGTCAGTGACAAGTTCAAAAACTTTGGATGACCGCGGAAGCCGTCCACTGACCACTAAATCCCTTCCTCTTGTAACCAAGCTCCAACCCACACCACCAACTCCCTCAGTGTCAATTTCCTCCTTAGACAGGAAATCCAATAGTCCTGCAGGCCATGTCACTGTCAAGTCTGATGAGTCCTCTCTTGTCTGGGATTCCTCCAATGCATCCTTGAGTGTAACGCCTACTGCTGCTGGTGCTGCTGTTGTTGCTGCTGGGAGTCGATCGTCATCCCAGAGGGGAAGTCGGAAGACCACTTGTACTACTTCCAGTAAGCAATTGACTGTCCAACAGTCCTTTGCGAGGAAGATGAAATATCACAGCAGTCATCCTGCTGCAAAGCGGATAACTCAGGCCTTGGCAGCCTGGGAGGTGAGAAACGACAGGGGCGTGCAAGAGATGCTGTCGGTGGCCCGAAGAATTGCGGGCCACTTTCGGCATTCAGCCACAGCGTGCCGAAGACTGGAGCACCGGCAAACAGTCCTGAACCTGCCCTGCCATCATCTGAAGCAAGAGGTGGTAACGAGGTGGAATTCAACCCTCTACATGCTTCAGAGGATGGAGGAGCAGCAAAAGGCCATTCAAGCCTATACATCTGCCTACGATATAGGCAAAGGAGGGGGAATGCACCTGACTCTAGCGCAGTGGAGACTGATTTCAACGTTGTGCAAGGTTTGCAACCCTTTGAACTTGCCACACGTGAAGTCAGTTCAGACACTGCCAGCCTGAATCAGGTCATTCCCCTCATCAGGCTTTTGCAGAAGAAGCTGGAGACATTGAAGGAGGAGCTAAAACAGAGCGATTCCGCTAGGCATGTGGGACTTGTGGATGGAGCCCTTAATTCGCTTAACCAGGATTCACGGGTGGTCAATCTGTTGAAATCAGAGCACTACATTTTGGCCACCGTGCTCGATCCTAGATTTAAAACCTACGTTGTATCTCTCTTTCCGGCAGACACAAGTCTGCAGAGGTTCAAAGACCTGCTGGTGAGAAAATTGTCAAGTCAAGCGGAACGTGACCCGTCAACAGCTCCTCCTTCACATTCTCCCGCAACTGGGGGTGCGAGGAAAAGACTAAGAATTCCGAGCCCACCCGATGGCGGTGATGCAGGGCAGTCTGGAGCGAGTGCTGACATCTGGTCCGGACTGAAGGACCTGCCAACGATTACTGACATGTCGTCTACTGTCACTGCATATGATTCTCTCACCATTGAAAGAATGGTGGAGGATTATATGAGTGACCGCATCCAAGTAGGCACATCAGACAGTCCGTACGTATACTGGCAGGAAAAAGAGGCAATTTGGAGGCCCTTGCAGAAACTGGCTTTATTTTACCTAAGTTGCCCCCCCTCCAGTGTGTACTCCGAAAGTGTTTAGTGCAGCCGCTCACCTTGTCAGCAATTGGCGTACGAGGTTATTTCCACAAAATGTGGAGAAGATGATGTTCATCAAAATGAATTATAATCAATTCCTCCGTGGAGACATTCACCAGCAGCAATTGCCTCCAGAAAGTACACAGGGACCAGAGATGGTGGATTCCAGTGGGGATGAATTAATAATCTGTGAGGAGGGGAATGTACACAGTGAAAGGGGTGAGGAATCGGACGATGAGGAGGAGGTGGACATCTTGCCTCTGTAGAGCCAGTTTGTGCAAGGAGAGATTGATTGCTTCTTTTTTGGTGGGGGCCCAAACCAACCAGTCATTTCAGTCACAGTCGTGTGGCAGACCCTGTCGCTAAAATGATGGGTTCGTTAAAGTGTGCATGTCCTGTTTATACAACATAAGGGTGGGTGGGAGGGCCCAAGGACAATTCCATCTTGCACCTCTTTTTTCTTTCATTTTTCTTTGCATCATGTGCTGTATGGGGACGATTTTTTGAAGTGCCATCCTGCCAGACACTGCAGTGCCACTCCTAGATGGGCCAGGTGTTTGTGTCGGCCACTTGTGATGCTTAGCTTAGCCATCCAGCGACCTTGGTGCACCTCTTTTTTTCTTTGCATCATGTGCTGTTTGGGGACTATTTTTTAAATCTGCCATTCTGTCTGACACTGCAGTGCCACTCCTAGATTGGCCAGGTGTTTGTGTCGGCCACTTGGGTCGCTTAGCTTAGCCATCCAGCGACCTTGGTGCACCTCTTTTTTTCTTTGCATCATGTGCTGTTTGGGGACTATTTTTTAAATCTGCCATCCTGTCTGACACTGCAGTGCCACTCCTAGATGGGCCAGGTGTTTGTGTCGGCCACTTGGGTCGCTTAGCTTAGTCACACAGCTACCTCATTGCACCTCTTTTTTTCTTTGCATCATGTGCTGTTTGGGGACTATTTTTTGAAGTGCCATCCTGCCTGACACTGCAGTGCCACTCCTAGATGGGCCAGGTGTTTGTGTCGGCCACTTGTGATGCTTAGCTTAGCCATCCAGCGACCTTGGTGCACCCAGTGCCAGATTAATGTGCACATGGGCCTGGAGCTGAAATATAGGAAAGGCCTATTGTGTACCGCTGCAGCAGATTGGATTAAGGAGAGGGGAGCAGGGGATATGCCTCAGCGCCCGTTAGTTACATTACACCGCACAGTAGTGTCCGATACACGTTACACTGCACAGCAGTGTCCGATAGTTAGATTACACCGCACAGTAGTGTCCGAGTTACATTACACCGCACGGTAGTGTCCGAGACACGTTACACCGCACAGCAACGTCCAATAGTTACATTACACCGCACAGTAGTGTCCGAATCACATTACACGGCATAGTAGTGTCCGAGTTACAATACAACACCGCACAGCACCGTCCGATAGTTACATTACACCGCACAGCACCGTCCAATAGTTACAATACACCGCACGGCAGCGTCCGATAGTTACAATACACCGCACAGTAGTGTCCGAGTCACATTACACCGCACGGCAGCGTTACATTACACCAAACTGCAGCGTCCGACAGTTACTGTACATTACACTGCTCAGTAGTGACCTAGTCACATTACACCTCATGGCAACGTCCGATATTTACATTACACCGTACACTAGTGTCCGAGTCACATTACACTGCACGGCAGCGTCTGATAGTCACATTACACTGCACAGTAGTGTCCGAGTCACATTACACCACAAGTCAGCGTCCAATAGTTACATTACACCGCACAGCAGCGTCCGATAGTTACAATAAACCACACGGCAGCGTCCGATAGTTACATTACACCACACGGCAGCGTCCTATAGTCACATTACACCGCACAGGAGCGTCCGATAGTCACATTACACCGCATGGCAGCGTCTGATAGATACATTACACCACAAGGTAGTGTCCGTATACACAGTGGCCGGAATTCAATTGATTATCATGCATGACAAATTAAAACGGCAACGTCCGATAGTTACATTACACCACACGGCAGCGTCCTATAGTCACATTACACCGCGCGGCAGCGTCCGATAGTTACATTATACCGCATGGCAGCGTCTGATAGTTACATTACACCACACGGCAGCGTTCGATAGTTACAATAAACCACACGGCAGCGTCCGATAGTTACATTACACCACACGGCAGCGTCCTATAGTCACATTACACCGCACAGGAGCGTCCGATAGTCACATTACACCGCATGGCAGCGTCTGATAGATACATTACACCGCAAGGTAGTGTCCGTATACACACTGGCCGGAATTCAATTGATTATCATGCATGACAAATTAAAACGGCAGCGTCCGATAGTTACATTACACCGCATAGCAGCGTCCGATAGTTACATTACACCACACGGCAGCGTCCGATAGTCACATTACACCGCACGGCAGGGTCCGATAGTCACATTACACCGCAAGGCAGCATCTGATAGTCACATTACACCGCACGGTGGCGTCTGATAGTCACATTACACCGCACGGCAGCGTCTGATAGTCACATTACACCACAAGGTAGTGTCCGTATACACACTGGCCGGAATTCAATTGATTATCATGCATGATAAATTAAAACAGTATGCCATTAAGGTCACAGAACATGCACACATAACTTTAAGTGTGAGAAAGTCCTGGGCATAGGGCTACACAGCATATACTCCTTTGTACCTCAAACCGCAGCTGCAGATCACACAGGCGGGGAGCACTGCACTGCAGTGTACTGTCCAGTGGGCAGGGCTTAGAACGACCCGGGGGTGTGGCTTCAGGCAACAGGGGCCAGGGCTCAACCGTGGAAGAACCAGGGGGCAGAGTATGTTTATAAAGGTCCCACAGAGACACAGCTTGGGATGGCAAGTGAGAGGAACTTTGAGCAATCGTGGGCACAGCTGTAGATGCACCAGGAGGCAGAGCTTATCGCGATCTGGGGGAGGAGCTTATTTCAATCCTGGGTATGTGCTTCATTGGGCAGTGACAGCTGCTGGCAGCTTCAGAGGGGATAGGCAGAGTTCTGTCTCTCCGTGAAAGGAGTCGAGTGAGTTAATGCTATTGGTGATGACAGGAGAAAAGTTTTTTTTTTCCTGTCAACACTATCTGAACTGCAGGGGATTTGTGGGCCTATTTCCAGTGGGGGGCCTGGAGCTGCAGCTCCATCCGCCCCATTGTTAATCCGGCCCTGGGTGCACCTCTTTTTTTCTTTGCATCATGTGCTGTTTGGGGACTATTGTTTAAATCTGCCATCCTGTCTGACACTGCAGTGCCACTCCTAGATTGGCCAGGTGTTTGTGTCGGCCACTTGGGTCGCTTAGCTTAGCCATCCAGCGACCTTGGTGCACCTCTTTTTTTCTTTGCATCATGTGCTGTTTGGGGACAATTTTTTAAATCTGCCATCCTGTCTGACACTGCAGTGCCACTCCTAGATGGGCCAGGTGTTTGTGTCGGCCACTTGGGTCGCTTAGCTTAGTCACACAGCTACCTCATTGCACCTCTTTTTTTCTTTGCATCATGTGCTGTTTGGGGACTATTTTTTTGAAGTGCCAAACTGTCTGACACTGCAGTGCCACTCCTAGAGGGGACAGGTGTTTGTGTCAGCCACTTGGGTCGCTTAGCTTAGTCATCCAGCGACCTCGGTGCAAATTTTAGGACTAAAAATAATATTGTGAGGTGTGAGGTGTTCAGAAAAGACTAAAAATTAGTGGAAATTATGGCTATTGAGGTTAATAATACTATGGGATCAAAATGACCCCCAAATTCTATGATTTAAGCTGTTTTTGAGGGTTTTTTGTAAAAAAACACCTGAATCTGACAAAAAAATTTCAGGGAGGTTTTGCCAAAACGCGTCCGAATCCAAAACCAAAAAACAAAACCCGAAAAATTTCCGGTGCACATCACTAGTTTAAACATGATTGTGTTATAACTAATACATGAGAATTTGTTGTATCTGAAGTGGCTATTGTTTCTGTCTTTAGCACCATTGTTTTTTCTTTAGCAAATGCCTCCAGCAGTTTCAAGGATTTTCAAGGTATAAGGATAGCATTCGTATATCTGCTTTCAATAAATATATATTTTTCTTGAGAACACTTTGTGACCTTCATTTTATTACATTGACAGACTTTGCAGTCAAGGTTCAACATTTAAATGCTTTTATGCAGTAGCTTTATTTTATTTTTTTCAAATTCCATGATGATGATGATGTTACTGTACTAGTGTATTAATGTAAAAAGATTGATAGTCCAAGTTTGCTATGTGTTCCTCCATTGTGTACTGTATCTGACAATGCACTTGACTTTCAGTGATTTCACTTAGATTGCATACTGATAGTTACACTAAAATATTGTACGGAATATTTTATTTAGCTACCAGAGGAAAGGTGTGGTTAGTCAAAGTTTAGAAATCTAATGAAATCTATGATTCTAAGCAATTCTGTTCATACTGTAATTAGAATAATAAAAAATATAAAATACACATATGAAAATTAATGATAAAAAACTACAGTACACATATCAAAATAAATTGAGACTAGAGATGAGCGGGTTCGGTTCTCTGAGAACCGAACCCTACCGAACATCACGTCCAGAGCCCGGATCCGAGTCCGATTCGGGACTTCCCGCCAGACTCAGAAACCAGAACGAGGCAAAACGTCATCATCCCGCTATCGGATTCTCGCGGGTTTTGGATTCCATATAAGGAGCCGTGCGTCACCGCTATTTTCACTCCAGTCCTGGAGAGTGTAGTGAGAGGACGTGTCTTTCTCCTCAGTGTCTGTCTGTGCGGGAAAGTGGTGTGGTGACCTGCTCTGTCTTATGTGCGTCATTCCAGTGCTGTTTTGTGCTGCATCAGTCCAGTGGTGGTGTCTTGTGCTTCATCAGTCCAGTCATAGTGGTGGTGTCCTCTGCTGCCATATGTCCAGTGCTGCTGTATAAGTCCAGTCCAGTGGTGCTGTGTTGTGCTGCATCAGCCAGCGGTGGTGTCTTGTGCTGCATCAGTCCAGTCACAGTGGTGGTGTCCTCTGCTTCCATGTGTCCAGTGCAGCTGTATAAGTCCAGTCCATTGCAGTGGTGCTGTGTTGTCCTACATGAGTCCAGTGGTGGTGTCCCTGTGCTTCTGTATAAGTCCAGTGGTACTGCCGTATGAGTCCAGTGGTACTGCCGTATGAGTCTAGTGATACTGCCATATAAGTCCAGTGATACAGCAGTATATGTCCAGTGGTACTGCCGTATAAGTCCAGTGATACTGCCGTATAAGTCCAGTGATACTGCCGTATAAATACAGTCCAGTGGTACTGCCATATAAGTCCAGTGATACTGCCGTATAAATCTAGTATAAAGCCATCTAAGTCCAGTGGTACTGCCGTGTAAGTCTAGTGATACTGCCATATAAGTCTATGTAAGTCTAGTGGTACTGTTGTATAAGTCCAGTGGTACTGCCATATGAGTCTAGTGATACTGCCATATAAGTCCAGTGATACAGCAGTATATGTCCAGTGGTACTGCCGTATAAGTCCAGTGATACTGCCGTATAAGTCCAGTGATACTGCCGTATAAATACAGTCCAGTGGTACTGCCATATAAGTCCAGTGATACTGCCGTATAAATCTAGTATAAAGCCATCTAAGTCCAGTGGTACTGCCGTGTAAGTCTAGTGGTACTGTTGTATAAGTCCAGTGGTACTTCTGTATAAATCCAGTCCAGTGATACTACCGTATATATCCAGTGATACTGCTGTATGAGTCCAGTGATACTGCCATATGAGTCCAGTCATACTGCCATATAAGTCCAGTGATACTGCCGTATATGTCCAGTGGTACTGCCGTATAAGTCCAGTGATACTGCTGTATAAATCCAGTCCAGTGGTACTGCCATATAAGTCCTGTGATACTGCTGTATAAGTCCAGTGGTACTGTCGTATAAGTCCATTGGTACTTCTGTATAAATACAGTCCAGTGGTACTGCCATATAAGTCCTGTGATACTGCTGTATAAGTCCAGTGGTACTGTCGTATAAGTCCATTGGTACTTCTGTATAAATACAGTCCAGTGGTACTGCCATATAAGTCCAGTGACACTGCCGTATAAGTCCAGTGGTACTGCCGTATAAATCTAGTATAAAGCCATCTAAGTCCAGTGGTACTGCCGTGTAAGTCTAGTGGTACTGTTGTATAAGTCCAGTGGTACTTCTGTATAAATCCAGTCCAGTGATACTGCCGTATATGTCCAGTGATACTGCTGTATGAGTCCAGTGATACTGCCATATGAGTCCAGTCATACTGCCGTATAAGTCCAGTGATACTGCCGTATATGTCCAGTGATACTGCCGTATAAGTCCAGTGATACTGCTGTATAAATCCAGTCCAGTGCTACTGCCATATAAGTCCTGTGATACTGCTGTATAAGTCCAGTGGTACTGTTGCATAAGTCCAGTGATACTGCCGTATATGTTCAGTGGTACTGCCGTATAAATCCAGTGGTATTGCCATATAAATCCAGACCAGTGGTACTGCCATTTAAGTCCAGTGGTACTGACATATAAGTCCAGTGATACTGCCATATAAGTCCAGTTATACTGCCGTATAAGTCCAGTGATACTGACGTATAAATCTAGTTCAGTGGTACTGCCATATAAGTCCAGAGATACTGCTGTATAAGTACAGTGGTACTGCTGTATAAGTCCAGTGATACCGCCATATTTGTCCAGTGGTACTGCCGTATAAGTCCATTGATACTGCCGTATATGTCCAGTGGTACTGCCGTATAAATCCAGTGGTACTGTCATATAAATCCAGTCCAGTGGTACTTCTGTATAAGTCCAGTGGTACTGCCATATAAGTCCAATGGTACTGCTGTATAAATCCAGTATAAAGCCATATAAATCCAGTGGTACTGCCATATAATTCCAGTGATACTGCCATATAAGTCCAGTGGTACTGGCATATAAGTCCAGTGGTGCTTCCGTATAAATTCAGTCCAGTGGTACTGCAGTATAAGTTTAGTGGTACTGCCATATAAGTCCAGTGGTACTGCCGTATAAGTCCAGTGGTACTGCTGTATAAATCCAGTATAAAGCCGTATAAATCCAGTGGTACTGCCATATAATTCCAGTGATACTGCCGTATAAGTCGAGTGGTACTGGCATATAAGTCCAGTGGTAATTCCGTATAAATCCAGACCAGTGGTACTGCCATATAAGTCCAGTGGTACTGCCGTATAAGTCCAGTGGTACTGCTGTATAAGTCCAGTGATATTGCCATATATGTCCAGTAGTACTGGTGTATAAGTCCAGGGGTACTTCTGTATAAATCCAGTCCAGTGTTGCTGCCGTATAAGTCCAGTGTTACTGCCATAATTGTCCAGTAGTACTGCCGTATAAGTCCAGTATAAAGCCGTATAAATCCAGTGGTACTGCCATATAAGTCCAGTGGTACTGCCGAAAAAGTACAGTGGTACTGCTATTAAAGTCCAGTCCAGTGGTACTGCCATATAAATCCAGTGGTACTGCTGTGTAAGTCCAGTGGTACTGCAGTGTAATTCCAATGGTACTGCCGTATAAGTCCACTTCAGTGCTACTGCCATATAAATCCAGTATAAAACCATATAAATCCAGTGGTACTGCAATATAATTCCAGTGGTACTGGCATATAAGTGCAGTAGTACTGCTGTATAAATCCAGTCCAGTGGTACTGCCATATCAGTCCTAGTGGTACTGCCATATAAGTCCAATGATACTGCCGTATATGTCCAGTGGTACTGCCGTATAAATCCAGTGGTACTGTCATATAAATCCAGTCCAGTGGTACTTCTGTATAAGTGCAGTGGTACTGCCATATAAGTCCAATAGTACTGCTGTATAAATCCAGTATAAAGCCATATAAATCCAGTGGTACTGCCATATAATTCCAGTGATACTGCCATATAAGTTCAGTGGTACTGGCATATAAGTCCAGTGGTGCTTCCGTATAAATCCAGTCTAGTGGTACTGCAGTATAAGTTTAGTGGTACTGCCATATAAGTCCAGTGGTACTGCCGTATAAATCCAGTGGTACTGCTGTATAAATCCAGTATAGAGCCGTATAAATCCAGTGGTACTGCCATATAATTCCAGTGATACTGCCGTATAAGTCGAGTGGTACTGGCATATACGTCCATTGGTACTTCCGTATAATTCCAGACCAGTGGTACTGCCATATAAGTCCAGTGATACTGCCGTATAAATCTAGTATAAAGCCATCTAAGTCCAGTGGTAGACTGCCGTGTAAGTCTAGTGGTACTGTTGTATAAGTCCAGTGGTACTTCTGTATAAATCCAGTCCAGTGATACTACCGTATATGTCCAGTGATACTGCTGTATGAGTCCAGTAGTACTGCCGTATAAGTCCAGTATAAAGCCGTATTAATCCAGTGGTACTGCCATATAAGTCCAGTGGTACTGCCGAAAAAGTCCAGTGGTACTGCTATTAAAGTCCAGTCCAGTGGAGCCCTTCATTCGCTTTGCCAGGATTCAAGGGTGGTCAATCTGTTGAAATCAGAGCACTACATTTTGGCCACCGTGCTCGATCCTAGGTTTAAAGCCTACGTTGTATCTCTCTTTCTGGCAGACACAAGTCTACAGCGTTGCAAAGACCTGTTGGTGAGAAAATTGTCAACTTAAGCGGAACGTGACCCATCAACAGCTCCTCCTTCATTTTCTCCTGCAACTGGGGCTGCGAGGAAAAGGATAACATTTCCTAGACCACCCACTGGCGGGGATGCAGGACAGTCTGGAGCAAGTGTGGATATCTGGTCCAGACTGAAGGAGGAGGATGTGAGGAGGAGGATGTACATGCTGAAAGGGGTGAGGAATCGGAAGATGAGGATGAGGACGACATCTTGCCTCTGTAGAGCCAGTTTGTGCAAGGAGATATGAATTGTTTCTTTTTTGGTGGGGGGATTAATTGACTCTTTTTTTGTGGGGGGGCCCAAACAAACCAATCATTTCAGCCACAGTCATGTGGCAGACCCTGGCACTGAAATGATTGGTTTGTTAAAGTGTGCTTGTCCTATTTATACAACATAAGGGTGGGTGAGAGAGCCCAAGGACAATTCCATCTTGCACCTCTTTTTCTTCTTTGCATCGTGTGCTGTTTGGGGACTAGTTTTTTTAAGTGCCATCCTGTCTGTAGGTTGTATGGATATAATTGTTCTATGCTCTTTGCAGACATGCATTTTTACTGGACCACTAAAGGAAGCAATTGTTAGACCTCTTCTTAAAAAAACCTAATTTAGATCCCAACTGCATGACCAACTACAGACCGGTATCAAATGTACTTTTTCTAGGCGGGTTTCAACTGGAAACCCGCCTGACAACCCATGATATTTATGATCCATTCCAATCAGAATTCTGGAGAAGACATAGCACTGAAATAGCCCTGGTGTGTGTGTTTAATGATCTTCTGATAGCAAGAGACAGAGGTGACTGTTCAATCTTAATCCTTCTGGATCTCTCTGCATTTGATACTGTAAACCATGGGCTTCTGATTGAGTGAGTGATACATTTTTGTGGACTGGATGGCACAGTCCTAAGCTGGTTCAAATCCATCAGTGCCATTGCCATGTGGTGTCCTACAAGGTTCTATACTATCTCCCATGCTTTTTGCAGTATAAGTCATCCCACTGGGTGAAAAAATTAGGCGCCATGGCCTGGTCTACCACTGCTATGCAGCTGATACACAACTGTACTTGTCCTTTGCTCCGGGCACTGATAACACAATAGCAACCCTAAATGGCTGTCTAGCTGAGCTCCAGGAGTGGATGAGTCCCAGTTGTCTGCGACTGTACCCAGATAATACAGAGGTCCTTATGATAGGATCGCAACATCAAAGGACAAGACAGCAGCATAGCCAACCAACTGGACTTACACTTGGGGATTCAGAATTACAAACCACTTATTGTGTGCGGAATCTTGGCGTTGTCCTGGATGGTGGCTTGACACTTAAACATCAGATATCAGCCACAATCAAATCCTCATTCTTTCACCTGAGGAACTACTGTAATGGCCCCTACCAGAGCAGATCTATGTAGTGTGTGCCTGCACATTACATAGATCTGCCTAGTTGCAATGCTTTTGTGCTAACAATTCTAACTAGTAGCTTCATCTAGTTAGAAGCTAAAGGCTTGCTATGCAGGAGCAAATAGCTTTATCAGTAAGGTAAACAAGCAAAAAAACAATAAAAAGCACTGTCCCCAATAGTGAAAATGTAAAATATATTTAATAACATTATTACCAATAAAACACACAATTTCATAAAAACCAACTCTCATAAAAGTTATTAAACCATTCTGCTGAAATACTACTATAGCTACAATGTTACTAAAATCTTTATACAGTAACCTTTTTGTTATTAGCACTGAGAGGCTCTCTATTAATACACTGAAAATATGTTATACTTCCAGTATAATCCTCAGGTGTTCTTTGTTATATAGAGAGGTCTCCAGAATATGCAAGCTCCACATTTGGGCTAATTAGTTGCAAAAGTTCATTATTGTCCTTTATAACAATTGTAGGATCCACATATTAAATGGTTTATAAACTGGTACACCACAGTATTCTATTCAATTTTAGTGACTTATCACTTATCACTGGTAGCTCCGTTACAGTACTTGGCAGTTTTGGTCCGATTATTAAGAGACTTTGCTGGGGTGAATGAATGAACCAACGGAGATATCCTTCACGGATTCGGGTGCCGGCTACCGTTAATCACGCTGTAGTGAGAAGGATCAAAGAACACCTGAGGATTATCCTGGAAGTATAACATCTTTTCAGTGTATTAATAGAGAGCCTCTCAGTGCTAATAACAAAAAGGTTACTGTATAAAAGATTTTCGTAACATTGTAGCTATAGTAGTATTTCAGCAGAATGGTTTGACAACTTTTATGAGAGTTGGTTTTTATGAAATTGTGTGTTTTATTGGTAATAATGTTCTTAAATATATTTTACATTTTCACTATTGGGGACAGCGCTTCTTATTGTTTTTTTGCTTGTTTATTTAATTTGAGGCTCAGCACCTCAAATATTGAAGCTACAGTCACCAATTTAGTGTTTTTCGTAGGTGTCTCACAGTCAGTGTACTAGCGCCCACTTTCCATATAGTTAGTTTTATCAGTAAGGTGTCTTGCTTCCATATAACAGGTCATGGGTTCCTCTCCTGGGTATGACTGCTAAGAAATGTGTGATTTAAAATAAATGACAATGAAATATATATACTTTTTTTTCAGAACACTCCATATACACTGTATATACATATGTACATATATTTATCTATATATAGGGGGGGCACCAATATTTATCTTGCCTCCGGGCAATTGGGACAATTTTACGCCACTGTACTATACAGCGATTCTCAATGTTTATTTATTAATGAAAATACTAGAAGTGCTTTCTTTACTCCTGTCTTCATGTTATGTGCTATGCTCTTTGTATGATATTTTCCTTGCCAGACTAATAGGCCCTACACACTGGCCGATTTGTTAGAAAGATATGAACGATCTCGTTCATAAATGAACGAGAACTCGTTCATATCTTTCAGTGTGGAGGCTCCAGCGATGAACGATGCGCGGCCCCGCGCTCGTTCATCGCTGGTCCCCCGTCGGCTGTGCATGCAGGCCAATATGGACGATCTCGTCCATATTTGCCTGCACTTCAATGGAGCCGCGTGACGGGGGGAGTGAAGAAACTTCACTCCCCCCGTCACTGCCCCCCCGCCGCCAGGTCGCTCGTCGGCCGTATCCGCCGTCGGGCAGCTCGGCGGCGGATCGGCATGTCTGTAGGGCCCATAACAGATTTATTACAAGCATGGCCCATGATTTTATTTAAGTCATTTCTATAACATGTACTATCTATGTTTCTCTGAAATTTGCTAATATATGGTATGTTTACTGTAACTTTGCATTTATTTATTGTTGGATTTATTTGTTTTTAAAATTGTGCATACAATGCAAAATATACTCAAAACAATAAGGAAATGAAACTATTATGGGAGTTATATTTCATACTCTTTTATAGACCTGACCCTTGCTGTTTGGTTGTGGCCAGGCTACAAGTGACCCTAGTTGTGTTGTATTCTGTAGCAGATGCCCTGCTTCATTTAATACAATTTTGGCAATTAGGCATCTGGAATATTCTGTATGTTCTGTTTAAAGAGATTTAGACCTCTCATTGTTTGCACTATGCTGCACATCAAAAATGTAATGTGCTGTTTAATGTCATAGAAGCTTGTTTTGGAAAGAAATAATAAAAAAGAAACGTGATTCAATGTGAATTAAGTTTTTCAGTATGCAGAACAGAGGCTGTAACACTGGCTCATTGTCTCTCACTAACATAAATAAATCAACTACCTACTCATGAGGGCTATGGGCTGTCACACAAGGAATCTGTAGAAACAAAAATTCCAAACACATCACCCCAATTAACAGCAATATCTCTAATGCACCAACTACTACTTGGGTTGCAAGAAGACAGGGGGCCTAATTCAGATCTGATCGTAGATGTGCTAAATTTAGCACATCTACGATCAGTTTCTCTGACATGTGGGGGAACGCCCAGCACAGGACTAGTCCGCCCCACATGTCAGGCCCTACCACCCGCCATCAGACTGCACCCCGCCAACAGCGTTCCAACTCCATTGGCACGCCCCCTCCCGCCCCGCGACTGCCACTGCCTGTCAATCAGACAGAGGCGATCGCAGCCCAGAGATGCTTTTATCACCTCACTAGGCTCCCGGGGTGCGCGAGCGCACTCCACAAAAGAATTCAGACTGCGATCGCTGACGCTGCAGCGATCCAGTCTGAATTACCCCGAAGGTGTGCTGGTAGGCAAAGCATGGATTGGGTCATCGCTATGCTACAAGATCTAGCTTCCCTGAGCAATGATATCTGACCCAGCAAGAGGACAGGCTAACTTTGGAGAATCAACTAATTATTACTCAAAGGGGGTTATTATGAGGCCAATCTGTGACATTATGCAAATGCCAATGCAAAGTCCTACCCTTGTGTACATCCCTACATCCGCATGTGCAGGGAATGAGATGCCCAATTTCAGCAATAATACCAAATGGCCTTCTACAGATGCTGGTCGTTGCTGCGACGTGCACACGCATCCTGGCAGTGACAGGGTGCAAATACTCGCACACATGACCGCACAATAAATTTCCTATGAGTCGCAGGTGTGACTATTCACACATGCCCATAGGTATGCATGCTAATTGTGGCGAAACAGTGGCACCACACCTGCGAATAGTCACGGATGCGATGAGGATGAGCAAATCTATATGTGAGCAGTTGAGAATCTGTGTATGCAACCACTTTTACTGACATGCCTACAACACATACATAATACGGACCATTTCTGTAAATGCTGTAGTGGACATCCTGTCACTGCCCAAGAATGCCCACTACCTATTCCAAATGCTTCTCTCTGCATGCATCTGAAATCACAACTGTGCCTCGGTATTGTATGGACACACTCGAGACATGTGTGAACTGCAATTTAGATTCATGTACAGTAGCAAAAATTTGCTGCACTACATCCCATATCAGCAGTGCATATTTATCACACCGGGGTTGGCAGGTGTCTAAGTGGTTGGAAGAGGTTTTACAGATGTTAGGTGGCTACGTGATTGACCCTTTCCATAAGATGTTCCCTCCATAGCTTGTTCGTTGTATCGAGTTCTGAGAGCTAGAGTAGATTGATACGCAACGGTTACTCATAGACAGCAATCTCCAACAGGAAGTTCTTTTATTTGGCTGCAAATACTTCTGGATTAAAGATGGTAATTGATTATATGGCAAGAATTGAATAATCACAATAATGCAAATGGAACAAAATGATTACAAGGACTGAAGTATGCAAGAAGATCACATTTAGCTACAGCTCACAGTACACTGGGACATTTAAGAATTCAGAATCCAATTTTCAATATTAGTGATGTGCACCGGAAATTTTTCGGGTTTTGTGTTTTGGTTTTGGATTTGGTTCCGCGGCCGTGTTTTGGATTCGGACGCGTTTTGCCAAAACCTCCCTGAATTTTTTTTGTCGGATTCGGGTGTGTTTTGGATTCGGGTGTTTTTTACAAAAAACCCTCAAAAACAGCTTAAATCATAGAATTTGGGGGTCATTTTGATCCCATAGTATTATTAACCTCAATAACCATAATTTCCACCAATTTTCAGTCTATTCTGAACACCTCACACCTCACAATATTATTTTTAGTCCTAAAATTTGCATGAGGTCGCTGGATGGCTAAGCTAAGCGACACAAGTGGCCGACACAAACACCTGGCCCATCTAGGAGTGGCACTGCAGTGTCAGGTAGGATGGCACTTCAAAAAAATTGTCCCCAAACAGCACATGATGCAAAGAAAAAAAGAGGCGCACCAAGGTCGCTGTGTGACTAAGCTAAGCGACACAAGTGGCCGACACAAACACCTGGCCCATCTAGGAGTGGCACTGCAGTGTCAGACAGGATGGCACTTCAAAAAAATAGTCCCCAAACAGCACATGATGCAAAGAAAAAAAGAGGCGCACCAAGGTCGCTGTGTGACTAAGCTAAGCGACACAAGTGGCCGACACAAAGACCTGGCCCATCTAGGAGTTGCACTGCAGTGTCAGGCAGGATGGCACTTCAAAAAAATTGTCCCCAAACAGCACATGATGCAAAGAAAAATGAAAGAAAAAGGAGGTGCAAGATGGAATTGTCCTTGGGCCCTCCCACCCACCCTTATGTTGTATAAACAGGACATGCACACTTTAACGAACCCATCATTTCAGCGACAGGGTCTGCCACACGACTGTGACTGAAATGACTGGTTGGTTTGGGCCCCCACCAAAAAAGAAGCAATCAATCTCTCCTTGCACAAACTGGCTCTACAGAGGCAAGATGTCCACCTCATCATCATCCTCCGATTCCTCACCCCTTTCACTGTGTACATCCCCCTCCTCACAGATTATTAATTCGTCCCCACTGGAATCCACCTTCTCAGGTCCCTGTGTACTTTCTGGAGGCAATTGCTGGTGAATGTCTCCACAGAGGAATTGATTATAATTCATTTTGATGAACATCATCTTCTCCACATTTTCTGGAAGTAACCTCGTACACCGATTGCTGACAAGGTGAGCGGCTGCACTAAAAACTCTTTCGGAGTACACACTGGAGGGAGGGCAACTTAGGTAGAATAAAGCCAGTTTGTGCAAGGGCCTCCAAATTGCCTCTTTTTCCTGCCAGTATACGTACGGACTGTCTGACGTGCCTACTTGGATGCGGTCACTCATATAATCCTCCACCATTCTTTCAATGGTGAGAGAATCATATGCAGTGACAGTAGACGACATGTCAGTAATCGTTGGCAGGTCCTTCAGTCCGGACCAGATGTCAGCACTCGCTCCAGACTGCCCTGCATCACCGCCAGCGGCTGGGCTCGGAATTCTTAGCCTTTTCCTCGCACCTCCAGTTGTGGGAGAATGTGAAGGAGGAGCTGTTGACGGGTCATGTTCCGCTTGACTTGACAATTTTCTCACCAGCAGGTCTTTGAACCTCTGCAGACTTGTGTCTGCCGGAAAGAGAGATACAACGTAGGTTTTAAATCTAGGATCGAGCACGGTGGCCAAAATGTAGTGCTCTGATTTCAACAGATTGACCACCCGTGAATCCTGGTTAAGCGAATTAAGGGCTCCATCCACAAGTCCCACATGCCTAGCGGAATCGCTCTGTTTTAGCTCCTCCTTCAATGTCTCCAGCTTCTTCTGCAAAAGCCTGATGAGGGGAATGACCTGACTCAGGCTGGCAGTGTCTGAACTGACTTCACGTGTGGCAAGTTCAAAGGGTTGCAGAACCTTGCACAACGTTGAAATCATTCTCCACTGCGCTTGAGTCAGGTGCATTCCCCTTCCTTTGCCTATATCGTGGGCAGATGTATAGGCTTGAATGGCCTTTTGCTGCTCCTCCATCCTCTGAAGCATATAGAGGGTTGAATTCTACCTCGTTACCACCTCTTGCTTCAGATGATGGCAGGGCAGGTTCAGGAGTGTTTGCTGGTGCTCCAGTCTTCGGCACGCGGTGGCTGAATGCCGAAAGTGGCTCGCAATTTTTCGGGCCACCGACAGCATCTCTTGCACGCCCCTGTCATTTTTGAAATAATACTGCACCACCAAATTCAATGTATGTGCAAAACATGGGACGTGCTGGAATTTGCCCAGATGTAATGCACGCACAATATTGGTGGCGTTGTCCGATGTCACAAATCCCCAGGAGAGTCCAATTGGGGTAAGCCATTCTGCGATGATGTTCCTCAGTTTCCGTAAGAGGTTGTCAGCTGTGTGCCTCTTATGGAAAGCGGTGATACAAAGCGTAGCCTGCCTAGGAACGAGTTGGCATTTGCGAGATGCTGCTACTGGTGCCGCCGCTGCTGTTCTTGCTGCGGGAGGCAATACATCTACCCAGTGGGCTGTCACAGTCATATAGTCCTGAGTCTGCCCTGCTCCACTTGTCCACATGTCCGTTGTTAAGTGGACATTGGGTACAACTGCATTTTTTAGGACACTGGTGACTCTTTTTCTGAGGTCTGTGTACATTTTCGGTATCGCCTGCCTAGAGAAACGGAACCTAGATGGTATTTGGTACCGGGGACACAGTACCTCAATCAAGTCTCTAGTTGCCTGTGAACTAACGGTGGATACCGGAACCACGTTTCTCACCACGCAGGCTGACAAGACCTGAGTTATCCGCTTTGCAGCAGGATGACTGCTGTGATATTTCATCTTCCTCGCAAAGGACTGTTGGACAGTCAATTGCTTACTGGAAGTAGTACAAGTGGTTTTCCGACTTCCCCTCTGGGATGCCGATCGACTCCCAGCAGCAACAACAGCAGCGCCAGCAGCAGTAGGCGTTACACTCAAGGATGCATCGGAGGAATCCCAGGCAGGAGAGGACTCGTCAGACTTGCCAGTGACATGGCCTGCAGGACTATTGGCTTTCCTGTGTAAGGTGGAAATTGACACTGAGGGAGTTGGTGGTGTGGTTTGCAGGAGCTTGGTTACAAGAGGAAGGGACTTAGTGGTCAGTGGACTGCTTCCGCTGTCATCCAAAGTTTTTGAACTTGTCACTGACTTCTGATGAATGCGGACCAGGAGACGTATAAGGGAGGATGTTCCTAGGTGGTTAACGTCCTTACCCCTACTTATTACAGCTTGACAAAGGCAGCACATGGCTTGACACCTGTTGTCTGCATTTGTGTTGAAATATTTCCACACCGAAGAGGTGATTTTTTTGGGGTATTTTGACCAGGCATGTCAATGGCCATAATCGTCCCACGGACAACAGGTGTCTCCCTGGGTGCCTGACTTAAACAAACCACCTCACCATCAGAATCCTCCTTGTCAATTTCCTCCCCAGCGCCAGCAACACCCATATCCTCATCCTGGTGTACTTCAACAGTGACATCTTCAATTTGACTATCAGGAACTGGACTGCGGGTGCTCCTTCCAGCACTTGCAGGGGGCGTGCAAATGGTGGAAGGCGCAAGCTCTTCCCGTCCAGTGTTGGGAAGGTCAGGCATCGCAACTGACACAATTGGACTCTCCTTGGGGATTTGTGATTTAGAAGAACACACAGTTCTTTGCTGTGCTTTTGCCAGCTTAAGTCTTTTAATTTTTCTAGCGAGAGGATGAGTGCTTCCATCCTCATGTGAATCTGAACCACTAGCCATGAACATAGGCCAGGGCCTCAGCCGTTCCTTGCCACTCCGTGTCGTAAATGGCATATTGGCAAGTTTACGCTTCTCATCAGACGCTTTCAATTTTGATTTTTGGGTAATTTTACTGAACTTTTGTTTTTTGGATTTTACATGCTCTCTACTATGACATTGGGCATCAGCCTTGGCAGACGACGTTGATGGCATTTTATCGTCTCGGCCATGACTAGTGGCAGCAGCTTCAGCATGAGGTGGAAGTGGATCTTGATCTTTCCCTATTTTAACCTCCACATTTTTGTTCTCCATTTTTTAATGTGTGGAATTATATGCCAGTATCAATAGCAATGGCCTACTACTATATATACTGCGCACAACTGAAATACACCACAGGTATGGATGGATAGTATACTTGACGACACAGAGGTAGGTAGAGCAGTGGCCTTCCATACCGTACTGCTATATATACTGGTGGTCACTGTCAGCAAACTGCAAAACTAAAATGCACCACAGGTATAGAATCTAGATGGATAGTATACTTGACGACACAGAGGTAGGTAGAGCAGTGGCCTTCCGTACCATACTGCTATATATACTGGTGGTCACTGTCAGCAAAACTCTGCACTGTACTCCTCCTATATAATACTGCTGGTCCCCAGTCCCCACAATAAAGCAGTGTGAGCACAGATATATGCAGCACACTGAGCACAGATATGGAGTGTTTTTCAGGCAGACAACGTATACTGGTGGTCACTGGTCAGCAAAACTCTGCACTGTACTCCTCCTATATTTTAAACTGGTGGTCCCCAGTCCCCACAATAAAGCAGTGTGAGCACAGATATATGCAGCACACTGAGCACAGATATGGAGTGTTTTTCAGTCAGACAAAGTATACTGGTGGTCACTGTCAGCAAAACTCTGCACTGTACTCCTCCTATATAATATTGCTGGTCCCCAGTCCCCACAATAAAGCAGTGTGAGCACAGATATATGCAGCACACTGAGCACAGATATGGAGTGTTTTTCAGGCAGACAACGTATACTGGTGGTCACTGTCAGCAAAACTCTGCACTGTACTCCTCCTATATAATATACTGGTGGTCCCCAGTCCCCACAATAAAGCAGTGTGAGCACAGATATATGCACTGCAGCACACTGAGCACAGATATGAAGTGTTTTTCAGGCAGACAACGTATAATGGTGGTCACTGTCAGCAAAACTCTGCACTGTGCTCCTCCTATATAATACAGCTGCTCCCCAGTCCCCACAATTAAGCAGTGTGAGCACAGATATATGCAGCACACTGAGCACAGATATGGAGTGTTTTTCAGGCAGACAACGTATACTGGAGGTCACTGTCAGCAAAACTCTGCACTGTACTCCTCCTATATAATATTGCTGGTCCCCAGTCCCCACAATAAAGCAGTGTGAGCACAGATATATGCAGCATACTGAGCACAGATATGGAGTGTTTTTCAGGCAGACAACGTATACTGGTGGTCACTGTCAGCAAAACTCTGCACTGTACTCCTCCTATATAATATACTGGTGGTCCCCAGTCCCCACAATAAAGCAGTGTGAGCACAGATATATGCACTGCAGCACACTGAGCACAGATATGGAGTGTTTTTCAGGCAGACAACGTATACTGGTGGTCACTGTCAGCAAAACTCTGCACTGTACTCCTCCTATATAATACAGCTGCTCCCCAGTCCCCACAATTAAGCAGTGTGAGCACAGATATATGCAGCACACTGAGCACAGATATGGAGTGTTTTTCAGGCAGACAACGTATACTGGTGGTCACTGTCAGCAAAACTCTGCACTGTACTCCTCCTATATAATATACTGGTGGTCCCCAGTCCCCACAATAACACAGTGTGAGCACAGATATATGTAGCACACTGAGCACAGATATGGAGTGTTTTTCAGGCAGACAACGTATACTGGTGGTCACTGTCAGCAAAACTCTGCACTGTACTCCTTCTATATAATACAGCTGCTCCCCAGTCCCCACAATTAAGCAGTGTGAGCACAGATATATGCAGCACACTGAGCACAGCAATGGCGTGCGGTGAGGTCAGTGGCTGGTGAGGCACTGCAGCCATAATCTCTGTTGAGTCCCGCCAATGTCATCTACCGCCGCTGAGCCAATGCCCACTACTGCCGCCACTAATGGGCGCTGCCCTGCCAATGGCCTACAAAATCGCCGCCATCAATTGCCCGACCCCTGCATCTCAGTCTGATGCCGCCAGTTCCTGCAGCCAGCCTGCTCATCAAATTTGTGATGAGCAGCCGGCTAATATATTGTTAATTTTTATAAATTTATGGAAGAGAGAACAGAGACATATGTGGATATGGAAGAGAGAGGAGAAATATGGAGACAGGAGGAATAGGGATAAAAAGAGTAGGAATAGGGAGAGATGGCAGAGAGAGAGAGGAGGAATAGGTGGGAGACAATGCAGAGGGAGAGAGGAGGAATGGGGGAGATGGTAGACAGAGAGGAATAGGGTGAGAATGAAGAGAGAGACGGAATAGGGGCAGAAGGAAGAGAGAGAAGGAATAGAGGGAGATGGGAGAGGAGGAATAGAGGAGATGGCAAAGAGTGAAGAGAAATAGGGGTGTACGGGAAAGAGGAGTAGCGAGGAAACAGGAGAGAGAGGAATGGGGGAGACTGGAGAGAGGAAGGAGGAGCAGGCGGGCAGACTGGGAGTAGTAGTGGAGAGCAGGGGGTGGAATGGAAGTAGTGGTGGAGAGAGGGGGACAGAATTGGAGTAACAGTAGTGCAGAATAGGGGGACAGGCAGAGAGTAATAGAAGGGGGGGCAGGATGGGGGTAGTGGTGGGAAAAAGTGGTCAGTATGGGATCTCACCTCCTCTTAGGCAGCCACCGGGTCCTGGCTACCATTGCTCCTTCCATGCAAGCTCACACAGGACGGACAGCCTGAGTGGAAGTAATGGGTCTGCTCCTCCGGTAGCTCGCACCAGTCTGTTCTCTGCGTAGTCCAGGAGAGCGTAGACGTGGCCTGCTATCGGGTTAGGTGTGGGGCCGGGGCCGCACCTCCACACCAGCTGAGCTGTACATAAAGCTGTTCATGTTTCCTGGCTGCCCTTCTCATCACTGGTGACGGGCAAAGTTTGCAGGCTGCAGCCCACAGACATTCCCCTGAGCATACTTTCGCTGTCTGTCCCAATTCCCTTTGTGACAGTCAGCGGCGGTGTGCAGTCCTGGGAAGGGGCTTGATCTCTGCTGCAGTCCTGCTGCCGCTAGCGTTTAGAGCCGCAGCATAGAGGGAGACTCTATGCCGCAGCTGTAAACTCCAGCGGCGGCGACAGGGGGTAAGGGGAGGGGGGCTTCACTGTCGGCCACCACTAGTGTAAGCTCGGCGGGGTGGGAAGGTGGCTATTGTTCCCTGCCCACTGCCCAATCATAATGAGCCTCAGGATCTGGAATACACATTTTCAGAAATATACTATTCGACTGTCATTTAATACAGAAAAAAACAGAGGAGGAACTTGAAGTAAAAGAATACCTTGCAGGCTTTGCACTACCAACTAAGTCAACAGCCCAGTAGTAACACAGCAAATGCCCTGCATATAGGAAGTAACAATATAAATTAACCTTTGACAGGTACCTGTACCATTACCCCCACTGCACGACAAATACCTACACTATCCTACCCCGGTAGTGACCTGTACTGTACACCCCACTGGTAGGTCCTGCCGCAGAGAGTCATCAGCCCAACCCCAGCTGCACTATTATTATCTCCTGATGGGTGGCATGCTGGTACTTGTAGTACTTACCACACACAGTGAGGTTGTGCAGCAGCTGGGAGTCCAGCACCTGGTTCCAGCTATTGAGCAGCACTAGAAGGCAGGTTACCATTTTTCCTCCACCTGCAGACCATGTCAGCGGTGTCTGCCGAGCTCGGCAGCCACCACCCCAACATCCACAGCAACAGCAACAGCAGGTGTGAATTTGGTGCCTGGTCCGACAGGCGCTCATGGAGACACAGCAACATGGCGCTGCCATCATTTGCAGTCTGGCGCTGTCCACAGCGGCGGCTTCTAATTGGTGCCAGATTTGAAATGACAGTGGTGCCGTAATGCTGTCTGTCCATGTATGCCTGCGGTGCACCAACTGTAATGAGCAGGCAGCCCGGCCTCAACTACTGTACGGACCAGCCAGTAATTAAACCGGGTGGCTGGCCTGTAATGCTGTCCTCACCGGGCGCCGCTGGAGGGGATTGGCCACTCAGCAATTATTACAGGTGTGTGTGGGGAGGGTGCCGGCAGCCGGACATAAGGCATCCCCGTGTGTTCGATGAGCGGCTGCAATGGGGGTAAGGGGGGGGGCACCACTGGTGTATGCTCGGCGGGGTGGGGAGGTTCACAGCAGTCAGTGCCCTGCCCATTGCCCAATCATAGTGAGCCTCAGTGACAGGGCCATGCTTTCATGAGCTGAAAGCACGCCCCTTGTCAAAGAGGCACTTCTATTAGGTGCCGCTTTCAAGGCTCTTTCTAATGGGCTTTTACAGCCCGCTGCCTGGCCCCGCCCCCTGCTTCCGGCCCTTTCACATACACAGGTGGAGGCACCGAGAGCGGTGCCTCCGAAACACATGTAGACTGTTTTTTTTTTTTACAAACTAAAAATGATTAACATATAAAGTCTAAAGTACATACTTATGACACATAATATGTGTCATAAGTATGCGCTTTGTATTATTATAATCATTTATGACAGGGGAGGCACTGCCTCCCCTGCCTCGCCCTGACTGCACGTCCCTGAAGCACAGATATGGAGTGTTTTTCAGGCAGACAACGTATACTGGTGGTCACTGTCAGCAAAACTCTGCACTGTACTCCTCCTATATAATATACTGGTGGTCCCCAGTCCCCACAATAAAGCAGTGTGAGCACAGATATATGCAGCACACTGAGCACAGATATGGAGTGTTTTTCAGGCAGACAACGTATACTGGTGGTCACTGTCAGCAAAACTCTGCACTGTACTCCTCCTATATAATACAGCTGCTCCCCAGTCCCCACAATTAAGGAATAAGCACAAATATTTTTGCATCAAGATTAATAAACGGAGAGGACGCCAGCCACGTCCTCTCCCTAACATTTCCAATGCACGAGTGAAAATGGCGGCGACGCGTGGCTGCTTATATAGAATCCGAATCTCGCGAGAATCCGACAGCGGGATGATGACGTTCGGGCGCGCTCGGGTTAACCGAGCCATACGGGAGAATCCGAGTATGCCTCGGACCCGTGTAAAATGGGTGAAGTTCGGGGGGGTTCGGTTTCCGAGGAACCGAACCCGCTCATCACTAATATCAATTGCTACATTTCTAAATATCCTTGATATTTAAAAACGTCTCAATCTTCAACGGCAATTTACGTTGGATCTCATGGGTCCTACAGCGCCACAGTATTGCAATGAGGAGTGGCTGTGGAATAACTGTACTTGTTGTACAAGGGATGGAGATACTGGGTTTCAGTTAGTATATGTCACTGTACTTCAATATGGCATAGGGATGTAGATAACAAAGGTGTCTTGGAATCTCTATCAAGCAGCTGTCTCTGTAGTAATTATCTCTTGGAAACAAATAACTCAGCCTTTCTCTATTTCACTCAATGGGGGAGATTCAATTGTTTGGAAAGTCAGTTTAGTGTCTGTTTTTTCTTATCTAACAGACACCCAACCGACTTTTCAAACATTTGAATTCCCCCCAATGTCTCTTAAGAAGTTCTTCTCACAAGTGGTGTCTACTGATTTACACTTAATTTAAACAGGGTTCACTCAGTGTGATTTTTAATGAAGGGTCTGGTTACACCCCTTCTCTCTATGCTGTTGTGAATAATGTGTGTGACAATGGCCAATAGGGTTTATTACTCACCTTCCTGCAGTCTGCAACAACAAACAGTCTCTGTTACTCTGAACCTCACAGGTTAGTTCACTCTCTCCCAGAGCCTGTCTCAGCAGTTTCTGCTCTCTCCAAAATGGCTATGGCATTCAGGTGACTCTGCATAGACCTGGGGGTGTCTGGTCCCAGCCTATGGCATCTCACGCCTGCTCTCCCGGTCTTCCACACTCAAGGAAGCACTCCGCTACCTCAACTCTGCAGCGCTGCTTTCCGCTACCTTGTGTGACCACCCAATTCTGTGATCTGGAACTGGTCTGTCCGTTAGCCTTCTTTGCTGCAGTCCTACTTTGGGTACTACTGCTTAGTTTGCTATCTATGAGGACACCTAAGTCCTTTTCCAGTACAGAATCCCCTAATTTTACCACATTTAGTAGGTAGGTGTAATTTTTGTTCTTGTTACCACAGTGCATTACCTTACACTTGTCTGTGTTGAAGCGCATTCTCCATTTGGCTGCCCATGCTTCTAATTTAACTAAGTCGTTCTGAAGAGACTCGGCATCCTCCTCTGTATTTATAGCCTTACACAATTTGGTATCATCTGCAAAAATTGACACCATGCTCTCTAGACCTTCTGTTAGGTCGTTAATGAAAATATTGAACAATAGCGGTCCTAATACTGAGCCTTGCGGCACACCACTTAGCACTTCAGTCCAAGTTGAAAAAGATCCATTAACCACAACTCGCTGCTCCCTATTATCTAACCAGTTTTTGACCTAAGTGCATATTGTGCTTCCTAGCCCTGATTCTTGTAGCTTGTAGATAAGTCTCATGTGTGGTACAGTATCGAACGCTTTGGCAAAGTCTAAAAAGATTACATCCACGTCTTTACCCTGATCTAGGTTTGCGCTTACTGTTTCATAAAAGCCAAGTAAGTTGGTTTGACAGGATCTGTCCTTCATAAACCCATGTTGATTCCTTTTAATGACCGTATTGACTTCAAGAAACTTCTGAATACTGTCTTTTAGAATACCTTCCAATACTTTCCCCACTATAGATGTAAGACTAACCGGTCTATAATTACCTGGTTCAGCTTTACTTCCCTTTTTGAATATAGGCACTACTTCCGCTATACGCCAGTCTTTGGGAACCATACCTGATATAAATGAATCCTTAAAGATCAAAGATAGCGGTTTTGCCAGTTCAGAGTGAAGCTCCATTAGAACCCTTGCAGAATACCATCGGGCCCTGGTGATTTATTAATCTTTAAATGTTTTAATCGGTCACAGATTACTTCCTCGCTTAAATAAGTACCTATCAGTGGGATATTCTCATTATTGAGATTGTGTGTCAGTCCCTGAATTGGGTCCTCTCTAGTGAATACAGAATTATATAAACCAGAGTTCACCGCATTTATATTAGTGATGTGCGGGTTCGGTTCTTCGGAAACCGAACCCCCCCGAACTTCACCCATTTTACACGGGTCCGAGGCATACTCGGATTCTCCCATATGGCTCGGTTAACCCGAGCGCGCCCGAACGTCATCATCCCGCTGTCGGATTCTCGCGAGATTCGGATTCTATATAAGCAGCCGCGCGTCGCCGCCATTTTCACTCGTGCATTGGAAATGTTAGGGAGAGTACGTGGCTGGCGTCCTCTCCGTTTATTCATTGTTGATGCAAATATTTGTGCTTGCTTATATCTTAATTGTGGGGACTGGGGAGCAGCTGTATTATTAATATAGGAGGAGTACAGTGCAGAGTTTTGCTGATCAGTGACCACCAGTTTTATCCGTTCTCTGCCTGAAAAAAACGCTCCTTATCTGTGCTCAGTGTGCTGCATATATCTGTGCTCACACTGCTTAATTGTGGGGACTGGGGAGCATCTGTATTATATAGGAGGAGTACAGTGCAGAGTTTTGCTGACAGTGACCACCAGTATACGTTGTCTGCCTGAAAAACACTCCATATCTGTGCTCAGTGTGCTGCATATATCTGTGCTCACACTGCTTTATTGTGGGGACTGGGGACCACCAGTATATTATATAGGAGGAGTACAGTGCAGAGTTTTGCTGACAGTGACCACCAGTATACGTTGTCTGCCTGAAAAACACTCCATATCTGTGCTCAGTGTGCTGCATATATCTGTGCTCACACTGCTTTATTGTGGGGACTGGGGACCAGCAGTATTATATAGGAGGAGTACAGTGCAGAGTTTTGCTGACCAGTGACCACCAGTATACGTTGTCTGTCTGAAAAACACTCCATATCTGTGCTGCATTGTAGTATATAGTAGGAGTACAGTGCATAATTTTGCTGACCACCAGTATATAATATATAGGAGTACGGTACAGAAGGCCACTGCTGTACCTACCTCTGTGTCGTCAAGTATACTATCCATCCATTCCTGTGGTGCATTTCAGTTTTGCACAGTTTGCTGACCACCAGTATATAATATATAGCATTACGGTACAGTAGGCCACTGCTGTACCTACCTCTGTGTCGTCAAGTATACTATCCATCCATACCTGTGGTGCATTTCAGTTTTGCACAGTTTGCTAAGCACCAGTATAAAATATATAGCATTACGGTACAGTAGGCCACTGCTGTACCTACCTCTGTGTCGTCAAGTATACTATCCATCAATACATGTGGTGCATTTCAGTTTTGCACAGTTTCCTGACCACCAGTATATAATATATAGCATTACGGTACAGTAGGCCACTGCTGTACCTACCTCTGTGTCGTCAAGTATACTATCCATCCATACCTGTGGTGCATTTCAGTTTTGCACAGTTTGCTGACCACCAGTATATAATATATAGCATTACGGTACAGTAGGCCACTGCTCTACCTACCTCTGTGTCGTCAAGTATACTATCCATCCATACCTGTGGTGCATTTCAGTTGTGCGCAGTATATATAGTAGTAGGCCATTGCTATTGATACTGGCATATAATTCCACACATTAAAAAATGGAGAACAAAAATGTGGAGGTTAAAATAGGGAAATATCAAGATCCACTTCCACCTCGTGCTGAAGCTGCTGCCACTAGTCATAGCAGAGACGATGAAATGCCATCAACGTCGTCTGCCAAGGCCGATGCCCAATGTCATAGTATAGAGCATGTAAAATCCAAAAAACAAAAGTTCAGTAAAATGACCCAAAAATCAAAATTGAAAGCGTCTGTTGAGAAGCGTAAACTTGCCAATATGCCATTTACGACACGGAGTGGCAAGGAACGGCTGAGGCCCTGGCCTATGTTCATGGCTAGTGGTTCAGATTCACATGAGGATGGAAGCACTCATCCTCTCGCTAGAAAAATGAAAGGACAAGCTGGCAAAAGCACAGCAAAGAACTGTGCGTTCTTCTAAATCACAAATCCCCAAGGAGAGCCCAATTGTGTCGGTTGCGATGCATGACCTTCCCAACACTGGACGGAAAGAGCTTGCGCCTTCCACCATTTGCACACCCCCTGCAAGTGCTGGAAGGAGCACCCGCAGTCCAGTTCCTGATAGTCAAATTGAAGATGTCACTGTTGAAGTACACCAGGATGAGGATATGGGTGTTGCTGGCGCTGGGGAGGAAATTTACAAGGAGGATTCTGATGGTGAGGTGGTTTGTTTAAGTAAGGCACCCGGGGAGACACCTGTTGTCCGTGGGACGAATATGGCCATTGACATGCTTGGTCAAATTACAAAAAAAAAATCACCTCTTCGGTGTGGAATTGTTTTAACAGAAATGCGGACAACAGGTGTCAAGCCGTGTGTTGCCTTTGTCAAGCTGCAATAAGTAGGCGTAAGGACGTTAACCACCTCGGAACATCCTCCCTTATACGTCACCTGCAGCGCATTCATCATAAGTCAGTGACAAGTTCAAAAACTTTGGATGACAGCGGAAGCAGTCCACTGACCAGTAAATCCCTTCCTCTTGTAACCAAGCTCCAGCAAACCACACCACCAACTCCCTCAGTGTCAATTTCCACCTTACACAGGAAAGCCGATAGTCCTGCAGGCCATGTCACTGACAAGTCTGACGAGTCCTCTCCTGCCTGGGATTCCTCAGATGCATCCTTGAGTGTAACGCCTACTGCTGCTGGCGCTGCTGTTGTTGCTGCTGGGAGTCGATCGGCATCCCAGAGGGGAAGTCGGAAGACCACTTGTACTACTTCCAGTAAGCAATTGACTGTACAACAGTCCTTTTCGAGGAAGATGAAATATCACAGTAGTCATCCTGCTGCAAAGCGGATAACTCAGGCCTTGGCAGCCTGGGCAGTGAGAAACGTGGTTCCGGTATCCACCGTTAATTCAGAGGCAACTAGAGACTTGATTGAGGTACTGTGTCCCCGGTACCAAATACCATCTAGGTTCCATTTCTCTAGGCAGACGATACCGAAAATGTACACAGACCTCAGAAAAAGAGTCACCAGTGTCCTAAAAAATGCAGTTGTACCCAATGTCCACTTAACCACGGACATGTGGACAAGTGGAGCAGGGCAGACTCAGGACTATATGACTGTGACAGCCCACTGGGTAGATGTATTTCCTCCCGCAGCAAGAACAGCAGCGGCGGCACCAGTAGCAGCATCTCGCAAACGCCAACTCGTTCCTAGGCAGGCTACGCTTTGTATCACCGCTTTCCATAAGAGGCACACAGCTGACAATCTCTTACGGAAACTGAGGAACATCATCGCAGAATGGCTTACCCCAATTGGACTCTCCTGGGGATTTGTGACATCGGACAACGCCACCAATATTGTGCGTGCATTACATCTGAGCAAATTCCAGCACGTCCCATGTTTTGCACATACATTGAATTTGGTGGTGCAGAATTATTTTAAAAACGACAGGGGCGTGCAAGAGATGCTGTCGGTGGCCCGAAGAATTGCCGGCCACTTTCGGCATTCAGCCACCGCGTGCCGAAGACTGGAGCACCAGCAAACACTCCTGAACCTGCCCTGCCATCATCTGAAGCAAGAGGTGGTAACGAGGTGGAATTCAACCCTCTATATGCGTCAGAGGATGGAGGAGCAGCAAAAGGCCATTCAAGCCTATACATCTGCCCACGATATAGGCAAAGGAGGGGGAATGCACCTGACTCAAGTGCAGTGGAGAATGATTTCAACATTGTGCAAGGTTCTGCAACCCTTTGAACTTGCCACATGTGAAGTCAGTTCAGACACTGCCAGCCTGAGTCAGGTCATTCCCCTCATCAGGCTTTTGCAGAAGAAGCTGGAGACATTGAAGGAGGAGCTAAAACAGAGTGATTCCGCTAGGCATGTGGGACTTGTGGATGAAGCCCTTAATTTGCTTAACCAGGATTCACGGGTGGTCAATCTGTTGAAATCAAAGCACTACATTTTGGCCACCGTGCTCGATCCTAGATTTAAAACCTACGTTGTATCTCTCTTTCCGGCAGACACAAGTCTGCAGAGGTTCAAAGACCTGCTGGTGACAAAATTGTCAAGTCAAGCGGAACGTGACCCGTCAACATCTACTCCTTCACATTCTCCCACAACTGGGGGTGCGAGGAAAAGGCTAAGAATCCGAGCCCACCTGCTGGCGGTGATGCAGGGCAGTCTGGAGCGAGTGCTGACATCTGGTCCGGACTGAAGGACCTGCCAACGATTACTGACATGTCGTCTACTGTCACTGCATATGATTCTCTCACCATTGAAAGAATGGTGGAGGATTATATGAGTGACCGCATCCAAGTAGGCACATCAGACAGTCCGTACGTATACTGGCAGGAAAAAGAGGCAATTTGGAGGCCCTTGCACAAACTGGCTTTATTCTACCTAAGTTGCCCTCCTTCCAGTGTGTACTCCGAAAGAGTGTTTAGTGCAGCCGCTCACCTTGTCAGCAATCGGCGTACGAGGTTACTTCCAGAAAATGTGGAGAAGATGATGTTCATCAAAATGAATTATAATCAATTCCTCCGTGAAGACATTCACCAGCAGCAATTGCCTCCAGAAAGTACACAGGGATCTGAGATGGTGGATTCCAGTGGGGACGAATTAATAATCTGTGAGGAGGGGGATGTACACAGTGAAAGGGGTGAGGAATCGGAGGATGATGATGAGGTGGACATCTTGCCTCTGTAGAGCCAGTTTGTGCAAGGAGAGATTGATTGCTTTTTTTTAGTGGGGGCCCAAACCAACAAGTTATTTCAGCCACAGTTGTGTGTCAGACCCTGTCGCTGAAATGATGGGTTCGTTAAAGTGTGCATGTCCTGTTTATACAACATAAGGGTGGGTGGGAGGGCCCAAGGACAATTCCATCTTGCACCTCTTTTTTCTTTCATTTTTCTTTGCATCATGTGCTGTTTGGGGACGATTTTTTGAAGTGCCATCCTGCCTGACACTGCAGTGCCACTCCTAGATGGGCCAGGTGTTTGTGTCGGCCACTTGTGATGCTTAGCTTAGCCATCCAGCGACCTTGGTGCACCTCTTTTTTTCTTTGCATCATGTGCTGTTGGGGACAATTTTTTTTAAGTGCCATCCTACCTGACACTGCAGTGCCACTCCTAGATGGGCCAGGTGTTTGTGTCGGCCACTTGTGTCGCTTAGCTTAGTCACACAGCGACCTTGGTGCGCCTCTTTTTTTCTTTGCATCATGTGCTGTTTGGGGACTATTTTTTTGAAGTGCCATCCTGTCTGACACTGTAGTGCCACTCCTAGATGGGCCAGGTGTTTGTGTCTGCCACTTGGGTCGCTTAGCTTAGCCATCCAGCAACCTCGGTGCAAATTTTAGGACCAAAAATAATATTGTGAGGTGTGAGGTGTTTAGAATAGACTGAAAATGAGTGCAAATTATGGTTATTGAAGTTAATAATACTATGGGATCAAAATTACCTCCAAATTCTATGATTTAAGCTGTTTTTGAGGGTTTTTTGTAAAAAAACACCCAAATCCAAAACACACCCGACTCCGACAAAAAATTTTCAGGGAGGTTTTGCCAAAACGCGTCCGAATCCAAAACACGGCCGCGGAACCGAATCCAAAACCAAAACACAAAACCCGAAAAATGTCCGGTGCACATCACTAATTTATATATTTCTATAGTGTATTATTATTATTATTTTATCCTTTATTTAAATGAGCCCACAAGGGATCTGCAGCACAGATATGTATGTTATTTGTTGTATGATGATTGATTATGTGATAATATTAGGCTGCAGCGATAAAGTTTTTATGCCCTTGCCCACATAATACACATCGTGTCCCATGATGTGTTTACTATATTGTCATTGACCTCTTTTCCCCTTTTTTCACAGTTATGTAAAAGCAACGTTGACAAAGGAAAGAAATATTATGAAATGCCGTAGAAATGTTTTCTTCATACAGTGATTATTTCATCCTTGACAAGGAGTTTGACCCAACTTACAAATATTATCTACAACATAGTATCAGATGTAGAGAATGCTATCTCATGCTAAAATGAATGATGGACATATTTTATATAATACCATATGTGAGAAGAATATTTTGTGGGACATTTACTAAGCAGTGATAAGAGCAGAGAAGTGAGCCAGTGGAGAAGCCCCATCAACCAATCAGCAGCTCTGTATCATTTTATAGTATGCAAATTATAGATGTTACTTCAGTGCTGATTGGTTGCCATGGGCAACTTCTCCACTGGCTCACTTCTCCGCTCTTATCACTGCCTAGTATATGTCCCCTTTAGTTTTTAAAGACCAGCCCTCTTTTGGCCAAACTCTGTGCTGAGAGTGTGAGGAGTGAACGTGTCTGTGATTTGCGTACATTTAGAATAACAAGCACCATTGCCTGATTTTGAGCTGGGAATAAAGAAAGAAAGAGCAAGTAACTTTACACATGAACAGGTTGCAATGCACAGGGTGCAAATACATACATTATTTTTGCATGTTGTGTAAATAATGGCTGCTGTTGCATGTTTCATCGGTCCACCTGCAATGCAACATGGTTTCAACAAAGTGCACAGTTACTTGCTCTTTTTAAAACTGGGTGCACACTCGAGCAATGTGTACACAGTCAATATGCCGGCCCAGCTGGGTTGACATATTAAAACCTGGGTTAACATTGAGCGAGAATAATGTAGGATGGACCGATCATGTTCTGTCCTTCATTAGCATTCTACCGGATCTTAGCAATATCATCAAGTCTGATGTGCAACACATCAAATCTGACGATGTCCCTCTGCCTGATATGCGCCGTGTGAGTGATATGTCGGTGCGATATGCTGGACATATCGCTCAGTGTGCACCCAGCTTTAATTTATTTCCAACTAAGAATCAGGCCCCATACACATTAAGATCAATGTAGAACAAATCTCTTTAGGGACACCCATTCAATATGGCTTGTGTTTATTAGAGATGAGCGGGTTCGGTTTCTTTGAATCCGAACCCGCACGAACTTCACTTTTTTTTCCACGGGTCCGAGCGACTCGGATCTTCCCGCCTTGCTCGGTTAACCCGAGCGCGCCCGAACGTCATCATGACGCTGTCGGATTCTCGCGAGGCTCGGATTCTATCGCGAGACTCGGATTCTATATAAGGAGCCGCGCGTCGCCGCCATTTTCACTCGTGCATTGAGATTGAGAGGGAGAGGACGTGTCTGGCGTCCTCTCCATTAGAATAGAGATAGATAGATTAGATAGAGAGAGATTGTGCAGAGTCGCAGACAGAGTTAGTTTACCACAGTCAGTGACCAGTGCAGTTGCTAGTTAACTTTTATTTAATATAATATATCCGTTCACTTCTCTCTGCTATATCCGTTCTCTGCCTGAAAAAAAAAACGATACACAGCACAGTCAGTCACACAGTGTGACTCAGTCTGTGTGCACTCAGCTCAGCCCAGTGTGCTGCACAGTCATCAATGTATAAATTAAAAGCTTATAATTAATTGTGGGGGAGACTGGGGAGCACTGCAGGTTGTTAGCAGGAGCCAGGAGTACAATTATATTAATTAACAGTGCACACTTTTGCTGCAGGAGTGGTGACCAGTGCCTGACCACCAGTATAGTATTGTTGTATACTACTAATATCTCTTTAAATATCAACCAGTCTATATTAGCAGCAGACACAGTACAGTGCGGTAGTTCACGGCTGTGGCTACCTCTGTGTCGGCACACGGCAGGCAGTCCGTCCGACCAGAATTGTATTATTTATTATTATATACCTACCACCTAACCGTGGTTTTTTTTTCATTCTTTATACCGTCATAGTGTCATCCTAATTGTTACGAGTATACTACTATCTCTTTATCAACCAGTGTACAGTGCGGTAGTTCACGGCTGTGGCTACCTCTGTGTCGGCACACGGCAGGCAGTCCGTCCGACCAGAATTGTATTATTTATTATTATATACCTACCACCTAACCGTGGTTTTTTTTTCATTCTTTATACCGTCATAGTGTCATCCTAATTGTTACGAGTATACTACTATCTCTTTATCAACCAGTGTACAGTGCGGTAGTTCACGGCTGTGGCTACCTCTGTGTCGGCACACGGCAGGCAGTCCGTCCGACCAGAATTGTATTATTTATTATTATATACCTACCACCTAACCGTGGTTTTTTTTTCATTCTTTATACCGTCATAGTGTCATCCTAATTGTTACGAGTATACTACTATCTCTTTATCAACCAGTGTACAGTGCGGTAGTTCACGGCTGTGGCTACCTCTGTGTCGGCACACGGCAGGCAGTCCGTCCGACCAGAATTGTATTATTTATTATTATATACCTACCACCTAACCGTGGTTTTTTTTTCATTCTTTATACCGTCATAGTGTCATCCTAATTGTTACGAGTATACTACTATCTCTTTATCAACCAGTGTACAGTGCGGTAGTTCACGGCTGTGGCTACCTCTGTGTCGGCACACGGCAGGCAGTCCGTCCGACCAGAATTGTATTATTTATTATTATATACCTACCACCTAACCGTGGTTTTTTTTTCATTCTTTATACCGTCATAGTGTCATCCTAATTGTTACGAGTATACTACTATCTCTTTATCAACCAGTGTACAGTGCGGTAGTTCACGGCTGTGGCTACCTCTGTGTCGGCACACGGCAGGCAGTCCGTCCGACCAGAATTGTATTATTTATTATTATATACCTACCACCTAACCGTGGTTTTTTTTTCATTCTTTATACCGTCATAGTGTCATCCTAATTGTTACGAGTATACTACTATCTCTTTATCAACCAGTGTACAGTGCGGTAGTTCACGGCTGTGGCTACCTCTGTGTCGGCACACGGCAGGCAGTCCGTCCGACCAGAATTGTATTATTTATTATTATATACCTACCACCTAACCGTGGTTTTTTTTTCATTCTTTATACCGTCATAGTGTCATCCTAATTGTTACGAGTATACTACTATCTCTTTATCAACCAGTGTACAGTGCGGTAGTTCACGGCTGTGGCTACCTCTGTGTCGGCAGTCGGCAGGCAGTCCGTCCATCCATAATTGTATTATTATTATAATATATACCACCTAACCGTGGTTTTTTTTTCATTCTTTATACCGTCGTCATAGTGTCATACTAGTTGTTACGAGTATACTACTATCTCTTTATCAACCAGTGTACAGTGCGGTAGTTCACGGCTGTGGCTACCTCTGTGTCGGCAGTCGGCAGGCAGTCCGTCCATCCATAATTGTATTATTATTATAATATATACCACCTAACCGTGGTTTTTTTTTCATTCTTTATACCGTCGTCATAGTGTCATACTAGTTGTTACGAGTATACTACTATCTCTTTATCAACCAGTGTACAGTGCGGTAGTTCACGGCTGTGGCTACCTCTGTGTCGGCAGTCGGCAGGCAGTCCGTCCATCCATAATTGTATTATTATTATAATATATACCACCTAACCGTGGTTTTTTTTTCATTCTTTATACCGTCGTCATAGTGTCATACTAGTTGTTACGAGTATACTACTATCTCTTTATCAACCAGTGTACAGTGCGGTAGTTCACGGCTGTGGCTACCTCTGTGTCGGCAGTCGGCAGGCAGTCCGTCCATCCATAATTGTATTATTATTATAATATATACCACCTAACCGTGGTTTTTTTTTCATTCTTTATACCGTCGTCATAGTGTCATACTAGTTGTTACGAGTATACTACTATCTCTTTATCAACCAGTGTACAGTGCGGTAGTTCACGGCTGTGGCTACCTCTGTGTCGGCAGTCGGCAGGCAGTCCGTCCATCCATAATTGTCTTATTATTATAATATATACCACCTAACCGTGGTTTTTTTTTCATTCTTTATACCGTCGTCATAGTGTCATACTAGTTGTTACGAGTATACTACTATCTCTTTATCAACCAGTGTACAGTGCGGTAGTTCACGGCTGTGGCTACCTCTGTGTCGGCAGTCGGCAGGCAGTCCGTCCATCCATAATTGTATTATTATTATAATATATACCACCTAACCGTGGTTTTTTTTTCATTCTTTATACCGTCGTCATAGTGTCATACTAGTTGTTACGAGTATACTACTATCTCTTTATCAACCAGTGTACAGTGCGGTAGTTCACGGCTGTGGCTACCTCTGTGTCGGCAGTCGGCAGGCAGTCCGTCCATCCATAATTGTATTATTATTATAATATATACCACCTAACCGTGGTTTTTTTATACCACCTAACCGTGGCAGTCCGTCCATAATTGTATACTAGTATCCAATCCATCCATCTCCATTGTTTACCTGAGGTGCCTTTTAGTTCTGCCTATAAAATATGGAGAACAAAAAAGTTGAGGTTCCAAAATTAGGGAAAGATCAAGATCCACTTCCACCTCGTGCTGAAGCTGCTGCCACTAGTCATGGCCGAGACGATGAAATGCCAGCAACGTCGTCTGCCAAGGCCGATGCCCAATGTCATAGTACAGAGCATGTCAAATCCAAAACACCAAATATCAGAAAAAAAAGGACTCCAAAACCTAAAATAAAATTGTCGGAGGAGAAGCGTAAACTTGCCAATATGCCATTTACCACACGGAGTGGCAAGGAACGGCTGAGGCCCTGGCCTATGTTCATGGCTAGTGGTTCAGCTTCACATGAGGATGGAAGCACTCAGCCTCTCGCTAGAAAACTGAAAAGACTCAAGCTGGCAAAAGCACCGCAAAGAACTGTGCGTTCTTTGAAATCCCAAATCCACAAGGAGAGTCCAATTGTGTCGTTTGCGATGCCTGACCTTCCCAACACTGGACGTGAAGAGCATGCGCCTTCCACTATTTGCATGCCCCCTGCAAGTGCTGGAAGGAGCACCCGCAGTCCAGTTCCTGATAGTCAGATTGAAGATGTCAGTGTTGAAGTACACCAGGATGAGGAGGATATGGGTGTTGCTGGCGCTGGGGAGGAAATTGACCAGGAGGATTCTGATGGTGAGGTGGTTTGTTTAAGTCAGGCACCCGGGGAGACACCTGTTGTCCGTGGGAGGAATATGGCCGTTGACATGCCAGGTGAAAATACCAAAAAAATCAGCTCTTCGGTGTGGAGGTATTTCACCAGAAATGCGGACAACAGGTGTCAAGCCGTGTGTTCCCTTTGTCAAGCTGTAATAAGTAGGGGTAAGGACGTTAACCACCTCGGAACATCCTCCCTTATACGTCACCTGCAGCGCATTCATAATAAGTCAGTGACAAGTTCAAAAACTTTGGGTGACAGCGGAAGCAGTCCACTGACCAGTAAATCCCTTCCTCTTGTAACCAAGCTCACGCAAACCACCCCACCAACTCCCTCAGTGTCAATTTCCTCCTTCCCCAGGAATGCCAATAGTCCTGCAGGCCATGTCACTGGCAAGTCTGACGAGTCCTTTCCTGCCTGGGATTCCTCCGATGCATCCTTGCGTGTAACGCCTACTGCTGCTGGCGCTGCTGTTGTTGCCGCTGGGAGTCGATGGTCATCCCAGAGGGGAAGTCGTAAGCCCACTTGTACTACTTCCAGTAAGCAATTGACTGTTCAACAGTCCTTTGCGAGGAAGATGAAATATCACAGCAGTCATCCTACTGCAAAGCGGATAACTGAGTCCTTGACAACTATGTTGGTGTTAGACGTGCGTCCGGTATCCGCCGTTAGTTCACAGGGAACTAGACAATTTATTGAGGCAGTGTGCCCCCGTTACCAAATACCATCTAGGTTCCACTTCTCTAGGCAGGCGATACCGAGAATGTACACGGACGTCAGAAAAAGACTCACCAGTGTCCTAAAAAATGCAGTTGTACCCAATGTCCACTTAACCACGGACATGTGGACAAGTGGAGCAGGGCAGGGTCAGGACTATATGACTGTGACAGCCCACTGGGTAGATGTATGGACTCCCGCCGCAAGAACAGCAGCGGCGGCACCAGTAGCAGCATCTCGCAAACGCCAACTCTTTCCTAGGCAGGCTACGCTTTGTATCACCGCTTTCCAGAATACGCACACAGCTGAAAACCTCTTACGGCAACTGAGGAAGATCATCGCGGAATGGCTTACCCCAATTGGACTCTCCTGTGGATTTGTGGCATCGGACAACGCCAGCAATATTGTGTGTGCATTAAATATGGGCAAATTCCAGCACGTCCCATGTTTTGCACATACCTTGAATTTGGTGGTGCAGAATTTTTTAAAAAACGACAGGGGCGTGCAAGAGATGCTGTCGGTGGCCAGAAAAATTGCGGGACACTTTCGGCGTACAGGCACCACGTACAGAAGACTGGAGCACCACCAAAAACTACTGAACCTGCCCTGCCATCATCTGAAGCAAGAAGTGGTAACGAGGTGGAATTCAACCCTCTATATGCTTCAGAGGTTGGAGGAGCAGCAAAAGGCCATTCAAGCCTATACAATTGAGCACGATATAGGAGATGGAATGCACCTGTCTCAAGTGCAGTGGAGAATGATTTCAACGTTGTGCAAGGTTCTGATGCCCTTTGAACTTGCCACACGTGAAGTCAGTTCAGACACTGCCAGCCTGAGTCAGGTCATTCCCCTCATCAGGCTTTTGCAGAAGAAGCTGGAGGCATTGAAGAAGGAGCTAACACGGAGCGATTCCGCTAGGCATGTGGGACTTGTGGATGCAGCCCTTAATTCGCTTAACAAGGATTCACGGGTGGTCAATCTGTTGAAATCAGAGCACTACATTTTGGCCACCGTGCTCGATCCTAGATTTAAAGCCTACCTTGGATCTCTCTTTCCGGCAGACACAGGTCTGCTGGGGTTGAAAGACCTGCTGGTGACAAAATTGTCAAGTCAAGCGGAACGCGACCTGTCAACATCTCCTCCTTCACATTCTCCCGCAACTGGGGGTGCGAGGAAAAGGCTCAGAATTCCGAGCCCACCCGCTGGCGGTGATGCAGGGCAGTCTGGAGCGACTGCTGATGCTGACATCTGGTCCGGACTGAAGGACCTGACAACGATTACGGACATGTCGTCTACTGTCACTGCATATGATTCTCTCAACATTGATAGAATGGTGGAGGATTATATGAGTGACCGCATCCAAGTAGGCACGTCACACAGTCCGTACTTATACTGGCAGGAAAAAGAGGCAATTTGGAGGCCCTTGCACAAACTGGCTTTATTCTACCTAAGTTGCCCTCCCACAAGTGTGTACTCCGAAAGAGTGTTTAGTGCCGCCGCTCACCTTGTCAGCAATCGGCGTACGAGGTTACATCCAGAAAATGTGGAGAAGATGATGTTCATTAAAATGAATTATAATCAATTCCTCCGCGGAGACATTGACCAGCAGCAATTGCCTCCACAAAGTACACAGGGAGCTGAGATGGTGGATTCCAGTGGGGACGAATTGATAATCTGTGAGGAGGGGGATGTACACGGTGACATATCGGAGGGTGAAGATGAGGTGGACATCTTGCCTCTGTAGAGCCAGTTTGTGCAAGGAGAGATTAATTGCTTCTTTTTTGGGGGGGGTCCAAACCAACCCGTCATATCAGTCACAGTCGTGTGGCAGACCCTGTCACTGAAATGATGGGTTGGTTAAAGTGTGCATGTCCTGTTTTGTTTATACAACATAAGGGTGGGTGGGAGGGCCCAAGGATAATTCCATCTTGCACCTCTTTTTTCTTTTCTTTTTCTTTGCATCATGTGCTGATTGGGGAGGGTTTTTTGGAAGGGACATCCTGCGTGACACTGCAGTGCCACTCCTAGATGGGCCCGGTGTTTGTGTCGGCCACTAGGGTCGCTAATCTTACTCACACAGCTACCTCATTGCGCCTCTTTTTTTCTTTGCGTCATGTGCTGTTTGGGGAGGGTTTTTTGGAAGGGACATCCTGCGTGACACTGCAGTGCCACTCCTAGATGTGCCCGGTGTTTGTGTCGGCCACTAGGGTCGCTAATCTTACTCACACAGTCAGCTACCTCATTGCGCCTCTTTTTTTCTTTGCGTCATGTGCTGTTTGGGGAGGGTTTTTTGGAAGGGCCATCCTGCGTGACACTGCAGTGCCACTCCTAGATGGGCCCGGTGTTTGTGTCGGCCACTAGGGTCGCTTATCTTACTCACACAGCGACCTCGGTGCAAATTTTAGGACTAAAAATAATATTGTGAGGTGTGATGTGTTCAGAATAGGCTGAAAATGAGTGTAAATTATGTTTTTTGAGGTTAATAATACTTTGGGATCAAAATTACCCCCAAATTCTATGATTTAAGCTGTTTTTTAGGGTTTTTTTAAAAAAACACCCGAATCCAAAACACACCCGAATCCGACAAAAAAAATTCGGTGAGGTTTTGCCAAAACGCGGTCGAACCCAAAACACGGCCGCGGAACCGAACCCAAAACCAAAACACAAAACCCGAAAAATTTCCGGCGCTCATCTCTAGTGTTTATCCCTGAAAAGAGCTACCTGTGTGAATTTGTACTGGGGTAAAGTTCATCACCGATACAGTATTAGTGTAAATGTTATATTTGTTTCTGAACAGACAAGAAACAGACAAGAAATTATTCATGTCAATGTAATAGCTGTTCCTAATCTTTGTCATACTAGAGATCAATGATTTCTAAAAATATTATCTAAAAAGAGTGCCATATGTGTGATGTTGTGCTTGCTGTGCTGGATGACCAAATAAACATTATACATCAGGATGCTCCATGCCTACATTTTACATTTTTGTCTGTGGTATGTTGTAATTGTAGGTGGTAATATTTAGGGTAGTTTGTAAGAGCAGTTCTTTAGAAGTACAGTAGCTCCATTGCAATCATTATACTGTATATATCCCTAAGTGTCTCAATATCCCTTCAAATCCCAAAAATATTATGAAGAAAGTTACACATTAAAAGAGAGAACTCTCCTTTTTGAATAATTATATAAGCACAAAGAGGCAGCTACATTAGTGCTGTGTTACAGTACCACCTGGCTCTGTTCCATCTGGCCCCACATTATGCTTGCTGATTCCACTCTAAGATGTGGACATGTGGCTCCCTTTGCTCCAGATTTAAAGGGTGGTAAAATTACCCTGGTGCTAAATTCAAATCATCCCCATTCTATATAAGTTCACTTTGAGCCAGGCCCTGATTTCTCACAAGTCAACCTAGGCACCCGCCTAGGGCCTTGTGGGTCCCAAGGGGCCCTTGGACAGGCCCCACAAAGAATTCTGTCCTGTCCAAAATGCTCCCCAGAGTCCTGTTGTCTGCACTGTGCATATTAATTACTTGTAATATATGTGTAATGTAAGGCAGTCCTATCCACATCCCACCTACCGTAAAAAATAAATCCTATAGTTTATTTGGAAAAAAAAGAGGTGTGTGTGTCTGGGGGCTGTCTCCCTGTATGCTTATACTGACATCTATCAATTGCAAGGTTGGTGGGTAGTCAGTGACTATCTGGTGAAATTACCCTGGCATCCCAGTAATGTCACCGTTTTATTAGGCAGGGACCCAGTGTTTGCAGTGTGAGTATGCAAATGAAAGCCCTGAGAGATAAGCCCACCATAGTCTGTGGTGATACCTCATCACCATTGTTATATTTCACAGGAACTAAGCAGGGCACAGAAACACACATTACTGTGTGTATGTACCCTAACCCCCAGCTATTTGTGTCCACACCACAGCCCCCATTGCAGATGCCACCTCGCAACGACCTTCTAATCCCTAGCACTCTTTCAGATCAAAATTGTGTGTTATATGCATGGCAGTCGAGAGCCAGGATGGGCCCAGGTACTTTTCAAGGGGTGTGACCTAATCACAGGAGGTGTGGTCATGTACCCTTAGAAAAATATACTGGAAAAAAAGTAGTATTTTAAGCACCTCCATGGCCAGACTGCAGCTCAATACACAGCGGCATGTGATGGGCTGAGGAAAAGAGCTGCAGCTGCTGCTGCTAGGTAAGGGGGAGGTGGCCTGGGCCCCTACTGGACCCTCACTGGGCCCCTCCATCAGACCTGGGCCAGGGTAATTTGTACCCTCTACCCCCTCCTCTCTCGGCACCACTGGTTATATGTAAGGAGCTATGGGGAGAGGTCCATCCACCTTTATATTACTAACAAAGAGGAAAAAAGTTAGGGTTAGGGTATTAGGGCTAATTTAGATGTTTGGGTTAGGGTATTTAGGGGTTTGGGTTAGGGATAGGGTATTAGGGTTGTATCGGATTTAGCGGATTGGGTTTGATGTTAGGGTATTGGGGCATGGTTAGGGTGAGGTTTGAGGTCAGTGAGTATTTAGGGTCAGGATTAGGGTAGGGATGATATGTGTCCTGGATTTACAGATCTAAATATCTTTGTGTGGATTCAGGCCCAGGCCCAGAGTATACAGCTTTTAACTGCTGTGTAAGGTGAAATTGCAGTCTCCTTTACATACTCATCTAGATTCTGCCCAGTCTAACAAATACAAGGTCCTGAACCAATAATCCTGAGAATGCAGCCTATCAACTTATAACAACCAATTTGTTAAGCGATGTTCTTTGATAAGTTGAGAAATGTTTGAAGACACAAAATGGTTTCTTCCACTGTATGTGGGCAGTTGGTTTACTTTAAATGTGACACAGGTTTCAAATTTACTTCCAAAAGACCTAGGGGGTCATTCTGACCTGATCGCTCGCTGCAGTTCATCACAGCGCAGCGATCAGGTCAGAAGTGTTTATGCGCTGGTGCCGCAGTGCGCCGGCGCATGGCTGACAGCCGATGGCTGTCATTGCCTAGCAATCACCTTGGCCTGATTGACAGGCAGAGGCAATCGCTGGGCGGGAGGGAGCGGCACAGTGGCGTTTGGCTGCCGTTTTTTGGGCGCAGGGGCTGTGTGACATCACGCGCAGCCTCTGCGACCCGGGCAGCAATGAGTAGCTCCCGGCCAGCACGCAAAAGCTGCGCTGGCTGGGAGCTACTCCTGAATTGCAAAAGCATCGCAGCTGTGCAATGCTTTTGTACTTCTGTGGGTGGGGGGGGGCAAGGGGCGGTGCTGACATGCGGGCGGACTAGCCCTGTGCTGGGCGTCCACCCGCATGTCGGTGTGCCTGATCGTAGCACTGTATATGTGATACCCCTAGGGGTGGGTGTTGTGTGCAGAGTAGGCCATTCCTCATCCTAGAAGGCTCGTCTTAATTTTCTTCCTGTCATGGTATGGCAGAGGAACAGAGAACCCCGAAATCTAAAATACAAGGCAGGCACCAGGGAGTGCAGTGACATTTTCATTTTTTAAATTGCAACATCCCTTGGAGCAGAAGGTCAGTACTGTGAAACTGTGAATGGCTCATTAAATCAGTTACGGTTCTTGTTTCACATAATATACTTAATAATACAGTAGTTCAAGTATGATCATTAAACAGCATAAATTAAGTTCACTAAAAATTAGGTAATAGAAAGCAAACAATCTACTCTATACCTTTATGGATGCAATAAGTTCTGTAAGGGTATCTTCCCTTAATAGTATGAATTCTGTCAATGAATGAGTTAACCTAAGCATCTTTACTGGCCAGTTCTTGCGTTGGTGAACATAAAATGGAGGCAGGAGGCAATTGAAGGTTAAAATGGCTCAGAATGGACTGAGTGGCTCTGTACAATTGGCGGTCCAATAACTTCAGTATAGCAACAACTATGGCATACAGTTCCAGGGTTGATGCAACTCTGTGAGATGCCAGTGCTGCTGATACAAATCTGAATACAGCCTTTTGATTAAATACTGCACAAGAACACACTTTGTGGCAATGCAGGGATCTGTACTTGTTTACACTTTGATAGCACAATAATTCTGGGGACAATTATACTGCAGGCAATGAGTGTTGGACAAGCGTCTGTGCCCTCTATCATATGTGTGTGTGTATACACACAAACACACACACACACACACACACACACACACACACACACACACACACACACACACACACACACATGCAGCACTCAAGCCTTTGGTAAATGCATAAACCACAGGCAGTGATTTATCAAAACCCACACCTCCTCCATTTGTATGATTATATTATGAGAACACCAGCTGCAGTATGGGTGCACACCTGACAGATATGTCGGTGGACCCACTATCACACCAACTGAGCGGCAAACCAAGGTAGATGTCCACACTTACTGATCAGGCAATTGATATGTTGGTCCCTGTCATGCAGCTGGTCAGGCATTTGAATTTGCTGGCCCAGACGTTGGCCCCTGCAGCAAGTGTACAGGCAGTCAGCAGACCACCTGTTCACAGCACGATGCACCAATATACCTGCAGATATATTGGCCATCGGCTATGCTGTAGGGCTGATGCAATATGGCGGTACACACCTAACAACGCACCCACAAATAAACAATATTTTTTTAACAATAACATTTAATAATTTTTTTTATATTTTTTAACAATACTGAACTAAACATGTGCTGCACCATGCATACACAACTTAATGGCCAGATCTCTCCACTCATTATACGGACATTTCTGGGTGGCAGCTGGGGGCTACCATGTGAAAGCATATAAAATATCCATCTAGTGTGAGTGTTATGGGAGTGTCATGGTTATGTACCAGATAAAGGATCTTTGCAGAGAGCATGGGGTAGGTCAAAGTGCTGATACTAATGATGACAGTTGCAGCTGTACAAAGTACAACAAAACACCCATGCACATGAAGACCAATGATTGCATTAGCATAAGTGGATTGCCCCTGCATTGTCGGCAGGGGCAAGCCACAGTAGAGCATGACTCAGAATCAGGCCCTTAGTGACTTGAGAAAGCAAGTTTATTATTCTATTGGATCTTAATCTCATTTTTGCTTGTTATTGTTCTTTGAGGCCCACATTTGGGCTGTTTTATGTGCCATTTTTGAATTACTTATTATCAAATGGATGAATTAGATACTGTCAGACCAGTATTTGCTCTGGCAGTAGGGAGACACATGGAGACCATGTTCTTCGCCAACAACTGCCATAATTTAGAATGGACTTTACTGCCTGGAGCTTTCATGACACAGCCCCCTTGTCACAAATTAGGCATTTAGAACTAGAGATGTGCACCGGAAACTTTTCGGGTTTTGTATTTTGGTTTTGTATTCGGTTCCGCGGCCGTGTTTTGGATTCGGACGCATTTTGGCAAAACCTCCCTTAAAAATTTTTGTCGGATTCGGGGATGTTTTGGATTCAGGTGTTTTTTTTCAAAAACCCCTCAAAAACAGCTTAAATCATAAAATATGGGGGTAATTTTGATCCCATAGTATTATTAAGCTCAATAACCATAATTTCAACTCATTTCCAGTCTATTCTGAACACCTCACACCTCACAATATTATTTTTAGTCCTAAAATTTGCACTGAGGTCGCTGGATGACTAAACTAAGCGACTCAAGTGGCCGGCACAAACACCTGGCCCATCTAGGAGTGGCACTGCAGTGTCAGACAGGATGGCACTTATAACAATTGGCCCCAAACATCACATGATGCAAAGATAAATAAAAAAAAAAGAGGTGCAAGATGGAATTGTCTTTGGGCCCTCCCACCCACCCTTATGTTGTATAAACAGGACATGCACACTTTAACAAACCCATAATTTCAGCGACAGGGTCTGCCACACGACTGTGGCTGAAATGACTGGTTGGTTTGGGCCCCCACTAAAAAAGAAGCAATCAATCTCTCCTTGCACAAACTGGCTCTACAAAGGCAAGATGTCTACCTCATCATCAACCTCCGATTCCTCACCCCTTTCACTGTGTACATCCCCCTCCTCACAGAGTATTAATTCGACCCCACTGTGTTATGTTCTTTGTGTTCTGAACGAAAGATATGGAGTGGTAAGTCCCGAGCACAAGAACATGACACTGAAGGGATGACTAGGTATAAATAATAAACCCTAGCAACCTAACTCCGTTGTTTCACCCGCGTGGTCCGTCTACGCCTGCGAGGCTATGTGTTCTTGGGCCCATGGCAACCGCGTTTGAAGGGCTGATTAGGTCTGCCCAACTCCGATGCCCCCCGGTCTTAGTATGAGACAAGGCGTAAACGGAGACGGGATGATGACAAGGGGACCTCTAACTAAACACAAAAACTGAGCTAGGGGCTACTACAGAACTACAAACTAATAGTATGTGCGGCACGGCCGCCAAAGGAAAAGGAAACCAAGGTACGCTATCCGAACCCTACACGGCACCGCCATATACCAGGTAGGACAGCTTTGGCGGAACACCTCCGCAAAAACACCAAAAGGAACAAGAATAAACGGAATTCGACGGCCAAGGCCGCAAGGCGCGGCTGAAGGCCGCTACTCACAACACCGGGAATTCAAACGCAGGTAACAACCGACAGGAAGGCAGGGAGAAGTACAAGGATTAGCTTCTGACACTAGGAGTCAGGACCACCGGAACAAGATGACTGGATACAGAACACCGGACAGGGAATTTTCTCCAGAGCAGGAACAGCTCACAGGAAGCTATCAGCGGCGTCTGGGTAAAGCACTGAGGGGGAATATAACAGATCTCTGTGCCAATGGGAGCTCCAGTGGCGGTAGAAAATGAAGGAGGAGCTGTTGGCAGGTCACGTTCCGCTTGACTTGACAAGTGTCTCACCAGCAGGTCTTTGAACATCTGCACACTTGTGCCGTAAAGAAAGATACAATGTATGCTTTAAACCTAGGATCGAGCACGGTGGCCAAAATGTAGTGCTATGATTTCAACATATTGATGACCCGTGAATCCTGGTTAAGCGAATGAAGGGCTCCACCAAAAGTCCCACATGCCTAATGGAATCGCTCCATTTTAGCTCCTCCTTCAATCTCTCCAGCTGCTTCTGCAAAAGCCTGATGAGGGGAATGACCTGACTCAGGCTGGCAGTGTCTGAACTGACTTCACGTGTGGCAAGTTCAAAGGGTTGCAGAACCTTGCACAACATTGAAATCATTCTCCACTGCACTTGAGTCAAGGGGAATTTCCCCTCCTTTGCCTGTATCGTAGGCAGATGTATAGGCTTGAATGGACTTTTGCTGCTCCTCCATCCTCTGAAGCATATAGAGGGTTGAAGTCCACCTCGTTACCACCTCTTGCTACAGCTGATGGCGGGGAATGTTCAGGAGTGTTTGCTGGTGCTTCAGTCTTCGGCACGCGGTGGCTGAATGCCGAAAGTGGCCCACAATTCTTCGGGCCACCGACAGCATCTCTTGCACGCCCCTGTCTTTTTAAAAAAAATTCTGCATCACCAAATTAATTGTATGTGCAAAACATGGGACGTGCTGAAATTTGCCCACATGTAATGCACGCACAATATTGGTGGCGTTGTCCGATGTCACAAATCCCCAGGAGAGTCCAATTGGGGTAAGCCAATCTGCGATGATGTTCCTCAGTTTCTGTAAGAGGTTGTCAGCTGTGTGTCTCTTATGGAAAGTGGTGATACAAAGCGTAGCCTGCCTAGAAACGAGTTGGCATTTGCGAGATGCTGCTACTGGTGCCGCCGCTGCTGTTCTTGCTGGGGGAGGCAATACATCTACCCAGTGGGCTGTCACAGTCATAGAGTCCTTAGTCTGCCCTGCTCCACTTGTCCAGATGTCCATGGTTAAGTGGACATTGGGTACAGCTGCATTTTTTAGGAGACTGGTGAGTCTTTTTCTGACGTCTGTGTACATTCTCGGTATCGCCTGCCTAGAGAAGTGGAACCTAGATGGTATTTGGTACCGGGGACACACTACCTCAAGAAATTCTCTAAGTCCCTTTGAACTAACGGCGGATACCGGATGCACGTCTAACACCAACACAGCTGTCAAGGCCTGAGTTATCCGCTTTGCAACAGAATGACTGCTGTGATATTTCATCTTCCTCGCAAAGGACTGTTGGACAGTCAATTGCTTACTGGAAGTAGTACAAGTGGTCTTCCGACTTCCCCTCTGGGATGATGATCGACTCCCAGCAGCAACAACAGCAGCGCCAGCAGCAGTAGGCGTTACACTCAAGGATCCATCGGAGGAATCCCAGTTAGGAGAGGTCTCGTCAGACTTGCCAGTGACATGGCCTGCAGGACTATTGGCGTTCCTGTCTAAGGAGGAAATTGACACTGAGGGAGTTGGTGGTGTGGTTTGCCGGAGCTTGGGTACAAGAGGAAGGGATTTAGTTGTCAGTGGACTGCTTCCGCTGTCACCCAAAGTTTTTGAACTTGTCAAGGACTTCTGATGAATGCGCTCCAGGTAACGTATAAGGGAGGATGTTCCTAGGTGGTTAACATCCTTACCCCTACTTATTACAGCTTGACAAAGGCAACACACGGCTTGAAACCAGTTGTCCGCATTTCTGTTGAAATAATTCCACACCGAAGAGGTGATTTTTTGGGTATTTTGACCAGGCATGTCAATAGCCTTATTCATCCCATGGACAAAAGGTGTCTTCCCGGGTGCCTGACTTAAACAAACCACCTCTCCATCAGAATCCTCCTGGTCAATTTCCCCCTCATCGCCAGCAACACCCATATCCTCATCCTGGTGTACTTCAACAGTGACATCTTCAATTTGAATATCAGGAACTGGACTTTGGGTGCTCCTTCCAGCACTTGCAGGGGCATGCAAATGGTGGAAAGAGCCACCTCTTCCCGTCCAGTGTTGGGAAGGTCAGGCATCGCAACCGACACAATTGCACCATCATTGGGGATTTGTGATTTAGAAGAACGCACAGTTCTTTTCTGTGCTTTTGCCAGCTTAACTCTTTTCATTTTTCTAGCGGGAGGATGAGTGCTTCCATCCTCATGTGAAGCTGACCCACTAATCATGAGGAACATAGGAGAGGGCCTTAGCCGTTCCTTGCCACTCCGTGTCATAAATGGCATATTGGCAAGTTTACGCTTCTCCTCAGACGCTTTTAATTTAGATTTTTGGGTAATTTTACTGAACTTTTGTTTTTTGATTTTACATGCTCTCTACTATGACATTGGGCATCGGCCTTGGCAGACTACGTTGATGGCATTTCATCGTCTCTGCCATGACTAGTGGCAGCAGCTTCAGCACTAGGTGGAAGTGGATCTTGATCTTTCCCTATTTTACCCTCCACATTTTTGTTCTCCATTTTTTAATGTGTGGAATTATATGCCAGTAATATATCTGGAGTTAGACGGCAGTAATGTCTGGAATTAGATACCACTAGATAGATATACCAGATACCACTGTGACTGGAATGATGATGACCTATGCACAGTGACAGGACACTACCACAGCAACTTACAGCAGCAAGATGCAGCACAAGACACTGGACTTTTAGTCACCACAATGCAGCACTGATAATAATGAGCACAGATACACTGTGCACTGTTCAGGATAATAGAACGGAGTGACACTGGGCAGCGAGAACAGCACTGCACTACTGTACTGTACTAGCATATACTGGTCAGTGGTCACCACAATGCAGCACTGATAATAATGAGCACAGATACACTGTGCACTGTTCAGGATAATAGAACGGAGTGACACTGGGCAGCGAGAACAGCACTGGACTACTGTACTGTAATACCATATACTGGTCTCCACAATGCAGCACTGATACTGAGCACAGATATTGAGCTAAGATTTGCTGATATTGGGCTATTCGGGCAGAGAACGTAGCCACGTCCTCTCTCTATCTCGACAATGCACAAGTGAAAATGGTGGCGAAGCACGGCTCTTTATATGGAATCCGAGTCTCGCGAGAATCCGACAGCGGGATGATGACGTTTTCCCCCGTTTGGGTTTTGCGTGTAAGGCGGGAAGAACCGAGGCTGCCTCGGACCCGTGTAAACCACGTGAAGTTCGGGGGGAGGAGGGGTGTTCGGATCTCGACAAACCGAACCTACTCATCTCTAATTCTTAGTCACTCTTCCTTCAATAATACAACTAAACTGTGGGAGTATTGTTCCTCAAATATATGTATAAGAGCTCATTTAAAAGAGTTTAATCAAAAATACTACTTTATTTAACAGTAAGTTATGTAAATCTACAATGTTAGTTGGCATTAACACTAATAATAGGTAATTGTGAGGCAGTTTCCTATTTTCCTCTATCGCTAAATGTAGAGGGCGTGTGCTACAAACACTTGGATTTGTATTATAATAAATATATGTGTGGAAATGTTACAATAGGATTGATTGCAAAAAATATCTTAAGAACCATAATAAATGTGATTCACTGACCTGCCAGGACATTTTTTTAATTAATAACCTAGAACTGTTAGAAATATAATCGCAGTATTCTTATTATGTGGTGGGAGATACATTACTTTTTCGTTTTGCACTTTGTAAATGTTTTGCTGTTCTACCTATTTTACAAAGAACAAATAAAATAGTTAATAAACGGCTGCATAAAATTGATGATTTAAAACGTTGCTATTGAAATATAGGTATGCAAAGTGGTCACCACATTTTTCAAATCAAAATGTCTTGGTACACTGCAGAATACATAATTAGTTCTTCATGTATATAGGGCTATGCCAGAAAATGTTGTCCCATCATTTACAATATTTTCGCCATCATTACCACAAGCACTATTTGTCATGATTTATATATGAGAATGACCTCTCCAGCCCTTGTAAGGTCACATGAGAAAGAAAAAATATCTTCTGGCTCTTTTCCTTATGTCAGAAAAGAAAAGATCACACTTGCCTTCAAGTATAATATTACAATGATATACACCTCTAGCTTACATACGGAAGATTTATTTAAGGTGTCTCCTGACCTATTGTATTACAAGCTACCTACAGTGCTGAGAATAGTAATGCCTACTTACAAGTTCAGATCTCTTGCTTATTTCATGATCTGTCAAAAGTACGCAAATACAGTAGTTTAGAATATATTGCAATTCACTTTAGAGGTGTTTTACGATAGATGTCCACTTAAAACATTATAATAGACTCGCTGAATACATTTTTAAATGTAAACTTGTCCAGAAACGATGACAAGAAAATGAACCAGCAAGCAGATTTTGCAATGGATCACAACTGTACATTAGATAGCGAGGCTAAAAAGTAAATGCAATTATGATTTAATGTCAGAGTTCAAAGTCCTTGATGATGACTTCTGAGACCTTGTTACAGCTATTCCAATTACTTCTGATTTGATGGTGCAGAGGCATTACAGGAAAATTATATTCATCACATCTGCTAGTCATTCAATAATTCTCCTCACTTCAGGTTTACCACAGGTCATGGAAAACACAAGCCCAGAACGCATACATGGTAAATGCAGACCAACTGTGTATTTCCCTGTATAGACTGTAACAGAGAATGAAATGACTGTTTAGTTACATAATCCTTTTTAGGTATGTTTTCTTTTTAATGGTTAATTTTTTTTCTTTGATAGCTTATTGGGTGGTTCAGAAGGGTTAAGGTTTTATAACGCATATAACTGATTAGACAAGTAATGGTACTACAGTAATTACTGAATCTGTTCTTGTGAACGGGTTATATAGTACCTTTTAAAGTTACACAAGTATTACATTTTTTGTTCCTGATTTTTAAAATATTTAGAACTATATCAAATATGATGCGAGATGTAATGCCACCGAGTCCGGCAACTGTGTAGGATGCCGGCCGAACTCTGACTTTTTTTTTAAAGGGGCAATCACTAACAAGGCAAAACCATGCATCCTGCACGGCTGCCGAACTCGGACAGCATTACATCCGGCCCATAAAGTTGTTCTAATGGAGATTATCTAAATGATAACTCTTTGCACTGAGTTATACTCAGTAAAACTGTACTTGCCAGGAACATTTGTTGGCCAGATCCACCAGGGTACCTTAGAGCTTCTATATAATAAAAATATAAAATAATAATACTAATAATAATAATAATAATAATAATTATAATTTTATATGTTCACCCTCTTTCTCCAATAGGACTCAATATACATTGTTGAATATATTTGAGAATGGAAAATTCAAGAGGAGGAACTCTTAAAAGGAGGTTTGTACCTCTAGGATAGGTATCAGGCATTTGCAAAATACACTCCTGTGTTAATACGTCTTGATAATGAAATAAGCATTCACAATTAGCAATGAATAAAATAAAATAAAACATTCAAATACAACAGGTACAAAACCGTAATACAGTATATGCAGGGGCAATGAACAAATGAAACAACTATCATACAGCTATCTGCATTGAGAATTTTTTTTTTCTTGTCAAGAATAAAGTAGTGTCCAGTGGGCTCCTGAGCAGGTCTGTACTTCTACAAATAACTGCAGGCATTTATTTATTAACAGTTTCTTATATAGCACAGCAAATTGTGTTGCGCTTTACAACTGGACACAATTAGAAGACAAAACTGGGTAAAAACAAACAGTCATAGAGGTAGGAGGGCCCTGCTTGCAAGCTTACAATCTATGGGATTTTTATCAATCATAACCTGTCTCCCTTAATAATGATTTTCCATATATGTTCTTCTTTTCCTGGATCTATATATATGTGACATGTGGCTGGTTACTGATATATGGTGTAACCTGGTGATCAAAGTCACACTTTATTATAATTATAAGATGTATCATGTTATTTCTGCTTCACCCCAGAAATGGTGTCATCATGGAGAGTTATCGAGAATTATACATTGAGCATTGTGTCCTGACTGACACCACAGGGCAATATTACATGTATGCACACAGAAAATATGCCCTGTGCCCGTGGCTCCTGAGTGTACCACCAGTCATGTCCTTTGTGGTAACATAATAATCTCATGTGGGAACATAATAATCTCAATCTGGCCATAGTGTGACACTAGAACATAGTTGGAGATTTTAGTATATTCCACAGGGAGATTAGTAATGGGTGAGATTTCGATGTAGTGAGACATACTGGTCAGACTGGTATTAGCTTGGACGTTTCTATTCAGAACATGAGGGAAGAGGCAGAATATTTTTGTCTCCTCTGTCTTGTCTTCTCCTCTCTGTCTCATTCTCATGCCACCATTCTCTGATTGGCTAAAATATGGTGCACAACTCTATTATTTTACAAAAGCCAAGTACACAACTCTGAAAAAAGCTGGAGCCCCCTAATAGTACAAAAGCTCCATGACAAGTTTGACTCACAGAGAACAGCTCAAATAGCTGGAGTTTTCACACAGGGCACATTTAAGTCATAGTTGGCTCCCTGGCAAGATGTGGTCACTCTGTTTTGGGTTCCAGCTATTGAGCAAACATAGAATAGTGACAAGTGATCACTGTACATTGTTATTAGTCTCCACAGAGACACATCATATAATGTATTTGTACCAACCAATGACAGAGGAAGCAGAACTGTGGAACTGTAAAACAGTTCATACATTTTAAAGACCAGTTTTCAAGGAGCTCCATATATTTTGCTCTGGTGATGCCCCTGTCAGTGTGAGTAGGTAGGGTAAGTAGAGTGGCACGGATGGATTGCAGGTAGGGTAAGTAGATTGGCATGGATAGATTGCAGGTAGGGTAAGTAGAGTGGCATGGATGGATTGCAGGAGAGGAACCAATATCTTTTCTATGGCCCTATAAGATCTAAAGCTGATATAACATGTGCAGAGAGATTTTAGATTTGGGTGGGATATATTTTTTTTGTGCATGCGAGTGTATACGAGTTGCTTTTGCATGTATCCAACAAATACTGGGCAGTTTTATTTTTACACTGCTATTTAGATTTCAGTTTGAGCACACCCCACCCAAATCTAACTCTCTCTGTTTGTTTTATCAGCCCCACCTGCAGTGCACATGGTTTTGCCCAGTTGTGTGCTTTTTGGTTTTTTTGTGTAACTCTGAAGCAGGCCCTGTGACTGCTTTTGTTGTCGAAAGATAATTTTAAAAGTTCTAACTTTTCAGCCATGAATACTGTTGCTTAGAAAAAAAAAGCATTTTGCCACTTAAGTGAATATAAAAGTAAAATTGAAGCAACTAGCAAATTAAAATGGCACTGCCTATCAGAGCCATCAAGCCATGGTTTAGATACTCATTTGCAGACCAGGGGATCCGGATCACCTGTGTCTGTCTGCAGGTCAGGTAGTCCCGATCATCTAGTCCATACATCTGGCCCCTTACACCTGTTTGTTTAGGACTTCATCAAGGTGATTAGGAGAGATGATTAGCTGTAGTTCCTGACTTCCTGTGCCTATCTGCAGTGCGGGCAAACAGGATTGTCTCAGGATGATTTGCTTGTTCCCAGTCTTCCACAGCAGAATTGTCACAGAGCCACTAGCAGGGCGGGATTTTTTGCCAATGTGAACAGCGCTGGCCGGACTTATTCCCAGTGTTGCAGCCTTTAGGGATGCAGCACTGATGGGCTGGCTGGAAAGATTAAAGTTGTCACTGCTCCTGATCTCCAGCGGAAGTGTTGCAGTGTGAATGACCTATCTGACTGCAGTGGCAAGATGTATCCAAAAACTTCTGATGCGTTTAAGATTTAAAAGTGGGAATGTATTGTATAATATGTTTGTTACTGACTAAAAATCACTCCCCTACTGAGATAATGACACACACACACACACACACACACACACACACACACACACACACACACACACACACACACACACACACACAAAATCTATATAATATATATGTCATTATCTCAGTAGGGGACCCAAAAATGTGGGATTTTGAATCTTGGATAAAGAATACTCAACCTGTAATTGTATTTTTCCTATCTTTTTCTTTTCTTTTTTCACATTGTATTTGGACATTGTATGCACAATACACTTAACTGTGGACATAGATGCAATTTATAGCATTTATTGCATATTTCATGACCAATTGGGAAGGCATTTACATTTTGTGATATCATCTATTGTTTTCTATACTAATGAAGTAAAGTATTTTTTTCATATACCATTCTCCTGGCACATCCATTCCCCTTCATATAATCAGGCGCAATTGCTAATCCTTTACTGCTAGCTACTTCTGGATCACAGTTATGTAATGATTAATTTCTAGCAGACCTAATTTGTGTGGTATGTTAGTATTTAATGATTGTGCATTGCATGTCAATAATGTGTAAAATTCTTTCCAAGAAACTTTATCCAATGTTTGTAAAAAAATGTGTGGTGTCTTTGATATATGAAGGAAGGGATATTACATGCTTCTGTAGGTGTGCATCAACAAATGCTGACAAATTTGTGGTCATTGAACCTACCCCTTAAATTATTGGACACCCTGGTGGAAAAACAAGTGATTTATAGACTTTTGGTAAATGATAATATACTGATATAACTGGATGTGAAACAAATAAAAATTGTCAGATCTCTTTAGTGATAACATTTGAGTCCAACACCAAGTCTAACAATGACTTTAGCTCCTCTCGGAAGGGAATGGTGGTGTCAGAAAGATTTGTCATAAAGCTGTCTGTAAGCATCTTACATGTAATCTTTCTAATGCTGAATCACCAGGCCTCCGCCTTTATCGGCTTATTTGACTATAATATCTTTATCTTTGATAAGCTTTCTAAGAGTTGCTCTCTCAGATTTGTAAAGATTATCTTTAGTACCATATCCATCTAATGTATCACATATGCTTTTAGAAATCCTTCATTGTTGTGATGCAGAAACCTTCTACAAAATGGCCTCTGTGTGGTAAACGTAGAAATCAGATGGTTTCTTAAATTTTGTAAGATTAGGTCCATTTGCATCTAAAAACTTACTGGGTATCTCAGCTTTAGTTTCCCCACCGTTCTCTAACAGAAGTGATTCTAATACTCTCAATGGTTCCACGTCATTTTTATCAAGAGAAATTGGAGAACCCTCTATATTTGCTGTGGTATAAATCTCATAGTAAAATATCTCTTCATGTTGAGAGTATTCAGGTCCACAAAAAGGATAAAGAGGTTTGCTTTTTCCTCTGGTGCAAATTGAAGTCCTCTATTAAGTAAATAAATCTCTGTGAGGTTTTTTTTTTTGTTAGGTTAAAGATACCTTTGGTGTTTAATATCTTCTCATGTTTTCATAGGATTTCTTTGCTCCTCCCCTACACCCTTAAATCCTTCCTCGATTCTTCTTTTTGGAGTAAAACTGGGTCTTAGATTCTCCCATAGATTAGTTTGTTGCGGGTGAGTGATTTCTCCTCTCTAAATAAATGAACCGTGAAACTTTTATCCTGCTTGTGATTCCTTGTATTCATGCTAGTTGGGGTGTTCTGATTCTTGCTAAGTATGTTGTACCAATTATTATTAAAATCTTTGTTTGTACTTTGACCTTGTTGCTTCAAAGTATTTTTTAGAACCCCAACCTCCCTCCTTAGTGCCTAGCCCTAACCCCCCCCTAGTTAGTGCCTTAACCTAACCCCCACTTACCATAGCTTAACCATAACCTTCCCCCCTTATTGCCTAAGCCTAACCCACCAGTGGTGCCTAACCCTAACCCCTCCTCCCCTCAGCCTTACCCTAAACCCCCTGGGTGTCGGCTATAGCTACCCCCCGCAGCCTAACCTTAACTGTGCCGGCTATACTTTCAGGATTCTGGGTGTCGGGATTCGGGATGTCAGAATCCTGACCTTTTCTGGATTCCGGCATCAGTGTTCTGATGTCAGCATTTCGGCTTCCGGGATCCCAACAGCCATGATCTTGAATGTAGCCTATTGTTTGAATACTGTACCTACGGGAATCCCATCTACCTCTTAGCCCCCAAAATTTCTTATTATGATTGGTATATCTTTGGGGATATCTAAAGGATGAGGGGTCTTTAAGTCTTGTATATGAAAGTATCCTATGCCTTCTTTTATAGGTATGTACTTGATCTTTTATGTAATCTACTTTATTTCTAAAAACATGTTTTCTTTCGATAGGATTAGAGATTTCTCAAAGTCTTCCACCTTCCTATTAATATTCAGAGATCTGTACTTATAATCCTTGTGTTTAGCAAAGTGATTGTTGTGTTTAAATTAACAATTTAATTAGAACTTTGTAACAATTGTTCAGTGCTCTATTCCACTCAGCTATAAAGTGTGGATCATCCTTAAAAGAGCAGCCTGGATCATATCTTTATTGAGACCCTTCTGTCGCGTAACTTGATCCCACCCAGGGGGGTCATTCCGAGTTGATCGCTTGCTAGCAACTTTTTGCAGTGCTGCGATCAGGTTAAATCTTGACAAAACTGCAAATGCGTATGTACCGCAGTGCACAGGTGCGTTGTATGGGTACAAAGAGGATCAGTGCTGGGTGATGGATTGACAGAAAGATGGTGTTTGTGGGTGTCAACTGACCGTTTTCTGGGAGTGTTTGGAAAAATGCAGGGTGTCAATTTCGGGACCAAAAAGACTGAAGTAATTGCAGCGGCTGAGTAAGTCCAGAGCTACTCAGAAACTGCAAAAAAAACTTTTTTGTGCCGTCGACTGCAAAAGCGTTCGCACACTTGCAAAGCGAAAATACACTCCCCCATAGGCGGCAACTATCTGATCGCAGCGCTGCAAAAAGTTGCTAGCGAGCGATCAACTCGGAATGAGGGCTAATATCTGGTCTCAGAAATATACCAATCCTCCAGTTTATGAAAAAATTTGAACATATCTATTTTATTATCATCATCCATATATTTCTCACTACATTCTACACTGATTGAGATATTTTTGCCTTCTTTCTAGACATTCCACTGGAGATCTTGGTATTCTAAAATATAATCAAATAATATAATATATATATAAAAAAATAATAAACAGAGGTATCCAGGAGCAAGGCTGCCTAAATGGACTAATATCAAGATAGATACAGAGAAATTGCCAGCACTCACAGTATTACTGAACAATCTGAATGCTGCTCTCTCAAAACAAAGGGATAGCCAGACCCCAAAACCAAACAGAGAAAAATAGAACACAGTGAGGGGGCGCAGAGAGATTGAGATCAATTAAAATATATTATTAGTCTAAATGACATAATTCAAAGCAAATAAAACATTCCTAATATCTCTGCCACAGACAGAATCATATATGTGCATATGTAAATAAAAATATATTAACAATAAAATATGTATACACTTCGGATAATTAAAAAGCAGTTTTTAGATTGAATAATGTGTGAATTCAGATGACTGCACATGTATCCAAAGAGGAAAAAACTGTTCTATTGATACTGTAACATTGTATCCATATTGTAGACTGTTTTGTTAAACATAATTTTTTTAAACATAATTGTAAAAGTTCTCACTTGTCTGCTGTGAATCCTCTCTCTTAAAAAACCACACCACACAATGTGATTTATTGATCACCAACCACTTCTCATATAAAAATTCTCTTGTATAAAACTCTTAGGGGAATCAGTATGATATACTGATGGACGGGATGCCGGTGATCAGAATACTGACAATGGCATTCCATCCATCAGAATCCTGACAGCCCCCCAGAAGGTACCCTAACCCTCCACTGGCCCCTACCCTAACCCTCTCTTGTGGGTGCCTAACCCTAACCCACCCCGGTGGTGCCTAACCCTCCCCAGTGGTGCCTAACCCTAACCCTCACTTTCCTGCTGCCTAAACCTAACCTTCCCTGCTTGGTGCCTAACCCTAACCTCCCCTTGTAAGTGCCTAACCCTAACCCCCCTCTCCCCTGTGCCTAACTATGCCCTTCCCGTCCCTGCACCCTAACCCCCCTTCTAATGCCTAAACCGCCAGGACGCTATCACATACAGCTAAAACAACTTTTGGTATTCCAGGGATCGTTTTTTTGACACCGGGATCCTGAGCACGGTCGGGATTTTGATGCCAGCATTGTGCCACCATTCGGGTTTCTGACGTCGGTATTTCAACCGCCGGAATCCCGACTGGCAGCATTTCAACTACATCCCCTCTTCAGGGGAGATGTACTAATCAGTGAAAATAGTGGAGAAGTGAGCCACTGGAGAAATTGCACATGGCAACCAATCAGCTGCTCTGTATAACTTTATAGTATGCAAATTATAAATGTTACTTCAATGCTGATTGGTTGCCAAGGACAACTTCTCCACCGGCTCACTTCTTCACTTTTTTGATTGCTTAGTACATCTCCCCCTAATGTGGTATTACAGTATTTAACCACTTAAGTGAATATACACTAAAAGTAATATTGAAGTCAACTTGCAAATTAAAATGGCACTGTATATCAGAGCCAACCTATTGGTCTGTGAGTGCACTCACCACACTGGCAGTTGTGAGTCTAGCCGTGGTTTAGGCACCCGTTTGCAGATCAGGGGATCCAGATCACTGCAATACATAAACCATCAGATGGAAACACATTGATGATGGCTTCCAGCCATCATCCTAAGGCTCTGAGTAGACAACTTCCATTTTCACAGAGGATTGCAAAGATCACCAGGGATTACACAAAAGTATAAGAACATAATATGCCTTGTAAATAACTGTCCCTTTAAAAAAAAGTCTGAGTTCGGCCAGCATCCCGCACGTCAGGCGAACTCGGACTCCATTACACCCCACCCGTGGTCTCTTAACTACACGTATTGTTGTCATCTCACTGTATAATGCTGATTTCCACTCATAGCAGTTGTTACTTGGACCAACTTCTTGGAAATTTGGGGTTCACAGAATGTGATATTTGCAAACTCATCATAAAATCTTTTGGGTGGTTTTCCACAATCTGATCTTGCAGAAGTACATTTCTGTGGTTGGCTGTACACACTGGCAGTTTCTTATTCAAGAATGTCTCCAGTGACACTTACTTGTTCTACAACTCCAATTGCAGTTTATTTTTAAGTGGTGAAGTTTCTTGCATTGTGACACCTGTTATTTTTATAAGTTTTCTTCTTTTAGAGTTCCAAAGTCTATATCTTTTATTCCAAGCATGATACATATCACAGATTTGAGATCCAGCTCATGTCTCTTCTCATTGTGTACAAGCAGGGCTGTCTTTACAGCAGTGTAGGCCCATTGGGCACAGCAATGCACTGGGGCCCCTACCCATCCTCCAGCGGTAGGGGTGGGGGGTGCTATAATTGGCAGCTTTAATGTCCCGTGGGCGGTAGGGGGTGTTCTATGTTCCACTGAGCATGTAGGACCTGAAGCAGTAATTTCTGCCAATTACTCCTTTACTGCACAGATGGGGAGGGAGGGAGAACACTAAATTATAGAAGGGGACATTGGCCTGAGTGAAGGGGACATGGCACATGACTTTCAGGGTGGTAGGGAGGGGTGGATAGTGGAGTGGGCTTAATATTCATTATTTTCTGGTGGGAGGACAGCTTTCCTGACTGCAAATATCTTCAGTTCCTGGAAATAGATTTTCTTAGCTTTGAACGGGATTAAAAAACTAGAGTGTTCTAACTTTCAGGATGTACTGGGGACTTGTGGATAAGAGTTCTGGAGCCAGAGCAATTCACCAACGAAAATATAAAAATATAATATATATTAGGCATGTAGAGCTGGTGCCAGCTGATTGAAGGCTGATACTGTATCTCTGCATCTGGGCATAGTAGAGACAAGCTGCCAGTGTATACCAAAAGGGGAGAGTCCCAGCTTTTGGAGTATACTGTCAGAAAAACTCTAAGTCTGACAGAATCTGAAATATCTGGCTTGGAAATGCAGGCTTGGATGGTGATCACTGCTTTGAAGTCGGATATCTCCAATTCCACAGGGCCAATTTTTAAAAGTCTGCTACCCCTGGAAAGAGGGGACCCTCAGCTATCAATCTAGTACCCTTATACTCCTTTTACAAGTGTCCATTGAGTCTATACGAAAAGACGCCCATGGGTACAAGAACATATGCAAAGCAACCAAAGACTGAATTTTAATACTTTGCTTTCTTCCAGATCATACTTCTATCAGTATTTTGTCTTTTAGAAAAATGGTGGAAGACTGCTTCTTTAGATACACTGCTGTAGATACTGCTTCTGCCAAAAAATAATTGTTTAGGCTGCGATCTTTCAGCACAGATCCAGCTTTTTCCAATCTAGTATGATTTGTGCATTCACTTACACCATTCTACTCTGCATGTTTCTTTAGGAAGGTTTCAGTATATTTTATTAGATGTTCTTTTCCTTGGTCATACATCAAGACCTTTAGTTTGTTACATTTGACTTTCTACCATGTAGTCTGCAATTTTGCTCATCACTTAGTTATTTTCTTTGATTAAATAAATGTGTGTCATAATGGTGAAGTCATCGATGAATGTTATAAAGTATCTGTATCCACTTATCAATTTTTCTTACATTGGTCCAAGCACATCTGTATGCTCCAATTCTAGGGGTACCTCAGCGCTATTTTCTGATTTTAGGACGGGGCAATGGCTATTATACAGCATACATACACTGGCCTTTCAGTGATTAACACCATACTGTGCAGAAATTTCTGTACATGGTCATAACCAAGATGACACGTTTGGCGCAAATAATGTTCCTGTGCGAAGCCATGGACATGTGCATATGCCCAGGCTTACATTGGTATATACTGTGCAACTAGGTATGCAAGCTGCAATACGATCGCTACCTTGATGCCTACTGTATGCACAAGTGATTTTATGCAAGCAGAGTCCTTTCATATCTGCACTTGTGCATCACTTAACTTAGTATTATACAGTGTTCACCACAGACTAATTCTTCTCATGAGACCATTATACCCATATGAGGCCTGCAGTGCTGGCAACCATATTGTTCATAGAATAACCATATTGTTCAATACTTAAGCTTATTGTTACCATGACTTTATCTACATCATCTGGATTTGGAGTGTCAGCTGGGATATTTGTAACTTTCTTAATGTCTCTCATACTTAAGTTGCAATTTCATTGCAATCTTAAATGTGGTATAGTTCTCTAAGCTTTTAAGTTTGATTAAAAAAAAATTAATGGATGCAGCTACTGTATGCATATTTGTATACTGAGACACTCTGCAGCTTCACTAATCAACTTGTCTGTCATTAAGTGTACTATGATGTCTGGGTGTCTTGGTGACTGGGCCAATAACCTGTTGATATGTGCGTACTATTTTGTAGACACTAGTGGAAAGAAGTTTTGTAGACATGTCAACTGGACAGACTTAACCAGGAGCATGGATTTATTGTAGTACACACAGCCATACTCACAGTTATGTACACAAGCAGCGGAGATGGTGTGGAGCATACAGCGGATCAGCCAGTCATGTATGTAGGCAGGATAATGCAGGATTATGCAGGGGTCCCTACTGATCTCAGTACTACACAGCTGCATAGCAATGTAAAACTCAGACAAAGTGGTAAGATGGCACCATGCAGACTAAAGAATGCAGGTCTTCTTGGTAAAGGATCAGAGACTTCAGTTATGAAGCACCATGGAGGTAAAGAAGTAGCATTGTGTTAATTATGAGAACACTTCAAAGTCCAGCATACTGTCATTTAGAACTACCCCTTTTCTCTCATGTAAACATTCATATGTTTCTGCTTACTCCATCTTCATTATATCTTCAATTAACAATAGGATTGAGGGGCCATACAGACTGACTTCATGAAATGTCTCACTACCATGATTCTGAAAATGGTGATTTAGTTAATATAAACCATTTACTGTCATCCATTGCACCTGTCCCATTGAAAGTATAGAAGGGCTCTTGGTTAGAACCTACTAAAGAATGGTAAAAAAAAATAAAAATAAATGTCCTTTTGCATGGAGATGGAGGCTCTGAGGAAACATGCCTGGTAAAGGGCACTGTTCACCATTTGAATTTCTTATAACTCTTGCTTCCTAAAATATATTTACATTTTTGCACAAGAGCATCTTAACTGGGTATTTGTCACAAAAACCTATTAAAAAACATGCCACATTTGTGGAGAAATAGGTAGAAGTTGCCACAAATTGTCTGGATTTTATTTAACTATCTTGTGGGTGCTGGCTGTTTAGGTAAAAGGTACAGGTACTGTAGGTAAAAGAATTGGGAACTTTTGAAGTACACTGTTCTAAAATATCTAGCCTATGAAACTGTATCTGATAAACAGACTTCTGTCTTATCTTACGCTTAGGACAGGAACAGATGCTATCATGTTATATTGCAAGTAGGTCCAACTAAATACTGTAATTAAATCACAACTTTGAATTGCATTAAAACTGTAAAAATGAATTATTCATTTTCATTAATGTGAAATTACATATTTACAGCTGTAGTTAAAATGTCAGGCAGAAAACTTATATTTGCTATAAAATGAAAATCAATAAAGTATATTTTAGCTCCAGTATAAAGCAATGTATCTAGCTTATATTGCGCTTCTGTTTTCAGTTACTGCAGAAAACTGAAATAAACATATTGTACATAATGTAATGTACAGTAGTACTATTTGCAAATATGGTACAGAAAGAGGACACATTATCTGCAATAAATGTATGCAGTAAACTAAGCTCTAAGAATTTGTATTTTGAAAGACCAATTTTGTCATTTAGCATTACTAATAAATAAGCAAATGATTCCATTTCTTAGTAAAAAAAAAAAAATAGTAAATATCTGATTTGAAAGAATGACTAAGAATATACAAGTATTTTCAAGGCAATTAATAAAGGGGATGTAGATATGTGACCGGCGGTCAGGAGACCGCCTGTCACAATACCAGCACCTCCATCCCGCCCCCTGAACATCCCAACAGTCGGCATGTCGACTAACAGGGACTATTCCCACTCATGGGTGTCCATGAAGTGGAATAAAACTACGCTCGCCACCGAGCCCGCAAGGGGTTTATTGCACACTCACTAAAAGGGAGGCACTTTCTTATAACTTTAAAAGGAATTTTACCGGCAGACGACATCCTGTCTGTTGGAATCCTGGCAGTAAGGCAGCGAGTCCCCTTGTGCCTTCGCTACATCCGCCATGCTTTGCGCCCGGTGGCTTGCTTTGTTCGCCACAGGTTATATTCCCACTTGGCTGGTGGCTAGACGCACCAACCAAGTGGTAATAATCTGCGTTTGACATGATTCTGGCCGGCGGCATTTTGCCGGCTGTTGGGATTCCGGCGCCAGTCTCCTGAACGCCGGGATCCTGACAGCTGGTATATTAACTGCATCCCCTTTAAAAGAAATAATAATAATAAAAAAATTAAATAAAATAATAATAATAATAATAATAATAATAATATTAGTAATAATTTATTTAAGTCAATGTTGCTACCTCTCTCAACTATAGAGCTCATGGAATATAGGGGGTCATTCCGAGTTGTTCGCTCGTTGCCGATTTTTGCAATGGAGCGATTAAGGCAAAAATGCGCATGTGCATGGTTCGCAGTGCGCATGCGGTTAGTATTTTACCACAAAACTTAGTAGATTTACTTACGCCCGAATGAAGAATTTTCATCATTGAAGTGATCGTAGTGTGATTGACAGGAAGTGGGTGTTTCTGGGCGGAAACTGGCCGTTTTCTGGGAGTGTGCGGAAAAACGCAGGCGTGCCAGGGAAAAACGTGGGAGTGTCTGGAGAAACGGGGGAGTGGCTGGCCGGACGCTGGGCGTGTGTGTGACGTCAAACCAGGAACGAGTAGGTCTGGAGCTACTCAGAAACTGCTAAGAAATTTCTTTTCGCTATTCTGCGAATCTTTCGTTCGCTTTTCTGCTATGCTAAGATACACTCCCAGAGGGCGGCGGCTTTGCGTGTGCAATGCTGCTAAAAGCAGCTAGCGAGCGAACAACTCGGAATCACCCCCATAGAGTGATCATATATGATTTGTAAAGTAAAACTCTAAAATTTGAACTACACTTCAAACACCTGGTGCTGTCAAGCTTGTTGTCTTTTTGTTTTAAATATTAAGATATACCGATGGGCCTGGCATACCCTTGCAATGCCTTTATGACAGCAACAGTATATTTGTATTATAATTATTTTATGGTAGCAACAGATTTTTTTCCCTTTTTTTATTTTAATATGCTGTAGTATAAGTGACATGCCTATGTATACATGCTATAATAACTGATAATACAGATTTATTTTGTATATACAGCATTTAATGTACATGTAATATATGTTGAGAAGTCACACTTTAAAAAGTAAACTATGATACTGTCTACTTGAATTATTCACCTTTCCTTTCACTTATTAAGTGCTATTCCACTCTGTCAGTCTCTCCACAATGACATTATATCATTGAGTTCAAAATATTACATACTAATAAAGTATATAACTTTTATTATATATAAAAACATAAATTAGTCTTAGCTTGTTCCATACATAAAGAGAGAAGTAGGACAAGACAGTTTGGAAAAGTATTTATTATTAAATGAATAGTGTTGACTTAGGTGGTCATACCGAGTTGATCGCTAGCTGCTTTCGTTTGCTGCGCAGCAATCAGGTAAAAAAACGGCACTTCTGCACATGCGTATGGGGCGCAATGCGCACGCGCGATGTACTTTCACAAAATCCATTGCAGTTTCACACAAGTTCTAGCAACGCTTTTCAATCGCACTGCTGGCCGCAGAGTGATTGACAGGAAGTGGGTGTTTCTGGTAGTGATGAGCGGGTTCAGTTTCTCGGAAACCAAACCCCCCCGAACTTCAGCCTTTTTACACGGGTCCGAGGCAGGTTCGAACCTTCCCGCCTTGCTCGGCTAACCCGAGCGCGCCCGAACGTCATCATCCCGCTGTCGGATTCTCGCGAGGCTCGAATTCTATCGCGAGACTCGGATTCTATATAAGGAGCCGCGCGTCGCCGCCATTTTCACACGTGCATTGAGATTGATAGGGAGAGGACGTGGCTGGCGTCCTCTCCGTTTATAGAGAAGAGAGTAGAGAGTTAGAGACACTATTTAGTATTTACTAATTTTGGGGAGCATATTAGGACTGGAGTACTACTACTTGCTGATAGTGTGACCATTGACCACCAGTTTAATTAATCCGTTCTCTGCCTGAAAAAAAACGATACACAGTGTGACACAGTCACATACCATATCTGTGCTCAGCCTCAGTGTGCTGCATCATCATATGTAATACTGTATATCTGACTGTGCTGAGTGCTCACTGCTCACACAGCTTAATTGTGGGGGAGACTGGGGAGCAGTTAGAGCAGGAGTACATAAATAATATATTTTAAGTACAGTGCACACTTTTGCTGCCAGAGTGCCACACTGCCAGTGTGACTGACCAGTGACCACACTGACCACCAGTATATTGTGATTGTCTGCTTAGGACGGAGTACTACTTGCTGATAGTGTGACCAGTGACCAGTGACCACCACCAGTTTAATTAATCCGTTCTCTGCCTGAAAAAAAAACGATACACAGTGTGACACAGTCACATACCATATCTGTGCTCAGCCCAGTGTGCTGCATCATATGTAATACTGTATATCATTATCTGACTGTGCTGAGTGCTCACTGCTCAGACAGCTTAATTGTGGGGGAGACTGGGGAGCAGTTATAGCAGGAGTACATATTTTAAGTACAGTGCACACTTTTGCTGTCAGAGTGCCACTGCCAGTGTGACTGACCAGTGACCACTGACCACCAGTATATTGTGATTGTCTGCTGACCACCAGTATATTGTGATTGTCTGCCTGAAAAAGTTAAACACTCGTCGTGTGGTGTTTTTATAAACGCATTCTGCAGACAGTGTCCAGCAGGTCCGTCATTACATAATATATATACCTGTCCGGCTGCAGTACTAGTGTGATATATATATATATATATTAATTTTATCTCATTATCATCCAGTCTATATTAGCAGCAGACACAGTACGGTAGTCCACGGCTGTAGCTACCTCTGTGTCGGCAGTCGCTGGTTCATCCATAATTGTATACCACCTACCCGTGGTTTTTTTTTCTATCTTCTTGATACTAGTAGCTTACTTTAGGAGTCTGCAGTGCTGACAGACAGTGTCCAGCAGGTCCGTCATTACATAATATATATATACCTGTCCGGCTGCAGTACTAGTGTGATATATATATATTTTAATTTTATCTCATTATCATCCAGTCTATATTAGCAGCAGACACAGTACGGTAGTCCACGGCTGTAGCTACCTCTGTGTCGGCAGTCGCTGGTCCATCCATAATTGTATACCACCTACCCGTGTTTTTTTTTTCTATCTTCTTGATACTAGTAGCTTACTTTAGGAGTCTGCAGTGCTGACAGACAGTGTCAAGCAGGTCCGTCATTACATAATATATATACCTGTCCGGCTGCAGTACTAGTGTGATATATATATATATATATATTTTATTTTTATCTCATTATCATCCAGTCTATATTAGCAGCAGACACAGTACGGTAGTCCACGGCTGTAGCTACCTCTGTGTCGGCACCAGTCGCTGGTCCATCCATAATTGTATACCACCTACCCGTGGTTTTTTTTTCTATCTTCTTGATACTAGTAGCTTACTTTAGGAGTCTGCAGTGCTGACAGACAGTGTCCAGCAGGTCCGTCATTACATAATATATATATACCTGTCCGGCTGCAGTACTAGTGTGATATATATATATATTTTAATTTTATGTCATTATCATCCAGTCTATATTAGCAGCAGACACAGTACGGTAGTCCACGGCTGTAGCTACCTCTGTGTCGGCAGTCGCTGGTCCATCCATAATTGTATACCACCTACCCGTGGTTTTTTTTTCTATCTTCTTGATACTAGTAGCTTACTTTAGGAGTCTGCAGTGCTGACAGACAGTGTCCAGCAGGTCCGTCATTACATAATATATATATACCTGTCCGGCTGCAGTACTAGTGTGATATATATATATATATATTTTAATTTTATCTCATTATCATCCAGTCTATATTAGCAGCAGACACAGTACGGTAGTCCACGGCTGTAGCTACCTCTGTGTCGGCAGTCGCTGGTCCATCCATAATTGTATACCACCTACCCGTGGTTTTTTTTTCTATCTTCTTGATACTAGTAGCTTACTTTAGGAGTCTGCAGTGCTGACAGACAGTGTCCAGCAGGTCCGTCATTACATAATATATATATACCTGTCCGGCTGCAGTACTAGTGTGATATATATATATATTTTAATTTTATCTCATTATCATCCAGTCTATATTAGCAGCAGACACAGTACGGTAGTCCATGGCTGTAGCTACCTCTGTGTCGGCAGTCGCTGGTCCATCCATAATTGTATACCACCTACCCGTGTTTTTTTTTTCTATCTTCTTGATACTAGTAGCTTACTTTAGGAGTCTGCAGTGCTTACAGACAGTGTCCAGCAGGTCCGTCATTACATAATATATATACCTGTCCGGCTGCAGTACTAGTGTGATATATATATATATTTTAATTTTATCTCATTATCATCCAGTCTATATTAGCAGCAGACACAGTACGGTAGTCCACGGCTGTAGCTACCTCTGTGTCGGCAGTCGCTGGTTCATCCATAATTGTATACCACCTACCCGTGGTTTTTTTTTCTATCTTCTTGATACTAGTAGCTTACTTTAGGAGTCTGCAGTGCTGACAGACAGTGTCCAGCAGGTCCGTCATTACATAATATATATATACCTGTCCGGCTGCAGTACTAGTGTGATATATATATATATTTTAATTTTATGTCATTATCATCCAGTCTATATTAGCAGCAGACACAGTACGGTAGTCCACGGCTGTAGCTACCTCTGTGTCGGCAGTCGCTGGTCCATCCATAATTGTATACCACCTACCCGTGGTTTTTTTTTCTATCTTCTTGATACTAGTAGCTTACTTTAGGAGTCTGCAGTGCTGACAGACAGTGTCCAGCAGGTCCGTCATTACATAATATATATACCTGTCCGGCTGCAGTACTAGTGTGATATATATATATATTTTATTTTTATCTCATTATCATCCAGTCTATATTAGCAGTAGACACAGTACGGTAGTCCACGGCTGTAGCTACCTCTGTGTCGGCACCAGTCGCTGGTCCATCCATAATTGTATACCACCTACCCGTGGTTTTTTTTTCTATCTTCTTGATACTAGTAGCTTACTTTAGGAGTCTGCAGTGCTGACAGACAGTGTCCAGCAGGTCCGTCATTACATAATATATATATACCTGTCCGGCTGCAGTACTAGTGTGATATATATATATATTTTAATTTTATCTCATTATCATCCAGTCTATATTAGCAGCAGACACAGTACGGTAGTCCACGGCTGTAGCTACCTCTGTGTCGGCAGTCGCTGGTCCATCCATAATTGTATACCACCTACCCGTGGTTTTTTTTTCTATCTTCTTGATACTAGTAGCTTACTTTAGGAGTCTGCAGTGCTGACAGACAGTGTCCAGCAGGTCCGTCATTACATAATATATATATACCTGTCCGGCTGCAGTACTAGTGTGATATATATATATATATATTTTAATTTTATCTCATTATCATCCAGTCTATATTAGCAGCAGACACAGTACGGTAGTCCACGGCTGTAGCTACCTCTGTGTCGGCAGTCGCTGGTCCATCCATAATTGTATACCACCTACCCGTGGTTTTTTTTTCTATCTTCTTGATACTAGTAGCTTACTTTAGGAGTCTGCAGTGCTGACAGACAGTGTCCAGCAGGTCCGTCATTACATAATATATATATACCTGTCCGGCTGCAGTACTAGTGTGATATATATATATATTTTAATTTTATCTCATTATCATCCAGTCTATATTAGCAGCAGACACAGTACGGTAGTCCACGGCTGTAGCTACCTCTGTGTCGGCAGTCGCTGGTCCATCCATAATTGTATACCACCTACCCGTGGTTTTTTTTTCTATCTTCTTGATACTAGTAGCTTACTTTAGGAGTCTGCAGTGCTGACAGACAGTGTCCAGCAGGTCCGTCATTACATAATATATATACCTGTCCGGCTGCAGTACTAGTGTGATATATATATATATATTTTAATTTTATCTCATTATCATCCAGTCTATATTAGCAGCAGACACAGTACGGTAGTCCACGGCTGTAGCTACCTCTGTGTCGGCAGTCGCTGGTTCATCCATAATTGTATACCACCTACCCGTGTTTTTTTTTTCTATCTTCTTGATACTAGTAGCTTACTTTAGGAGTCTGCAGTGCTGACAGACAGTGTCCAGCAGGTCCGTCATTACATAATATATATATACCTGTCCGGCTGCAGTACTAGTGTGATATATATATATATTTTAATTTTATCTCATTATCATCCAGTCTATATTAGCAGCAGACACAGTACGGTAGTCCACGGCTGTAGCTACCTCTGTGTCGGCAGTCGCTGGTCCATCCATAATTGTATACCACCTACCCGTGGTTTTTTTTTCTATCTTCTTGATACTAGTAGCTTACTTTAGGAGTCTGCAGTGCTGACAGACAGTGTCCAGCAGGTCCGTCATTACATAATATATATACCTGTCCGGCTGCAGTACTAGTGTGATATATATATATATTTTATTTTTATCTCATTATCATCCAGTCTATATTAGCAGTAGACACAGTACGGTAGTCCACGGCTGTAGCTACCTCTGTGTCGGCACCAGTCGCTGGTCCATCCATAATTGTATACCACCTACCCGTGGTTTTTTTTTCTATCTTCTTGATACTAGTAGCTTACTTTAGGAGTCTGCAGTGCTGACAGACAGTGTCCAGCAGGTCCGTCATTACATAATATATATATACCTGTCCGGCTGCAGTACTAGTGTGATATATATATATATTTTAATTTTATCTCATTATCATCCAGTCTATATTAGCAGCAGACACAGTACGGTAGTCCACGGCTGTAGCTACCTCTGTGTCGGCAGTCGCTGGTCCATCCATAATTGTATACCACCTACCCGTGGTTTTTTTTTCTATCTTCTTGATACTAGTAGCTTACTTTAGGAGTCTGCAGTGCTGACAGACAGTGTCCAGCAGGTCCGTCATTACATAATATATATATACCTGTCCGGCTGCAGTACTAGTGTGATATATATATATATATTTTAATTTTATCTCATTATCATCCAGTCTATATTAGCAGCAGACACAGTACGGTAGTCCACGGCTGTAGCTACCTCTGTGTCGGCAGTCGCTGGTCCATCCATAATTGTATACCACCTACCCGTGTTTTTTTTTCTATCTTCTTGATACTAGTAGCTTACTTTAGGAGTCTGCAGTGCTGACAGACAGTGTCCAGCAGGTCCGTCATTACATAATATATATATACCTGTCCGGCTGCAGTACTAGTGTGATATATATATATATTTTATTTTTATCTCATTATCATCCAGTCTATATTAGCAGCAGACACAGTACGGTAGTCCACGGCTGTAGCTACCTCTGTGTCGGCAGTCGCTGGTCCATCCATAATTGTATACCACCTACCCGTGGTTTTTTTTTCTATCTTCTTGATACTAGTAGCTTACTTTAGGAGTCTGCAGTGCTGACAGACAGTGTCCAGCAGGTCCGTCATTACATAATATATATATACCTGTCCGGCTGCAGTACTAGTGTGATATATATATATATTTTAATTTTATCTCATTATCATCCAGTCTATATTAGCAGCAGACACAGTACGGTAGTCCACGGCTGTAGCTACCTCTGTGTCGGCAGTCGCTGGTCCATCCATAATTGTATACCACCTACCCGTGGTTTTTTTTTCTATCTTCTTGATACTAGTAGCTTACTTTAGGAGTCTGCAGTGCTGACAGACAGTGTCCAGCAGGTCCGTCATTACATAATATATATACCTGTCCGGCTGCAGTACTAGTGTGATATATATATATATTTATTTTATTTTTATCTCATTATCATCCAGTCTATATTAGCAGCAGACACAGTACGGTAGTCCACGGCTGTAGCTACCTCTGTGTCGGCACCAGTCGCTGGTCCATCCATAATTGTATACCACCTACCCGTGTTTTTTTTTTCTATCTTCTTGATACTAGTAGCTTACTTTAGGAGTCTGCAGTGCTGACAGACAGTGTCCAGCAGGTCCGTCATTACATAATATATATATACCTGTCCGGCTGCAGTACTAGTGTGATATATATATATATTTTAATTTTATCTCATTATCATCCAGTCTATATTAGCAGCAGACACAGTACGGTAGTCCACGGCTGTAGCTACCTCTGTGTCGGCAGTCGCTGGTCCATCCATAATTGTATACCACCTACCCGTGTTTTTTTTTTCTATCTTCTTGATACTAGTAGCTTACTTTAGGAGTCTGCAGTGCTGACAGACAGTGTCCAGCAGGTCCGTCATTACATAATATATATATACCTGTCCGACTGCAGTACTAGTGTGATATATATATATATTTTAATTTTATCTCATTATCATCCAGTCTATATTAGCAGCAGACACAGTACGGTAGTCCACGGCTGTAGCTACCTCTGTGTCGGCAGTCGCTGGTCCATCCATAATTGTATACCACCTACCCGTGTTTTTTTTTTCTATCTTCTTGATACTAGTAGCTTACTTTAGGAGTCTGCAGTGCTGACAGACAGTGTCCAGCAGGTCCGTCATTACATAATATATATACCTGTCCGGCTGCAGTACTAGTGTGATATATATATATATATTTTATTTTTATCTCATTATCATCCAGTCTATATTAGCAGCAGACACAGTTTGGTAGTCCACGGCTGTAGCTACCTCTGTGTCGGCACCAGTCGCTGGTCCATCCATAATTGTATACCACCTACCCGTGGTTTTTTTTTTCTATCTTCTTGATACTAGTAGCTTACTTTAGGAGTCTGCAGTGCTGACAGACAGTGTCCAGCAGGTCCATCATTACATAATATATATATACCTGTCCGGCTGCAGTGCTAGTGTGATATATATATATATTTTAATTTTATCTCATTATCATCCAGTCTATATTAGCAGCAGACACAGTACGGTAGTCCACGGCTGTAGCTACCTCTGTGTCGGCAGTCGCTGGTCCATCCATAATTGTATACCACCTACCCGTGGTTTTTTTTTCTATCTTCTTGATACTAGTAGCTTACTTTAGGAGTCTGCAGTGCTGACAGACAGTGTCCAGCAGGTCCGTCATTACATAATATATATATACCTGTCCGGCTGCAGTACTAGTGTAATATATATATATATTTTAATTTTATCTCATTATCATCCAGTCTATATTAGCAGCAGACACAGTACGGTAGTCCACGGCTGTAGCTACCTCTGTGTCGGCAGTCGCTCGTCCATCCATAAGTATACTAGTATCCATCCATCTCCATTGTTTACCTGAGGTGCCTTTTAGTTGTGCCTATTAAAATATGGAGAACAAAAATGTTGAGGTTCCAAAAATAGGGAAAGATCAAGATCGACTTCCACCTCGTGCTGAAGCTGCTGCCACTAGTCATTGCTGAGACGATGAAATGCCAGAAACGTCGTCTGCCAAGGCCGATGCCCAATGTCATAGTACAGAGCATGTAAAATCCAAAACACCAAATATCAGTAAAAAAAGGACTCAAAAATCTAAAATAAAATTGTCGGAGGAGAAGCGTAAACTTGCCAATATGCCATTTACCACACGGAGTGGCAAGGAACGGCTGAGGTCCTGGCCTATGTTTATGGCTAGTGGTTCAGCTTCACATGAGGACGGAAGCACTCAGCCTCTCGCTAGAAAAATGAAAAGACTCAAGCTGGCAAAAGCACAGCAAAGAACTGTGCGTTCTTCGAAATCCCAAATCCACAAGGAGAGTCCAATTGTGTCGGTTGCGATGCCTGACCTTCCCAACACTGGACGTGAAGAGCATGCGCCTTCCACCATTTGCACGCCCCCTGCAAGTGCTGGAAGGAGCACCCGCAGTCCAGTTCCTGATAGTCAGATTGAAGATGTCAGTGTTGAAGTACACCAGGATGAGGAGGATATGGGTGTTGCTGGCGCTGGGGAGGAAATTGACCAGGAGGATTCTGATGGTGAGGTGGTTTGTTTAAGTCAGGCACCCGGGGAGACACCTGTTGTCCGTGGGTGGAATAGGGCCATTGACATGCCTGGTGAAAATACCAAAAAAATCAGCTCTTCGGTGTGGAAGTATTTCAACAGAAATGCGGACAACATTTGTCAAGCCGTGTGTTGCCTTTGTCAAGCTGTAATAAGTAGGGGTAAGGACGTTAACCACCTCGGAATATCCTCCCTTATACGTCACCTGCAGCGCATTCATAATAAGTCAGTGACAAGTTCAAAAACTTTGGGCGACAGTGGAAGCAGTCCACTGACCAGTAAATCCCTTCCTCTTGTAACCAAGCTCACGCAAACCACCCCACCAACTCCCTCAGTGTCAATTTCCTCCTTCCCCAGGAATGCCAATAGTCCTGCAGGCCATGTCACTGGCAATTCTGATGAGTCCTCTCCTGCCTGGGATTCCTCCGATGCATCCTTGCGTGTAACGCCTACTGCTGCTGGCGCTGCTGTTGTTGCTGCTGGGAGTCGATGGTCATCCCAGAGGGGAAGTCGTAAGACCACTTTTACTACTTCCACCAAGCAATTGACTGTCCAACAGTCCTTTGCGAGGAAGATGAAATATCACAGCAGTCATCCTGCTGCAAAGCGGATAACTGAGGCCTTGGCATCCTGGGCGGTGAGAAAAGTGGTTCCGGTATCCATCATTACTGCAGAGGCAACTAGAGACTTGTTGGAGGTACTGTGTCCCCGGTACCAAATACCATCTAGGTTCCATTTCTCTAGGCAGGTGATACCGAAAATGTACACAGACCTCAGAAAAAGAGTCACCAGTGTCCTAAAAAATGCAGCTGTACCCAATGTCCACTTAACCACGGACATGTGGACAAGTGGAGCAGGGCAGGGTCAGGACTATATGACTGTGACAGCCCACTGGGTAGATGTATGGACTCCCGCCGCAAAAACAGCAGCGGCGGCACCAGTAGCAGCATCTCGCAAACGCCAACTCTTTCCTAGGCAGGCTACGCTTTGTATCACCGGTTTCCAGAATACGCACACAGCTGAAAACCTCTTACGGCAACTGAGGAAGATCATCGCGGAATGGCTTACCCCAATTGGACTCTCCTGTGGATTTGTGGCATCGGACAACGCCAGCAATATTGTGTGTGCATTAAATCTGGGCAAATTCCAGCACGTCCCATGTTTTGCACATACCTTGAATTTGGTGGTGCAGAATTATTTAAAAAATGAGAGGGGCGTGCAAGAGATGCTGTCGGTGGCCAGAAGAATTGCGGGACACTTTCGGCGTACAGGCACCACGTACAGAAGACTGGAGCACCACCAAAAACGCCTGAACCTGCCCTGCCATCATCTGAAGCAAGAAGTGGTAACGAGGTGGAATTCAACCCTATATATGCTTCAGAGGTTGGAGGAGCAGCAAAAGAGCATTCAAGCCTATACAATTGAGCACGATATAGGAGGTGGAATGCACCTGTCTCAAGCGCAGTGGAGAATGATTTCAACGTTGTGCAAGGTTCTGCTGCCCTTTGAACTTGCCACACGTGAAGTCAGTTCAGACACTGCCAGCCTGAGTCAGGTCATTCCCCTCATCAGGCTTTTGCAGAAGAAGCTGGAGACATTGAAGGAGGAGCTAACACAGAGCGATTCCGCTAGGCATGTGGGACTTGTGGATGGAGCCCTTAATTCGCTTAACAAGGATTCACGGGTGGTCAATCTGTTGAAATCAGAGCACTACATTTTGGCCACCGTGCTCGATTCTAGATTTAAAACCTACCTTGGATCTCTCTTTCCGGCAGACACAAGTCTGCTGGGATTCAAAGACCTGCTGGTGAGAAAATTGTCAAGTCAAGCGGAACGCGACCTGTCAACATCTCCTCCTTCACATTCTCCCGCAACTGGGGATGCGAGGAAAAGGCTCAGAATTCCGAGCCCACCCGCTGGCAGTGATGCAGGGCAGTCTGGAGCGACTGCTGATGCTGACATCTGGTCCGGACTGAAGGACCTGCCAACGATTACGGACATGTCGTCTACTGGCACTGCATATGATTCTCTCCCCATTGAAAGAATGGTGGAGGATTATATGAGTGACCGCATCCAAGTAGGCACGTCAGACAGTCCGTACTTATACTGGCAGGATAAAGAGGCAATTTGGAGGCCCTTGCACAAACTGGCTTTATTCTACCTAAGTTGCCCTCCCACAAGTGTGTACTCCGAAAGAGTGTTTAGTGCCGCCGCTCACCTTGTCAGCAATCGGCGTACGAGGTTACTTCCAGAAAATGTGGAGAAGATGATGTTCATTAAAATGAATTATAATCAATTCCTCCGTGGAGACATTGACCAGCAGCAATTGCCTCCACAAAGTACACAGGGAGCTGAGATGGTGGATTCCAGTGGGGACGAATTGATAATCTGTGAGGAGGGGGATGTACACGGTGATATATCGGAGGATGATGATGAGGTGGACATCTTGCCTCTGTAGAGCCAGTTTGTGCAAGGAGAGATTAATTGCTTCTTTTTTGGTGGGGGTCCAAACCAACCCGTCATTTCAGTCACAGTCGTGTGGCAGACCCTGTCACTGAAATGATGGGTTGGTTAAAGTGTGCATGTCCTGTTTATACAACATAAGGGTGGGTGGGAGGGCCCAAGGACAATTCCATCTTGCACCTCTTTTTTCTTTTCTTTTTCTTTGCGTCATGTGCTGTTTGGGGAGTATTTTTTTGAAGGGCCATCCTGCGTGACACTGCAGTGCCACTCCTAGATGGGCCAGGTGTTTGTGTCGGCCACTAGGGTCGCTTAGCTTACTCACACAGCTACCTCATTGCGCCTCTTTTTTTTCTTCTTTGCGTCATGTGCTGTTTGGGGAGTGTTTTTTGGAAGGGCCATCCTGCGTGACACTGCAGTGCCACTCCTAGATGGGCCAGGTGTTTGTGTCGGCCACTAGGGTCGCTTAGCTTACTCACACAGCTACCTCATTGCGCCTCTTTTTTTCTTTGCGTCATGTGCTGTTTGGGGAGTGTTTTTTGGAAGGGCCATCCTGCGTGACACTGCAGTGCCACTCCTAGATGAGCCAGGTGTTTGTGTCGGCCACTAGGGTCGCTTAGCTTACTCACACAGCTACCTCATTGCGCCTCTTTTTTTCTTTGCGTCATGTGCTGTTTGGGGAGTGTTTTTTGGAAGGGCCATCCTGCGTGACACTGCAGTGCCACTCCTAGATGGGCCAGGTGTTTGTGTCGGCCACTAGGGTCGCTTATCTTACTCACACAGCTACCTCATTGCGCCTCTTTTTTTCTTTGCGTCATGTGCTGTTTGGGGAGTGTTTTTTGGAAGGGCCATCCTGCGTGACACTGCAGTGCCACTCCTAGATGGGCCAGGTGTTTGTGTCGGCCACTAGGGTCGCTTAGCTTACTCACACAGCTACCTCATTGTGCCTCTTTTTTTCTTTGCGTCATGTGCTGTTTGGGGAGTGTTTTTTGGAAGGGCCATCCTGCGTGACACTGCAGTGCCACTCCTAGATGGGCCAGGTGTTTGTGTCGGCCACTAGGGTCGCTTATCTTACTCACACAGCTACCTCATTGCGCCTCTTTTTTTCTTTGCGTCATGTGCTGTTTGGGGAGTGTTTTTTGGAAGGGCCATCCTGCGTGACACTGCAGTGCCACTTCTAGATGGGCCAGGTGTTTGTGTCGGCCACTTGGGTCGCTTAGCTTACTCACACAGCTACCTCATTGCGCCTCTTTTTTTCTTTGCGTCATGTGCTGTTTGGGGAGTGTTTTTTGAAAGGGCCATCCTGCGTGACACTGCAGTGCCACTCCTAGATGGGCCAGGTGTTTGTGTCGGCCACTAGGGTCGCTTATCTTACTCACACAGCTACCTCATTGCGCCTCTTTTTTTCTTTGCGTCATGTGCTGTTTGGGGAGTGTTTTTTGGAAGGGCCATCCTGCGTGACACTGCAGTGCCACTCCTAGATGGGCCAGGTGTTTGTGTTGGCCACTTGGGTCGCTTAGCTTAGTCATCCAGCGACCTCGGTGCAAATTTTAGGACTAAAAATAATATTGTGAGGTGTGAGGTGTTCAGAATAGACTGAAAATGAGTGGAAATTATGGTTTTTGAGGTTAATAATACTTTGGGATCAAAATGACCCCCAAATTCTATGATTTAAGCTGTTTTTTAGGGTTTTTTGAAAAAAACACCCGAATCCAAAACACACCCGAATCCGACAAAAAAAATTCGGTGAGGTTTTGCCAAAACGCGGTCGAACCCAAAACACGGCCGCGGAACCGAACCCAAAACCAAAACACAAAACCCGAAAAATTTCAAGTGCACATCTCTAGTTTCTGGGAGGTAACTGACCGTTTTCGGGGAGTGTGTGTAAAAACGCAGGCGTGTCAGATAAAAATGCAAGAGGGGCTGGGGAAACGTAGGCGTGGCTGGCCGAACGCAGGGCGTGTTCTTGACGTCAAAACAGGAACTAAATAGTCTGCAGTGATCGCAAGCTAGAAGTAGGTCTCGAGCTGCTCAGAAACGGCACAATCTTTTTTTGTAGCAGCACTGCGATCCTTTCGTTTGCACTTCTGCTAAGCTAAGATACACTCGCAGAGGGCGGCGGCTTAGCGTTTTCACGGCTGCTAAAAGCAGCTAGCGAGTGAACAACTTGGAATGAGAGCCTTAGGGCACTATGCTGACTCAAATACATATTGAATGTAATTTCCATAAAAAATTGCATATTTATGCCCATATGCTAAAGTGTATTTATTACAAGGTGTGTGTAGGCTGCATCAGTAGCATATGCACCTGGTTTAACTCAGACATAATTCCAATACACTTTCAGACATTTTTTTTTTTTGCTTTGGTTACAAAATATTCATTTGCTATAATGTTTGAATGACACTTAAAGATACCTCTATAATACAGCAAATATAACTCTCAATCTCATGAACAAAAGAAAAAAATGCTAAAATCTGCACACAAAAACATAACACATTAATGTGCACATTCATTATTCAGAGATGGTACAAAAGAAAAGTGCTCATACATTTTCACAAACCTGAATACACTGTTCCTAAAATGCCTGTTGTAGTATCATAAGAAAATAGATGTAGGACACTAGGTCGATAAAATAAAAAGTGAAGTCACCTCATTTATTCTTAAATACTGCATAAGGTATCTACTAATAAACATACAATCAAATTGTCACAGACATACTATACGTAGGTATAGAAAATATACCACAATGGGAGATGATGGTGTCTAATACTAGTATACAACATATAAGACCAACATATCAACAAAAATACACAACATAAACCTATAGAAGATAGCCAGAAAATATATATATCCAGTAAGTGGGTACAATATGTAAATATTGAGTCGAGTATCCAAGAGTTTATCTATTCTACTTACATACTGTACATGTAGTCTATATTTAGACTATAAACATAAATAGCTAATGAACCTTCTTTTTATAACACTCAGTGGTGGCTCAAGTGATAGGGCTGCAGCACAGTCCAAACTTCAAATAGGAAAGCCGCACTTACTGCCACCAACTGTCATCTCAAACTGAATCACTGGCAGTTGGTGCTGCTCCCCTATTTGAAATTTGGACTGTGCTGCAGCCTCACCGCTTCCACTGAAATAGTCCAGCAGAACGTGAAACATGCACAGTGCTAGAGTCTACAGATGGAGCCCAGAGCTGGATTAATACCTCGGGGGGCCAGGGTCCTTAAAACAGGGGGCCCTAAGGTATAAAATTAAATATATATATATATATAATATGTGTGTGTGTGTATATATATATATATATATATATATACATACATATACATTTATATATATATGTGCATATGTATATGCACACACACACACACACACACACACACACACACACACACACACACACAAACACACACACAGACACACACACACACACACACACACACACACACACACACACACACATATACTGTGTGTGTCTGTGTGTGTGTGTGTGTGTGTGTATATATATATATATATATATATATACAATCAAAGGTAAGCAAGCAGCGGCACTCAGGAGACTTCTTCAAAGTTGATAAAGTGCAGAAATTTTAATCCATATTGAAATCGGGTGACCAACGTTTCAGGGCCGTGGTGCCCCTTGACAAAGGGGCGCCACGGCCCCGAAACGTTGGTTACCTGATTTCAATATGGATTAAAATTTCTGCACTTTATCAACTTTGAAGAAGTCTCCTGAGTGCCGCTGCTTGCTTACCTTTGATTGTATATCCATGTTTCCAGAGGGCACCGGAGCATTATTTATTTATTGAGGGGGAGTGCCGGTTCTAGCATCCGTATATATATATATACATATATATATATATATATATATATATAATATTTCTCCCCAAGGAACGGCACTCTGAGATTTTAAATCAGCATAAACGTGTATTCAGGCTGGGGCAGCGTTTCGAGGTGCAACCCCCTTTCTCAAGCCCACCAACAACACATCCACAAAAAACAGACACCCGAAACGTTGCCCCAGCCTGAATACACGTTTATGCTGATTTAAAGTCTCAGAGTGCCGTTCCTTGGGGAGAAATTTATATGCTATGTATTTAACTGGACACCTGAGCAGTTGTTTTGTGCTATTGGGAGTGCCAAAAAAGATATATAACAAACCAGTAATAGCACAGTGAAAAGGACCAGCTTCCTAGGTACACCTCTGAGGGGAGAAAAAACACTATTTCTCTACAAGTGAATACTGAAGGTTTGTAGAGGGTACCCCTGGCACTTGGTCTCTTAAGGATGATTCTGAGTGACCTAGTCAGAAGCAATAAACATATGTCGCATGCCAAGTCAAAAGCAATACATAATTAACACATGTGACTCAATCTGTGAAGAGGGAACAATGTTTAATACTAAAAACAACACATGTAAACATGACATGAACAATAAAAAATAAAGTGACTCGTGCATCCAATGATGAATCGGATCTTTCACCATAGGGGAGCAGCTAATGTAGTGAACCCTGCTGGAAGGATATTACCCAATGGGCTTTACCTGGTGAGTACCACAACTAGTCACCTCAGACCTAGTTTGAATGCAATGATTGTATAGGTCTCTGTGCAAAGGCAGGCAACAATAAAGTGACTGGTGCATGAAGTGGGAGTGCCGACATACGATCATTGTGTGTGTGTGTGTGTGTGTGTGTGTGTGTGTGTATGTATGTATATGTATATATATGTGTGTGTGTGTATATATGTATATATATATTAGAGATGAGCGGGTTCGGTTTCTTTGAATCCGAACCCGCACGAACTTCACTTTTTTTTTCTCGGGTCCGAGCGACTCGGATCTTCCCGCCTTGCTCGGTTAACCCGTGTCAAAGTCAGAAAAATGTCTCTATGCACGTTGCAATATTTGCACCGCACACTGGTCCGCGCTGCGCATGCGTACGCTCTCCCGTGAAGGCGCATACCCGCGATAGCGTGCACTCGCAGGCGCGGTATGCGTATTTACGGTAGAGTTTATGTAGTCGTAGCGTGCGACTCATTCGTTACAAATGTTCACAATTAATGTAGTTTGTAGATCATGGTCACCTTGATAGATTCTGAAAGTCTGGTTAAAATAGAAGGTCCCTGTTTAAAGGAATCCCTCTTTGTATTGTACGAAGGGTCTAACAGGAATCATACAGCAGTGTTTGGTACCCATCGGAAGAGTATTTAATTAGTAATATTCCGGTGTTGGTTTGGAGCGTATTAATCGCTCGTGCGAATAGTTATGGACATAAGAAGTTTACGTCCATTTCTATTATTTACACATACTCAGGTATGCGGCGGGAAACCCAGTTTCCCACCCACCTGAGCTGTTGGAAATCGTCACAGCCCACCTGTATGAATCACCCTATGACCTTTTGTTATGATGCAGGGCCGAATTCCTTCGGCCAATGGACAATGGGATTGTAGGACCATGAGATTGCATTGTGTGTGGGGCATAAATAGGCAGGCCGACCACATCCAGCTCTCACTCTCTCATCAACGGTTATCTGCTGATAGCCGGGAGCTGGATATCGAGGCGCAGGCGATCATACCCTTTGTGCGTAAGTTTCTCTCCGTAATCATTGTCTTTCTGTGAGCCAATTTCTCTCATCTTTCTCTCTCTCTCTCTCTCTCTCTGTTCTGTTCTCTCATATCTCCCCTAGACTAGGCTAGTATTGTATTGTATTAGATTGTATTGTATTGTATTGCATTTAGGTCAGTGTAGTATTGTCCTTTTGTATTTATTGTTTAGTTCTGTGGTTAGGAAGTCTCTGTTATATTGTAGTGTATCATTTGTACTGTTATCCCCTTTTACAAATATATTAGATATAATACAGTTAATAGGCTTTGGAACCTAAACCAGTATCTGTGTATTTTCTATAGTGTTAAGTGTTCACTTGAGCGTCGGTGACGCTCAAGCAGCTTTGTAGTTAGTCAGGTTACACAAGGTTGCACTTACACCCTGTACTCACATTAAGGTATTCAGTGTATTGCATTGGTATAAGGTTTAAACATTAAGGTATAGCGTTGTGAGCGTCTGCGCCGCTGGTGACCTCCTCGTGGTCTCGAGCGTATGCTACGCCATAGCGAATCATTACTCTAGTCATAACCAATAACGTGTCCTGTGATCACTGGGCCGTGAGCGAACGTGACGCTTGAGCATCTCGCCTACGGCGGAGCGATCGTTACGCAAATAGCGTACCCTTATGGTACTTCTTAAGCAAACAGCGTACAGTGTTCTTAGACTTCATAAAGGGTTGTTTATACGACAACGGAATTTAGAATTGTCAATTGGGGGCTCGTCCTATCCTTCTCATATCTGCACTAGGTAGATCAGCAGACATTATCCCCCAGCAAAGGGTGGGAGGTTGTCTCCCAGTGCTGACGGGATAAGCGTCTGCTTCGCTTAGATAAAGAGTGCTGAAGGAATCCGGGAACCGGAAGTAAGAACACTGTTTTATTTCTCTTCTGTCTTGCGTATACACGCACGCATACATTTATCTGCATTTCTTTTTTTCAATTTCGTATATCACTATTCCTGTTTGCCAATTTTTATAGTTGATAGAAAGTGCTAAAAGAGATTTGCTGTTATTTCATAGTAGAGGTAATAGTTAAAGTATAGAACAACACACGATCTGCCTGGGAGATAAGGCAGTCAGTGTGGATTGCGGTAGATGATCAGGGATCATTTACATTGATAAAAGTATATATTGTGTTACGGTGGATCTTTGCATTGCGTACACGTGTCGCTAACAAAGACTAGCGTACGCAATCCAAAAGGCAGACGCACGCAGCGTACATTACGCAACGTAGCGTCCGGTTACGCTCACGTAGCTCGTCACGAAAAGTTGAATTAGCGCAAAGCGATAATTAGCGCAAAGGCGATAAGTAACGCACAGCGGTAGATAACGCGACGCGGTAAATAACGCAAATCTATTTTTGAAAAAAAATCTGAAATTTAGTTTAACAGATCCTGCTCCTAATTGGTAACACTGTTGGACTGAAGACAATTTCTGCGCAGAAATAGATATAGAAACAAAGTGTACATGTGTTGAGTGAGTGTGGTTTTGTATACATAAGTTTATACAACTTTAAGGTGGAACCAAAAGGAAAGCCGGGTACTCGTCAAGGGACATACGTGTAAGTGACATATACGGTGGCTAGGGAGGCATCCCTGGTTAAATAATATTTGAGCATTAGAGTATAGCGGACCATAAGGTAACAAGACCAGGAGGTCATAAGGTAACAAGACCAGGAGGTCGTAAGGTAAAAGGTCCGCTATAAAAGTCCAGTGGCACAACGCCTGGGGTGTTGGTGCAGAACCCATATAGGCCATACAAGCTCTTGCTGAAGGAATCGCGGCCGGAAACATCGATTCCATTGATCTTTCAGTACATAACAAGTAGTGCTTGTGTACTGAACGATTGGACCGCACGTAATTGTGTGCAGTAGTTAGTAATCTGACCTAATACCATTAGAGTAAAGTGGTCACAAACGCTATTTGTACATTCTGACGTGATTTGTGTAATTTTTTATTTTTAAAGGGAAGTTCGCTGGTCACTCAGGAACTATCTAACAACCCCAACTTTACTGGAAAGAGTAAGTGTCCTGCGGGTAACCCTCATATGTTCCAGTAAACTGAAGGTTCCATAGGGGCCCTGTATCGAGTACGCCAGCACCACGTCGGTGTGATCAGGTCGTATTGGTCGAGGTGGGCGAGTGAGTGGGGTACTCGGTAAACCGCCACCGCCGGCCTACTGTGGAGTAATTTGGTTGTCTGTAAAGGCTTGCTGAAAACCTTGATACAGAGATCCAAGGAGGACTAAGCAACACCTGCAGACTATGGGGGCCAGTTGCTCAGGTAGGGGGCGATCAACCTTGGTTCAGGTTGATTCTGTGAACCGACCAGTTGGGTCGGCACGATATGTAATGTGTGAAAAATATGGAAGTCACACCGAATCTTTATGTGATGAATGGGAGAGAATGACTGTACAAGACAGGGACAAATTCCCAAGAATAGGTAGCTTTAGTCCAGAAGTGTTACAAAATTTAAGGAGGAGGATATGTCTCGTAAAATCAGCAAAGAGACGAATTCAACATCATGATTATTTACAGTTATGGCACCAGGAAGGTGAGATACAGAGAGGTTTGGCTCTGGCGGCAGGATCTGGGGCAGTCAGGAAGCTGATAGCCACAGCTCCTCCTCCACCATACATTGCAGGAGAGAAGTTGATTGCGGAGAGAAACGCACTGGGTTATAAAACAAAAACTCTTAGTAACCTTGTAAATGTTAATGATGTTAACCAAATAACTCATGCAAGTATTAACCCGTGCAAGATGTACCCTGTTTTGAACCTTCCTCAGGAGTGTGATCAAGAAGACGATTCAGCAACAATTTCAGCTCTCTCTCTTGCAGCCACCATAGCAGAGACCACAGTAGGCACAGCGACACCCACGAGATTAGTGAAAGCCCCTAGCGGAGGGATAGGTGAGGTCGTGTCAACGGGTAAGTACGGCACCATGCACTACACTGAAACAATTGTACCACAACAAGCTGTAGAATCTACACAGGAAGAGGCTGTTAGAATTGCTCCTGTAAGGGTAATAGCAGTTCCCAATGGAAAAACAGATGTGTCTGGAGCCACTCCCATAAGGAACATTGCCATGTACACTCCATTTTCCAGAATGGAATTAAGAACAATAGTGTCCGAATTTCCTGACCCCAGGAAGGATTTAGTTGCTAGCCAAAAATACATCAGGGATCTAGGTAACACTGTAGAACCCAACAACAAGGATTGGCAGATACTGCTAAGAGCTTGTTTACCTTCCAATGTTGACGCAACTCAATTTTTAGCTGACTGTGCATTGGATAAAGATGTACCGCTTACAGACGTGTACAACAAGGATAATGTAAAAAGGATAAATTTACAGCTAAAGGAGTATTTCCCAGCCGTTGTTAAATGGAATAAAATATTTTCCATTAAGCAAAAGGAGTCCGAAACGGCAACAGAATATTTTCACCGGGCACTATTAGAAATGGCAAAGTACACTGGTATAGAAGACATTAAGACCAACCCAAACCATCGAGAAGTAGCAGTATCTGTACTGATGGATGGTTTGAAAGAAACATTAAAAGCTAGGGTACAGACCACGCAGCCATGTTGGCGAGGTCTGTCAGTGTCCACATTGAGAGAGGCTGCTATTGATCACGACAGAAATATCACTAGGCACAGGGAGTCGCAAAGTGATAACTTGATGTCAGTAAGTATACAGGCGCTGACCACAAAGCAGCCTGCGTATGTACCACCGAATCCTGTGGGTAAGGCAAGTGTAATAACATGTTTTTCTTGTAACAGACCGGGACACTTTGCACGAGAATGTAGAACAAAGAATGTACAAAGATCTTTTCAACCCCCTAGACAACAACACAACACACGACATTGGGAGCAGGGTCCACAGAGGCGGAGTTTTGAGCCACATACAGGGGAAACAAAAAGATATCCCCCGAACAGAGGTTGGCATGCCTCTGGTAGTTCCCAGCTAACCCCCGCACAAGTAGTTGCTGCCAACGGGATTCAGGGAGGTCAGCATACCCAATAGGGGTGTGGCCATACCTGTAATCTGCACCCAGTTAAGTTGATTGCTAGTCTTGGAAGCGAACCAGAAATTGCAATCAATGTAGCTGGTAAAACTTTAAACTTTCTTGTAGACACAGGGGCGGCCAAGTCAGTGATAAATTCGACAGTGGGCATGAGAACCACTGGTAGGACAATTCCAGCCATGGGAGTAACAGGAGTAGTCCAGCACTACCCTGTTAGCAAACCAGCCGAGATTACAATAGGGCCTTTGCATACCAAGCATTCCTTTTTGCTGGCTGCATCGGCACCAACTATTCTCCTGGGTAGAGACTTACTATGTAAAATGGGTTGCGTCATTTATTGTACTCCTGAAGGTGTATTCTTGGACATCCCTGAGAATCACGCTCAGGAAGTACGAGACATGTTAGACTCCCCATCAAAATTAATGTCACATTCCATTATGACAAATAGGAATCCATCCCAAGTAGAAGAGATGACATCTCAGATACCAGAGTCACTTTGGACAAAAGATGGACAGGACACTGGATTAATGGCAAATGTAGCTCCAGTAGTTGTACAAGTAAAAGATGGTAGGATAGCTCCAAAAATCCCACAGTATCCTCTGAAGCCAGAGGTGGAGTTAGGAGTTTTTCCCGTAATAGAGCGCTTGCTACAACAGGGCATTCTAGTAAGAACGTCCAGCACAGCAAATAGTCCCATCTTCCCTGTTAAAAAGAGTGGGGGGAGGGGTTACAGGCTAGTGCAAGATCTAAGGGGGATTAACAAAATAGTTGAGAGTCAGTTCCCCGTAGTGCCTAATCCAGCTGTCATCCTAATGCAAATTCCTCCCACTGCCAAATTTTTCACTGTTATTGACCTCTGCTCCGCATTCTTTTCGGTACCTCTGCACCCTGACAGCCAATATTTGTTTGCATTCACATACAGAGGAGTCCAATACACGTGGACTCGGTTACCCCAAGGTTTCATAGATAGTCCAAGTATATTTTCTCAGGCTTTGCATGATTGTTTACAGTCTTTCCAACCGGAGAGTGGATCAGTGTTGATACAGTACGTGGATGATCTACTACTGTGTTCTGATTCATTGGAAGCTTCCCTGAAGGATACGAAACAGCTCCTGTTTCATCTTTCAGACACAGGTCACAAGGTTTCCAAAGACAAGTTACAATTATGCCAAACTAAGGTAAAATATTTGGGACACTGTCTAACACAAGGACTGAGACACCTGACCGCTGATAGAATCCAAGCCATTAGAGACATGACACTGCCACAAACCCAGCAACAGATCAGGACGTTTCTAGGAATGTGTGGGTATTGCCGTAATTGGATCCCAGGGTTTTCCATATTGGCGCTACCTTTGCAGGAAATGGTCTCTTCAAACAAACCTGATCGGATTTCGCATACAGACGAATCTGAAACAGCATTTGAGAGACTCAAGCAATGCCTAACGCAGGCACCAGCACTAGGTATGCCAGACTATGGGAAACCCTTTGAACTATACGGAACAGAAAGTGCTGGGTGCGCAGCAGGTGTACTAACACAAAAACACGGTGATGCCAGCAGGCCAGTTGCATATTACAGCGCTCAGCTAGATACGGTAGCGCGATCCCTCCCCACATGCTTGCGTAGCGTTGCGGCGATAGCATTGCTAGTGACAAAAAGCGAAGATGTCGTGCTAGGCCACAACCTCACAATCCATACACCGCATGCGGTATCTGCCTTATTGAATTCTGCCCAAACCAGACACGTCTCATCAGCAAGGTTTACGAGATGGGAATTGGCATTAATGGCCCCAGTAAACATCACCATAAGGAGATGCAGTGCATTAAACCCTGCAACATTTCTCCCAGGTGTGCCTGGTCAGGCACAAAGGGTGGAAGGTGAGAGTGATGGGGAAGGAGGATTTAATGCAAAGGAGGATACACATGATTGTATGGAATATTTGACCCAAAATTTTACCGCAAGGCCTGACATCAGTGACAATCCACTGGAAGATGCAGAACTCACGTTCTACACGGACGGTAGTTGTCACAGACAGTCAGACTCGGGAGACTTGTGTACTGGATACGCAGTCGTAGATGACCAAGACACCATAGAAGCGGAACCGCTAGGCCCACCTCACTCAGCCCAGGTTGCTGAACTGGTCGCCCTAACCAGAGCATGTGAATTGGCTAAGGGTAAGTCTGCCAATATCTACACCGATTCCAGATACGCCTTCGGGGTAGTACATGATTTCGGAGCGCTATGGCGGCTCAGAAATTTCATGACGGCGGCTGGTACACCGATAGCGCATGCAGCTTATATAAAAAGGCTTCTAACAGCGATACAGGAACCCGACAGAGTGGCTGTTATCAAATGTAAAGCACATACATATAGCCAAGACCCAGTATCCCTTGGTAACAGCCGAGCAGACGAAGCCGCAAAGCTTGCAGCTGCTACCCCCATACAGACAGACACCACACAACTGATGGTATTTAATACCATCAACACACAAAAGTTGTGTGAGATGCAGAATTTGTGTTCCACACAGGAGAGAGCAGTCTGGAAGGCAAAGGGATATGGCCAGGAGTCCTCAGGGCTCTGGACGGATGGACATGGTAAACCGGTGGCCCCCAGGGCATACCTTCCATGTCTGGCTGAAGCAGCTCACGGGCTGACTCATCTAGGCAAGGAGGGGATGTGCAAATTGGTAAGAGCATACTGGTGCGCCCCAGGATTCTCCTCTCATGCGAGTAAAAGAGCAATGTCATGCCTTACCTGTCTGAGAAAGAATATTGGAAAAGCAATACCTACAGAACCATCCCATATCCCACCTGCCGGCGGCCCTTTCCAGGTAATACAAATTGACTTCATTCAATTACCCCCATGTCGAAATTTGAAATATGTACTTGTTTGTATAGATGTTTTCTCGAATTGGGTCGAAGCTTTTCCAGCAGCTACAAATACCGCTATGTTTACAGCTAAGAAAATTGTGCAGGAATTTGTATGTAGATATGGTATCCCTAGAATCATTGAAAGTGATAGGGGTACCCATTTTACAGGTGATGTCTTTCAAGGAATGTGTAAGTTGATGGGAATTGATAGTAAGCTGCACACTCCGTACCGTCCACAGGCGAGTGCGAAGGTCGAAAGAGTGAACAGCACTATTAAAAATAAATTGAGTAAAGTAATGACAGAGACAGCATTGACGTGGCCAGAAGCTTTACCCATTGTTTTGTATAGCATCAGAACCACTCCCAGGTCCCCCCTTAATCTGTCTCCTTTTGAAATCTTGTTTGGTCGACAACCGCATGTCATGATTAACCCTCAGGATGATTTGAAATGTAACAATGAAGTAACTGTAAAATACTTAATTAACATGAGTAAACAGTTGAGGAATCAAAATGATAATCTGAAGTTGGTGATTCCTGATTTACCAGATAGTAATTGTCATGACATTGAACCTGGGAATTATGTAATGATACGAAATTTTCTACGCTCAGGTTGTCTTATTGATAGATGGGAAGGACCATACCAGGTCTTATTGACTAGCACCACAGCATTGAAGGTTGCTGAGAGAGAGACTTGGGTCCATTCATCCCACTGCAAAAAGGTTGCTGATCCAGAGAAGTCCCGTGATAAGGAACAGACGGTAGAGGTTGTATCACTAGAGTGTCTGTTCCAGGAGGACTGAGGCGGCACCTGAGCCTTGAAGACCGAAAGCAGTTGTCGACTCCCTTCTCCCTTTTATTGTTTTTCTCCACTTCCCAGCCCCTCTCCCTTAAAATTTCTTTTTCCCCCTTCTCATTCTTCTCTATTTCCTCCTCAAAGATGGACTTGCCCCAAGAGACTGTGATCCGGATTTTGATGTTAACCATGATGTTGACCAGAGCAGTCTGTTCCGGCGAGAGTACCATAGAGGTCGAAAGAGGTTCTGGAATGGGTTCCGATTATGATGATGGAGGCGTAGTTTTCCAAGATCAACCAAACCAACAAGCAAAGGCGAGTATCAGAAAACGATCCGATAGAAGAAATTGTGATGGATTGTTAGCTGAAGAAAATTGTATCTGTAGGCTCTGTGATAATCTGGTTGAAGATGGGTGCATAAAGAAATGCCAATCCAGTTTTAATATCCATATGGACCGGCATCCATTGAGTGACTATCACTCCTTAGTGGGTAACGTGTTAAACCAAACAGATTGTTGGGTATGCTCTCAAGTACCTCAGGGTCACAGCAAATCAGGGCTAGTACCATTTCCTTTAACGTTAGGGGAGGTACTTGAGCTAAGTGGTGGGAGACCGGTGGATCGGAGGTTTAACATCTCCAGCCCTCCTAGTTTGAAGCTCCACCAATACCATGTGGATAGGTCCCTCATATGTTTTAACATCTCCAATCCCAGAAAACCGGGAAATTGGGAAGTGTCATGGAGCAACCTTACCATGACCTTTTCACACAGAGCAGATAGAATGCCTACAGATACAGAGCTCGTACGCCATATAGCCAGTAGAGGAAAATCTTTTCGGTATCGATATACCTTAGGAAATAGGATTACTAGAGTTGGAGAGGTATCACCAGGATACTGTGCACATATCGTACAAACTGATACGTGCATTAAGCAGATGGAAGAATTAGGGTCAGGAGATTTCACCTGGAAGGTTTGTAACATGGTCATGTCCTTCTCCGTCCCTTATGTTCTCCCCGATGACGCATATTTCATATGCGGGAGAAAGGCGTACAAGTGGCTTGCCCCAAACTCTGAAGGATTGTGTTATATTGGAAAAGTATTGCCTGAAGTGATGACTGTTACACATGACAAAATGAAGGACATACACCGTGGTGCCCAAGCTCCTTATACTCACACTCATTACGAGCACCGAGTTAAACGACAACTGTCAGAAAGGTTAGAGCATCCGGCCTCTGATCTTATCCATGAATCCACCGGGATTCAGGTTCTGGTAGCGTTAGATTTCACTCGCACCGCTCGAGGTGTGATGAATTATAGATACATTTCCGCACTCGCCAATTTGTTAGATAATATCACTGAAATGTATGATGACACGTTTAGATACACTGGAAGAGAACTTCAAGCTTACAAAACAGAACTAGTTCAGCATAGGATGGTTCTTAATTATCTTACAGCAGTAACAGGCGGATATTGTGTTACATTGGCAACACAGTACGGCATAAAGTGTTGCACGTATATCACAAATAGCACCGAGGATCCGGTAGAGGTCATAGACCAAAAGATGGACGATATTCTCCAATTGAAGTGGGAATTTCGTCGAAAACACAATCTCACCCTTGCTGCTGTAGGTAATGAGCTGACTGGTTGGGTGTCATGGTTGAACCCGCGAAATTGGTTCTCCGGTTTAGGAGACTGGGCTCAAGGAGTCATAATGGATGTTGGAAAGTTTCTACTATGTATCTTGGGTGTCGTTATATCGATTGGATTGATATTTAGATGCGGGCAGGCTTTAATGAGGTGCAAACAAAGTACAAGAGTGATGAGCTTGAGGAGCGAGGAAACCGTAATTAACCTGGATTTGATTTATGACCCAATGATAGAAACCAGAATGTGATGAAAATGCGATTATACGGTCCGTTTCTTTCACCTGTTTTTCTGCTTTTCTCCAAGATACAAAGACCCCCTTGGACGAGGAAGTTGACGAGACGCTATACAGACAACAGACAAGCACCAAAGAAGATTTGACAACTTTAAATATGGACACTTGATGAACTTTGCCATGGATCCCCAGTTTCCCTAGTATTTTTAAACTCACGCTAGCCCAACATTTTTGTAAATCTGATGGCTCAGACAAAGCTATTTGCTCATGCCCAAGGAGCAATACAGCGCAAAGAAGACGACTCTCAACAGATACCGAACACAACTTCAACAACAGATGTACATTTCCCTGACATAGAATATCATTGCATTTTTCGTAAGTGTTCTTTATCTTCATCTCTACAACCCCCAGGTAACGACACACATAGACGATAGGGAATACAGGCACAGATAGCAGCAACCACATACCTCCCCCATTCATGTATCATCAACTAAAATGTGCATCCCCATTTTGTTACAACCACAGCCGAAATGAGCTCGGTAGAGTTTGACAGCCCATCCACAGACCTGTACCACAGGATAAGAAGGAATTCAAATGTATACTTCGCAATACCTCGAAGCTTGATTTACCACACGTACGGCACGATGATACATGACCCTCCAAACATGGACTCATACACACATGCTTCTGCTTTCTCACTAGGTCATACCCTCTTCACACCTACTCCACTCTTCTCCCCTACCCAACCATGGAAATCAATTAACCCCTGACTTACATTTTTCTCCTTAAATATTTTAGAAGGTGGCAGTTATTATTGACTGCCAAAGGGTGGACTGTCAAAGTCAGAAAAATGTCTCTATGCACGTTGCCATATTTGCACCGCACACTGGTCCGCGCTGCGCATGCGTACGCTCTCCCGTGAAGGCGCATACCCGCGATAGCGTGCACTCGCAGGCGCGGTATGCGTATTTACGGTAGAGTTTATGTAGTCGTAGCGTGCGACTCATTCGTTACAAATGTTCACAATTAATGTAGTTTGTAGATCATGGTCACCTTGATAGATTCTGAAAGTCTGGTTAAAATAGAAGGTCCCTGTTTAAAGGAATCCCTCTTTGTATTGTACGAAGGGTCTAACAGGAATCATACAGCAGTGTTTGGTACCCATCGGAAGAGTATTTAATTAGTAATATTCCGGTGTTGGTTTGGAGCGTATTAATCGCTCGTGCGAATAGTTATGGACATAAGAAGTTTACGTCCATTTCTATTATTTACACATACTCAGGTATGCGGCGGGAAACCCAGTTTCCCACCCACCTGAGCTGTTGGAAATCGTCACAGCCCACCTGTATGAATCACCCTATGACCTTTTGTTATGATGCAGGGCCGAATTCCTTCGGCCAATGGACAATGGGATTGTAGGACCATGAGATTGCATTGTGTGTGGGGCATAAATAGGCAGGCCGACCACATCCAGCTCTCACTCTCTCATCAACGGTTATCTGCTGATAGCCGGGAGCTGGATATCGAGGCGCAGGCGATCATACCCTTTGTGCGTAAGTTTCTCTCCGTAATCATTGTCTTTCTGTGAGCCAATTTCTCTCATCTCTCTCTCTCTCTCTCTCTCTCTCTGTTCTGTTCTCTCATATCTCCCCTAGACTAGGCTAGTATTGTATTGTATTAGATTGTATTGTATTGTATTGCATTTAGGTCAGTGTAGTATTGTCCTTTTGTATTTATTGTTTAGTTCTGTGGTTAGGAAGTCTCTGTTATATTGTAGTGTATCATTTGTACTGTTATCCCCTTTTACAAATATATTAGATATAATACAGTTAATAGGCTTTGGAACCTAAACCAGTATCTGTGTATTTTCTATAGTGTTAAGTGTTCACTTGAGCGTCGGTGACGCTCAAGCAGCTTTGTAGTTAGTCAGGTTACACAAGGTTGCACTTACACCCTGTACTCACATTAAGGTATTCAGTGTATTTCATTGGTATAAGGTTTAAACATTAAGGTATAGCGTTGTGAGCGTCTGCGCCGCTGGTGACCTCCTCGTGGTCTCGAGCGTATGCTACGCCATAGCGAATCATTACTCTAGTCATAACCAATAACGTGTCCTGTGATCACTGGGCCGTGAGCGAACGTGACGCTTGAGCGTCTCGCCTACGGCGGAGCGATCGTTACGCAAATAGCGTACCCTTACGGTACTTCTTAAGCAAACAGCGTACAGTGTTCTTAGACTTCATAAAGGGTTGTTTATACGACAACGGAATTTAGAATTGTCACCCGAGCGCGCCCGAACGTCATCATGACGCTGTCGGATTCTCGCGAGGCTCGGATTCTATCGCGAGACTCGGATTCTATATAAGGAGCCGCGCGTCGCCGCCATTTTCACACGTGCATTGAGATTGATAGGGAGAGGACGTGGCTGGCGTCCTCTCCATTTAGATTAGATTTAGAAGAGAGAGAGAGAGAGATTGCTGTGATACTGTAGTTTAGAAGAGAGTGCAGACAGAGTTTAGTGACTGACGACCACAGTGACCAGTGACCACCAGAGACAGTGCAGTTGTTTGTTTTATTTAATATATCCGTTCTCTGCCTGAAAAAAACGATACACAGTCACACAGTGACTCAGTCTGTGTGCACTGCTCAGCCCAGTGTGCTGCACATCAATGTATTGTATATAAAGCTTATAATTGTGGGGGAGACTGGGGAGCACTGCAGGTTGTTATAGCAGGAGCCAGGAGTACATGATAAATAATATTATATTAAAATTAAACAGTGCACACTTTTGCTGCAGGAGTGCCACTGCCAGTGTGACTAGTGGTGACCAGTGCCTGACCACCAGTATATTAGTAGTATTGTATACTATCTCTTTATCAACCAGTCTATATTAGCAGCAGACACAGTACAGTGCGGTAGTTCACGGCTGTGGCTACCTCTGTGTCGGCACTCGGCAGGCAGTCCGTCCATCCATAATTGTATTATAATATATACCACCTAACCGTGGTTTTTTTTTCATTCTTTATACCGTCGTCATACTAGTTGTTACGAGTATACTACTATCTCTTTATCAACCAGTGTACAGTGCGGTAGTTCACGGCTGTGGCTACCTCTGTGTCGGCACTCGGCAGGCAGTCCGTCCAACCATAATTGTATTATAATATATACCACCTAACCGTGGTTTTTTTTTCATTCTTTATACCGTCGTCATACTAGTTGTTACGAGTATACTACTATCTCTTTATCAACCAGTGTACAGTGCGGTAGTTCACGGCTGTGGCTACCTCTGTGTCGGCACTCGGCAGGCAGTCCGTCCATCCATAATTGTATTATAATATATACCACCTAACCGTGGTTTTTTTTTCATTCTTTATACCGTCGTCATACTAGTTGTTACGAGTATACTACTATCTCTTTATCAACCAGTGTACAGTGCGGTAGTTCACGGCTGTGGCTACCTCTGTGTCGGCACTCGGCAGGCAGTCCGTCCAACCATAATTGTATTATAATATATACCACCTAACCGTGGTTTTTTTTTCATTCTTTATACCGTCGTCATACTAGTTGTTACGAGTATACTACTATCTCTTTATCAACCAGTGTACAGTGCGGTAGTTCACGGCTGTGGCTACCTCTGTGTCGGCACTCGGCAGGCAGTCCGTCCAACCATAATTGTATTATATACCACCTAACCGTGGTTTTTTTTTCATTCTTTATACCGTCGTCATACTAGTTGTTACGAGTATACTACTATCTCTTTATCAACCAGTGTACAGTGCGGAAGTTCACGGCTGTGGCTACCTCTGTGTCGGCACTCGGCAGGCAGTCCGTCCAACCATAATTGTATTATAATATATACCACCTAACCGTGTTTTTTTTTTCATTCTTTATACCGTCGTCATACTAGTTGTTACGAGTATACTACTATCTCTTTATCAACCAGTGTACAGTGCGGTAGTTCACGGCTGTGGCTACCTCTGTGTCGGCACTCGGCAGGCAGTCCGTCCATCCATAATTGTATTATAATATATACCACCTAACCGTGGTTTTTTTTTCATTCTTTATACCGTCGTCATACTAGTTGTTACGAGTATACTACTATCTCTTTATCAACCAGTGTACAGTGCGGTAGTTCACGGCTGTGGCTACCTCTGTGTCGGCACTCGGCAGGCAGTCCGTCCAACCATAATTGTATTATAATATATACCACCTAACCGTGGTTTTTTTTTCATTCTTTATACCGTCGTCATACTAGTTGTTACGAGTATACTACTATCTCTTTATCAACCAGTGTACAGTGCGGTAGTTCACGGCTGTGGCTACCTCTGTGTCGGCACTCGGCAGGCAGTCCGTCCAACCATAATTGTATTATAATATATACCACCTAACCGTGGTTTTTTTTTCATTCTTTATACCGTCGTCATACTAGTTGTTACGAGTATACTACTATCTCTTTATCAACCAGTGTACAGTGCGGTAGTTCACGGCTGTGGCTACCTCTGTGTCGGCACTCGGCAGGCAGTCCGTCCATCCATAATTGTATTATATACCACCTAACCGTGGTTTTTTTATACCACCTAACCGTGGCAGTCCGTCCATAATTGTATACTAGTATCCAATCCATCCATCTCCATTGTTTACCTGAGGTGCCTTTTAGTTCTGCCTATAAAATATGGAGAACAAAAAAGTTGAGGTTCCAAAATTAGGGAAAGATCAAGATCCACTTCCACCTCGTGCTGAAGCTGCTGCCACTAGTCATGGCCGAGACGATGAAATGCCAGCAACGTCGTCTGCCAAGGCCGATGCCCAATGTCATAGTACAGAGCATGTCAAATCCAAAACACCAAATATCAGAAAAAAAAGGACTCCAAAACCTAAAATAAAATTGTCGGAGGAGAAGCGTAAACTTGCCAATATGCCATTTACCACACGGAGTGGCAAGGAACGGCTGAGGCCCTGGCCTATGTTCATGGCTAGTGGTTCAGCTTCACATGAGGATGGAAGCACTCAGCCTCTCGCTAGAAAACTGAAAAGACTCAAGCTGGCAAAAGCACCGCAAAGAACTGTGCGTTCTTTGAAATCCCAAATCCACAAGGAGAGTCCAATTGTGTCGGTTGCGATGCCTGACCTTCCCAACACTGGACGTGAAGAGCATGCGCCTTCCACCATTTGCACGCCCCCTGCAAGTGCTGGAAGGAGCACCCGCAGTCCAGTTCCTGATAGTCAGATTGAAGATGTCAGTGTTGAAGTACACCAGGATGAGGAGGATATGGGTGTTGCTGGCGCTGGGGAGGAAATTGACCAGGAGGATTCTGATGGTGAGGTGGTTTGTTTAAGTCAGGCACCCGGGGAGACACCTGTTGTCCGTGGGAGGAATATGGCCGTTGACATGCCAGGTGAAAATACCAAAAAAATCAGCTCTTCGGTGTGGAGGTATTTCACCAGAAATGCGGACAACAGGTGTCAAGCCGTGTGTTCCCTTTGTCAAGCTGTAATAAGTAGGGGTAAGGACGTTAACCACCTCGGAACATCCTCCCTTATACGTCACCTGCAGCGCATTCATAATAAGTCAGTGACAAGTTCAAAAACTTTGGGTGACAGCGGAAGCAGTCCACTGACCAGTAAATCCCTTCCTCTTGTAACCAAGCTCACGCAAACCACCCCACCAACTCCCTCAGTGTCAATTTCCTCCTTCCCCAGGAATGCCAATAGTCCTGCAGGCCATGTCACTGGCAAGTCTGACGAGTCCTCTCCTGCCTGGGATTCCTCCGATGCATCCTTGCGTGTAACGCCTACTGCTGCTGGCGCTGCTGTTGTTGCCGCTGGGAGTCGATGGTCATCCCAGAGGGGAAGTCGTAAGCCCACTTGTACTACTTCCAGTAAGCAATTGACTGTTCAACAGTCCTTTGCGAGGAAGATGAAATATCACAGCAGTCATCCTACTGCAAAGCGGATAACTGAGTCCTTGACAACTATGTTGGTGTTAGACGTGCGTCCGGTATCCGCCGTTAGTTCACAGGGAACTAGACAATTTATTGAGGCAGTGTGCCCCCGTTACCAAATACCATCTAGGTTCCACTTCTCTAGGCAGGCGATACCGAGAATGTACACGGACGTCAGAAAAAGACTCACCAGTGTCCTAAAAAATGCAGTTGTACCCAATGTCCACTTAACCACGGACATGTGGACAAGTGGAGCAGGGCAGGGTCAGGACTATATGACTGTGACAGCCCACTGGGTAGATGTATGGACTCCCGCCGCAAGAACAGCAGCGGCGGCACCAGTAGCAGCATCTCGCAAACGCCAACTCTTTCCTAGGCAGGCTACGCTTTGTATCACCGCTTTCCAGAATACGCACACAGCTGAAAACCTCTTACGGCAACTGAGGAAGATCATCGCGGAATGGCTTACCCCAATTGGACTCTCCTGTGGATTTGTGGCATCGGACAACGCCAGCAATATTGTGTGTGCATTAAATATGGGCAAATTCCAGCACGTCCCATGTTTTGCACATACCTTGAATTTGGTGGTGCAGAATTTTTAAAAAAACGACAGGGGCGTGCAAGAGATGCTGTCGGTGGCCAGAAAAATTGCGGGACACTTTCGGCGTACAGGCACCACGTACAGAAGACTGGAGCACCACCAAAAACTACTGAACCTGCCCTGCCATCATCTGAAGCAAGAAGTGGTAACGAGGTGGAATTCAACCCTCTATATGCTTCAGAGGTTGGAGGAGCAGCAAAAGGCCATTCAAGCCTATACAATTGAGCACGATATAGGAGATGGAATGCACCTGTCTCAAGTGCAGTGGAGAATGATTTCAACGTTGTGCAAGGTTCTGATGCCCTTTGAACTTGCCACACGTGAAGTCAGTTCAGACACTGCCAGCCTGAGTCAGGTCATTCCCCTCATCAGGCTTTTGCAGAAGAAGCTGGAGGCATTGAAGAAGGAGCTAACACGGAGCGATTCCGCTAGGCATGTGGGACTTGTGGATGCAGCCCTTAATTCGCTTAACAAGGATTCACGGGTGGTCAATCTGTTGAAATCAGAGCACTACATTTTGGCCACCGTGCTCGATCCTAGATTTAAAGCCTACCTTGGATCTCTCTTTCCGGCAGACACAGGTCTGCTGGGGTTGAAAGACCTGCTGGTGACAAAATTGTCAAGTCAAGCGGAACGCGACCTGTCAACATCTCCTCCTTCACATTCTCCCGCAACTGGGGGTGCGAGGAAAAGGCTCAGAATTCCGAGCCCACCCGCTGGCGGTGATGCAGGGCAGTCTGGAGCGACTGCTGATGCTGACATCTGGTCCGGACTGAAGGACCTGACAACGATTACGGACATGTCGTCTACTGTCACTGCATATGATTCTCTCAACATTGATAGAATGGTGGAGGATTATATGAGTGACCGCATCCAAGTAGGCACGTCACACAGTCCGTACTTATACTGGCAGGAAAAAGAGGCAATTTGGAGGCCCTTGCACAAACTGGCTTTATTCTACCTAAGTTGCCCTCCCACAAGTGTGTACTCCGAAAGAGTGTTTAGTGCCGCCGCTCACCTTGTCAGCAATCGGCGTACGAGGTTACATCCAGAAAATGTGGAGAAGATGATGTTCATTAAAATGAATTATAATCAATTCCTCCGCGGAGACATTGACCAGCAGCAATTGCCTCCACAAAGTACACAGGGAGCTGAGATGGTGGATTCCAGTGGGGACGAATTGATAATCTGTGAGGAGGGGGATGTACACGGTGATATATCGGAGGGTGAAGATGAGGTGGACATCTTGCCTCTGTAGAGCCAGTTTGTGCAAGGAGAGATTAATTGCTTCTTTTTTGGGGGGGGTCCAAACCAACCCGTCATATCAGTCACAGTCGTGTGGCAGACCCTGTCACTGAAATGATGGGTTGGTTAAAGTGTGCATGTCCTGTTTTGTTTATACAACATAAGGGTGGGTGGGAGGGCCCAAGGATAATTCCATCTTGCACCTCTTTTTTCTTTTCTTTTTCTTTGCATCATGTGCTGATTGGGGAGGGTTTTTTGGAAGGGACATCCTGCGTGACACTGCAGTGCCACTCCTAGATGGGCCCGGTGTTTGTGTCGGCCACTAGGGTCGCTAATCTTACTCACACAGCTACCTCATTGCGCCTCTTTTTTTCTTTGCGTCATGTGCTGTTTGGGGAGGGTTTTTTGGAAGGGACATCCTGCGTGACACTGCAGTGCCACTCCTAGATGTGCCCGGTGTTTGTGTCGGCCACTAGGGTCGCTAATCTTACTCACACAGCTACCTCATTGCGCCTCTTTTTTTCTTTGCGTCATGTGCTGTTTGGGGAGGGTTTTTTGGAAGGGACATCCTGCGTGACACTGCAGTGCCACTCCTAGATGTGCCCGGTGTTTGTGTCGGCCACTAGGGTCGCTAATCTTACTCACACAGTCAGCTACCTCATTGCGCCTCTTTTTTTCTTTGCGTCATGTGCTGTTTGGGGAGGGTTTTTTGGAAGGGCCATCCTGCGTGACACTGCAGTGCCACTCCTAGATGGGCCCGGTGTTTGTGTCGGCCACTAGGGTCGCTAATCTTACTCACACAGCTACCTCATTGCGCCTCTTTTTTTCTTTGCGTCATGTGCTGTTTGGGGAGGGTTTTTTGGAAGGGACATCCTGCGTGACACTGCAGTGCCACTCCTAGATGGGCCCGGTGTTTGTGTCGGCCACTAGGGTCGCTTATCTTACTCACACAGCGACCTCGGTGCAAATTTTAGGACTAAAAATAATATTGTGAGGTGTGAGGTATTCAGAATAGACTGAAAATGAGTGTAAATTATGGTTTTTGAGGTTAATAATACTTTGGGATCAAAATGACCCCCAAATTCTATGATTTAAGCTGTTTTTTAGTGTTTTTGGAAAAAAACACCCGAATCCAAAACACACCCGAATCCGACAAAAATAATTCGGTGAGGTTTTGCCAAAACGCGTTCGAACCCAAAACACGGCCGCGGAACCGAACCCAAAACCAAAACACAAAACCCGAAAAATTTCAGGCGCTCATCTCTAATATATATACATATATTTATATTGCATAAACATATACATACCTATATACACACACACACGCGCATATATATATATATATATATATAATTAGGAAGAGAGAGAGAGACACAGAGGTGAAGGCAGGGTTGCTGAATGGGAGATACAGGTAGGCTGAGTGCAGGGATAATGGAGGGGAGATACAGGGACACTGAGGGGGAGATACAGGGAGGGGAAGGGTGCTGCGGGGGAGTTACAGGGAGGCTGAGGGCAGAGGCGCTGAGGGGGAAATAAACGAAGGATGAGGGTAAGGGCGCTGAGGAGTTACAGGGAGGGTGAGAGCAGGGATGCTGAGGTGGAGATACAATGAGGCTGAGGGCAGGGGCGCTGAGAGGGACTTACAGGGACGGTGAGGGCAGGGGCGCTAAGAGGGACTTACAGGGACGGTGAGGGCAGGGGCGGTGAGGGGCAGTTACAGGGACGGTGAGGGCAGGGGCGGTGAGGGCAGGGACGCTGAAGGGGGAGATACAGGGAGGGTGAAGGCAGGGACGCTGAGGGGGAAATAAAGGGAGGATGAGGGTAAGGGCTCTGAGGAGTTACAGGGATGGTGAGGGCAGGGATGCTGAGGTGAAGATACAGGGAGGCTGAGGAGGAAATAAAGGGAGGATGAGGTAGGATATACAGGGAGGGTGAGGGCAAGGACACCGAGGGGGGAGTAACAGGGAGGGTGAGGGCAGGGATGCTGAAGGTGCAGATACAGGGTGGGTGAAGGTCGGGACGCTGAGGGGGGAGTAACAGGGAGGGTGAGGGCAGGGATGCTGAAGGTGCAGATACAGGGTGGGTGAAGGCCGGGACGCTGAGGGGGGAGTAACAGGGAGGGTGAGGGCAGGGACACTGAGGGAGGATTTACAGGGAAGGTGAGGAAAGGGGCACTGAGGGGGAGTTACAGGGAGGTTATGGGTGCTGAGGGGGAGATACAGGGACATAACACTTAAAATATTTTTGGAAGTATATACACATGATAAGTTACAATGTAACTTATCATGTGTATATACTTCCAAACATATTTTATCCAGCACTGACTTACATACTTGCCTCAAAATCAAACTCCCCCCCCCTCTTCCCCCCCAGTCCCCAGTCACATCACATATAACAATTACCTGGCAGGCATCCAAGGACTGACAGTAGGCGGGTACAGGAGAGAGCGCACATGTGGAGAGCCTTGGAACAGGAGGGGAGAGTGCACCGCAGGTTCGGGAGAGAGCTACATGAAAAAAAGCTGGAGCAGGGGAGGAGACGTCAAGACGCGGTAAAGGAGGAGAGCGCGCACAGCCTGGCGTCTTCACATCACGTGCCAGCGGTTTCCTATTAGGCAGGGGTAGGTGGAGCGCTACGCCGGCGGCTGTATCGGCTGTCAGTGGGGAGCACATTGCCGCACCACAGATCGGTAATAGAGATCTGATCTGTGGCGGGTGGCAGGGAGCCCTTTCAGACAGGGGGGCCCGGGGGTACTTACCCCAAGAGCACCCCCCTTAATCCCGCTCTGATGGAGCCACACTCATCTAGCTGCACCAAGGTTTATTAGCATAAGCCTTTCATTTATTGTTCTCAGTTGCAATACAATACAGAGAGAAAAATACAGCAGCGGATTAAGGGGGTCATTCCAACCCATTCGCACGCTGCTGTTTGTCGCAGCGGTGCGAATTGGTCGGTTCTGTGCATGTGCGGCGGCTGCAATGCGCATGCGCGTCATTGCCCAGCGATGGCCGTCGCTGGGCAACAACAAGAATAACGAACAAAGCGATCGCTGCCGCGATTGCAAGAAGAGTGACAGGAGGGAGGTGTTCCGGGGCGTCAATTGACCGTTTTCTGGGAGTGGAGCAGTGAACACAGACGTGTCCAGGCGTTTGGAGGGCAGATGTCTGATGTCAATTCCGGGACCTTCATCGCTGGATCCATCACACAGGGTAAGTAACTGCAGGGCTAGTCTTGTTTTACACAAAACTTTTCTAGCATAGCAGGGCTGCACAAGCGATCGCAGCCTTACTATGCTAAAATACACTTCTCCATAGGCGGCGTCTAGTTGATCGCACGAGCAGCAGAAAGTTGCTATGTGCGATCAACTCGGAATGAGCCCCTTACAGTGGCAAACGCAGGATTTGCATGGGGGGGTTTCCAGAACTGGGTGGAGCCAATTTCGGGGGTGGGGACTGAGGTGACCCAGTATATGCTGGGTCCGTAAAACTAGTGTGTCTGTGTATATATATATATATATATATATCCATGCAAAGGATCCGGCACTCCAGTCAGAGATAATTGTAGATGCTCTGGTGCCTTCTTTAAGGGGTAAGCACCCCTGCACATGCAGCAATATACAGGAAGCGGCACTCAGAGACGTTGTGAATTGTGAAAAAATAAAGCAAAGCTTTAATGTATCATCTCATCAACGTTTCGGGGTTGTCCCCCTTCATCAGGATAACAACAAGTGATAATCAAACAAACTTTATACCATACCCCCACCAATGAAAGACATTCAGTGTTCCCGCCAGCATCCACGGAGATATCCACCCCCTTCCCCTGCATACACGGCAATATGCCGGAAGGGGAAGTGACGCGGACCACCGCACAGGCTGTTGGGAGTGTAACCATGGAGACGCGGCACTGCCCGCATGCAGGGACGCCGCCAGCGTAGTCATGGAAACCCGTGTCAGTTAAGCTGTTTAAGAAGGGAAAAGACTATACAGCTGTCACCTGTAAATCACAATAAACCGCATAAGCAGCATCCTATCCGCAGGCAGTGTCACACCTCCACAGAGAGACAATTATATTAAAAACGACATACATATAAGAAACTAAAACAGAAAAAAACATCAATATAGATATCTGAAACAATGAGTGAAAAAAACAATCAATGTCCCACAAACATTGCTGCTAAATTTGCATATCAATAATAGTTCTCAATACAGTTTAAGAAAATCATGCATCAAACCAGATAATCAATTGTGGCCAATGATATATGCCGTGTACATCAGTATGTCTATAGATATAAAAAAATATACAAATACACTAATAGTGGATTATCTGTAAATACATATATATCTGTAAACTCAATTTTGAATTTAAACTTTACTGGAGCTAATTTATATCACCCTCATGTACTAATAACTAGACAACAGAGATGGGTGACAGACACTGCCACTTGATCCTAATTCAACTCAATTTATTACCCCCGATCTAATATAATATAATGTCATCGCAGACTTAGAGGAAGCAGTTGAGGCCCATGGTCTTATTCAGGCCCCTGGGAACCAAGGTGTCAAGACGAAAGATCAAACGGGCCTCCAACTGTAATAGACTTTTATGTCTGTCACCATGTCGCAATGATTGGGGCACGTGATCAATGATTTTATAACGTATAGTGGCAACGCCATGTCCCAATCGAGCAAAATGGCGTGCCACCGGTTGTTCACTGTGCCCAGACAAAAGTGCGGCTCTAATGGCCGCCCTATGTTGTGCCATCCTTTCTTTAAATTGGCACACCGTTTTGCCTACATATTGAAGCCCGCAAGGGCAAAATAATACATAGATCACAAATTTAGAGGAACAGCTAAGGGGCCATCTAATTTTGAATCTTTTGCCAGACTGGGCATGTACAATGGTGTCACCGGTCTGGAGGTAACCACAAGTGGTACACCCCAGACAATGGTAACAACCATTTTTTCTGGCCAAAATTTTTTTTGTTTTATTTTGTCCAAACCCCGTAATGTCTGTCCGGACAACAATGTCCTTAATGTTCCAACTCCTAGAGTGGCCAGCCAGCAGACGCGTGCCATGCAAACTCTTTAGACCTGGGTCCGATGCCACAAGTGGCCACCATGATTTAACAAATTTCTTTTTAACCACACTCTGTGTGTTAAATTCCGTGATCCACGGAATAGAGTTCTGTGGTAACTCCCCCTTGCGTTTTGCACTGGTATCAAACAGCAGAGTTTGACGTGTATGGCCAGCAGCTTTATCCTTGGCTTTTTCCAACTCATGGATAGGATAACCTTTCTCCAAAAATTTTTTTGTCATAAGATCCAACTGTCTCACAGTATCCACTGGATCACTAGTGGTCCTGCATACCCTCAGATACTGAGAATATGGAAGGCCCCTAACAGTGGATCGGGGGTGAAAGCTGTTGTATCTGAGGAGACTATTCCTATCCGTGGGCTTTGTGTACAGTGTTGTCTGTATTCGTTGTTGAACGATCAGAATTTGAATGTCTAAGTAGTTAATCTCAGTAGGACTGGTGTTATATGAGAGTTTGATAGGACTAGATGACTCATTGTGGTTATCTATATGTGCAAGAAGCAATTGTAAATCCCCGTCCCAAAAACCAGGAGATCGTCTATGTATCTGTAGTACACAAACATCCCCTCCGCTATACTGGCATTCTCAAAGAATAATTCGCGTTCCACCTCCCACATATATGAGTTGGCTAGAGATGGAGCCACTGCCGACCCCATAGCACAACCGGTCTTTTGGCGGTTAAACCGTCCGTCAAACAAAAAATAATTGTGCGTGAGGGTGAACATGAGGAGGGTCAAAAAGAATTCTATATCAGGTCCCTTATAAAGTGGATTATTAACCAACAGATGTCTCACTGCCTCCACACCAGCAAAGTGAGGAATGCAGGTGTAGAGGCTGGAGACATCCAGTGTTACCATGGAGACTGAGGCGGGAATAATCTGCAACTCCGCTAGATGTTTTAATAGCATCGTGGAATCCTTGAGATAGGAGAAGGTACTCTGAATGCAAGGTTGTATAAACAAATCTAGATAAATGGACACCGGCTCACACAGAGACCCCCTGGCAGACACAATGGGCCTACCAGGGGGTCTCTGCAGATCCTTGCGGGCTTCAATATGTAGGCAAAACGGTGTGCCAATTTAAAGAAAGGATGGCACAACATAGGGCGGCCATTAGAGCCGCACTTTTGTCTGGGCACAGTGAACAACCGGTGGCACGCCATTTTGCTCGATTGGGACATGGCGTTGCCACTATACGTTATAAAATCATTGATCACGTTGTCCCAATCATTGCGACGTGGTGACAGACATAAAAGTCTATTACAGTTGGAGGCCCCGTTGGATCTTTCGTCTTGACACCTTGGTTCCCAGGGGCCTGAATGAGACCATGGGCCTCAACTGCTTCCTCTAAGTCTGCCATGACATTATATTATATTAGATCAGGGGTAATAAATTGAGTTGAATTAGGATCAAGTGGCAGTGTCTGTCACCCATCTCTGTTGTCTAGTTATTAGTACATGAGGGTGATATAAATTAGCTCCAGTAAAGTTTAAATTCAAAATTGAGTTACAGATCTGTATGTATTTACAGATAATCCACTATTAGTGTATTTGTATATTTTTTTATATCTATAGACATACTGATGTACAACGGCATATATCATTGGCCACAATTGATTATCTGGTTGATGCATGATTTTCTTAAACTGTATTGAGAACTATTATTGATATGCAAATTTAGCAGCAATGTTTGTGGGACATTGATTGTTTTTTTCACTCATTGTTTCAGATATCTATATTGATGTTTTTTTCTGTTTTAGTTTCTTATATGTATGTCATTTTTAATATAATTGTCTCTCTGTGGAGGTGTGACACTGCCTGCGGATAGGATGCTGCTTATGCGGTTTATTGTGATTTACAGGTGACAGCTGTATAGTCTTTTCCCTTCTTAAACAGCTTAACTGACAACGGGTTTCCATGACTTACGCTGGCGGCGTCCCTGCATGCGGGCAGTGCCGCGTCTCCATGGTTACACTCCCAACAGCCTGTGCGGTGGTCCGCGTCACTTCCCCTTCCGGCATATTGCCGTGTATGCAGGGGAAGGGGGTGGATATCTCTGTGGATGCTGGCTGGGAAACACTGAATGTCTTTCATTGGTGGGGGTATGGTATAAAGTTTGTTTGATTATCACTTGTTGTTATCCTGATGAAGGGGGACAACCCCGAAACGTTGATGAGATGATACATTAAAGCTTTGCTTTATTTTTTCACGATTCACTACGTCTCTGAGTGCCGCTTCCTGTATATTGCTGCATGTGCAGGGGTGCTTACCCCTTAAAGAAGGCACCAGAGCATCTACAATTATCTCTGACTGGAGTGCCGGATCCTTTGCATGGATGGTCATTGACTGTGTGAGCCCTGGATCAGGTAGCATGGTAACATCAAGGCACCCGTTATTTTACATCCATTATCTTCAGAAGGAAGTTCAGTATTGTTCTTTTGTGCACTTTTTCACTAACCACAAGCACTTTATCTGCACTAGCACTTTTGAACCTGGACACTATTGCACTTTACATTAGTTGCTGCTGTAATTAAGGGATATTGCTGTATCCCAGATATCGCTGTGCCTGTGTTTTTGCCGTGTAGCTGCTTTTTCATAATGGAGCAAGGAGATTTGACGTCCTATGTGTTGCAATGTGACAATTCTGACACTTTTAGTTACTCAGACATGGAGGCAGAGAACATCTTACACAAGGAGACTGCTTTTAATGTTGTAACAGCTGATTCTAATGAGGAACTGTTCCAGGAATGGTACAAACTAAGAAAACGTGACCTGGACTTAACTTTTCCACGGACGCACTTTATCTGATTACTTCCGTTCCAAATTAATTCCTCGTGGCTTCAGAATACATAACATGCCCACTATTTGTCGCAACAGCATTCCTTTTTGTAAGAAATGAATTTCCATTTTAAATAAGTGTTCCATGGACCTAATTTTATTGGTAATTGAAGAGTCCACAAAAGAATGCGTTGCTACCAAAGAGAAATTGGTGGTGTTTGAGGCTGCTTATAAGAAGAAATTAGAGAAAGATAAAACCGAGAATTGGGTGGAAAAACTTGAATCCCAGATTCAGTCTTATCAAAGTGAACTAATTAAGTTTAAAAAACAGAAGTTGCTGAAGGTCCAGCAGGACTATGAGTTACACCGGGTATACTCCTGGTTGGGGTCTAATAATGAACAAAGGGGTCCTGCACGGCCATCATACTATAAACGTAGGCAATTTTCTAGGAACACTGTTAGCTCGGCTAGTGAGACAGATGAACGCTCCCCCTCCACGTCTACATCAAGAAAATCCCACTCCCCTTTAGGCGTGAACACCCGGGGCTGGTTACACCACCCGAAAAGGTCACGCACAAGGAGGGGCGGCCAACAAAGGCGGGAAAGCACGCACAGAAGCCGCCCAAAGGGCGGTATTGAGGGTATGCAGGACCACTAGTGATCCAGTGGATACTGTGAGACAGTTGGATCTTATGACAAAAATTTTTTGGAGAAAGGTTATCCTATCCATGAGTTGGAAAAAGCCAAGGATAAAGCTGCTGGCCATACACGTCAAACTCTGCTGTTTGATACCAGTGCAAAAACGCAAGGGGGAGTTACCACAGAACTCTATTCCGTGGATCACGGAATTTAACACACAGAGTGTGGCTAAAAAGAAATTTGTTAAATCATGGTGGCCACTTGTGGCATCGTACCCAGGTCTAAAGAGTTTGCATGGCACGCGTCTGCTGGCTGGCCACTCTAGGAGTAGGAACATTAAGGACATTGTTGTCCGGACAAGACATTACGGGGTTTGGACAAAATAAAACAAAAAAATTTTGGCCAGAAAAAATGGTTGTTACCGTTGTCTGGGGTGTACCACTTGTGGTTACCTCCAGACCGGTGACACCATTGTACATGCCCAGTCTGGCAAAAGATTCAAAATTAGATGGCCCCTTAGCTGTTCCTCTAAATTTGTGATCTATGTATTATTTTGCCCTTGCGGGCTTCAATATGTAGGCAAAACGGTGTGCCAATTTAAAGAAAGGATGGCACAACATAGGGCGGCCATTAGAGCCGCACTTTTGTCTGGGCACGGTGAACAACCGGTGGCACGCCATTTTGCTCGATTGGGACATGGCGTTGCTACTATACATTATAAAATCATTGATCACGTGCCCCAATCATTGCGACTTGGTGACAGACATAAAAGTCTATTACAGTTGGAGGCCCGTTGGATCTTTCGTCTTGACACCTTGGTTCCCAAAGGCATGAATGAGACCATGGGCCTCAACTGCTTCCTCTAAGTCTGCCATGACATTATATTATATTAGATCAGGGGTAATAAATTGAGTTGAATTAGGATCAAGTGGCAGTGTCTGTCACCCATCTCTGTTGTCTAGTTATTAGTACATGAGGGTGATATAAATTAGCTCCAGTAAAGTTTAAATTCAAAATTGAGTTTACAGATATATATGTATTTACAGATAATCCACTATTAGTGTATTTGTATATTTTTTATATCTATAGACATACTGATGTACACGGCATATATCATTGGCCACAATTGATTATCTGGTTCGATGCATGATTTTCTTAAACTGTATTGAGAACTATTATTGATATGCAAATTAAGCAGCAATGTTTGTGGGACATTGATTGTTTTTTTCACTCATTGTTTCAGATATCTATATTGATGTTTTTATCTGTTTTAGTTTCTTATATGTATGTCGTTTTTAATATAATTGTCTCTCTGTGGAGGTGTGACACTGCCTGCGGATAGGATGCTGCTTATGCGGTTTATTGTGATTTACAGGTGACAGCTGTATAGTCTTTTCCCTTCTTAAACAGCTTAACTGACACAGGTTTCCATGACTACGCTGGCGGCGTCCCTGCATGCGGGCAGTGCCGCGTCTCCATGGTTACACTCCCAACAGCCTGTGCGGTGGTCCGCGTCACTTCCCCTTCCGGCATATTGCCGTGTATGCAGGGGAAGGGGGTGGATATCTCCGTGGATGCTGGCGGGAACACTGAATGTCTTTCATTGGTGGGGGTATGGTATAAAGTTTGTTTGATTATCACTTGTTGTTATCCTGATGAAGGGGGACAACCCCGAAACGTTGATGAGATGATACATTAAAGCTTTGCTTTATTTTTTCACGATTCACTACGTCTCTGAGTGCTGCTTCCTGTATATTGCTGCATGTGCAGGGGTGCTTACCCCTTAAAGAAGGCACCAGAGCATCTACAATTATCTCTGACTGGAGTGCCGGATCCTTTGCATGGATGTTCATTGACTGTGTGAGCCCTGGATCAGGTAGCACGGTGACATCAAGGCACCCGTTATTTTACATCCATTATCTTCAGAAGGAAGTTCAGTATTGTTCTTTTGTGCACTTTTTCACTAACCACAAGCACTTTATCTGCACTAGCACTTTTGAACCTGGACACTATTGCACTTTACATTAGTTGCTGCTGTAATTAAGGGATATTGCTGTATCCCAGTCAGATATCACCGTGCCTGTGTTTTTGCCGTGTAGCTGCTTTTTCATAATGGAGCAAGGAGATTTGACGTCCTATGTGTTGCAATGTGACAATTCTGACACTTTTAGTTACTCAGACATGGAGGCGGAGAACATCTTACACAAGGAGACTGCTTTTAATGTTGTAACAGCTGATTCTAATGAGGAACTGTTCCAGGAATGGTACAAACTAAGAAAACGTGACCTGGACTTAACTTTCCACGGACGCACTTTATCTGATTACTTCCGTTCCAAATTAATTCATCGTGGCTTCAGAATACATAACATGCCCACTATTTGTCGCAACAGCATTCCTTTTTGTAAGAAATGAATTTCCATTTTAAATAAGTGTTCCATGGACCTAATTTTATTGGTAATTGAAGAGTCCACAAAAGAATGCGTTGCTACCAAAGAGAAATTGGTGGTGTTTGAGGCTGCTTATAAGAAGAAATTAGAGAAAGATAAAACCGAGAATTGGGTGGAAAAACTTGAATCCCAGATTTAGTCTTATCAAAGTGAACTAATTAAGTTTAAAAAACAGAAGTTGCTGAAGGTCCAGCAGGACTATGAGTTACACCGGGTATACTTCTGGTTGGGGTCTAATAATGAACAAAGGGGCCCTGCACGGCCATCATACTATAAACGTAGGCAATTTTCCAGGAACACTGTTAGCTCGGCTAGTGAGACAGATGAACGCTCCCCCTCCATGTCTACATCAAGAAAATCCCACTCCCCTTTAGGCGTGAACACCCGGGCTGGTTACACCACCCGAAAAGGTCACGCACAAGGAGGGGCGGCAAACAAAGGCGGAAAGCACGCACAGAAGCCACCCCAAAGGGAAAAAGAACTAATCTTTAATCTTTCCTCTTATACTTTAACTCCTGCTGAAATTGGGGTTTTGAGAAAGGGGCTGTATTTTGTGCCCACAAACCCACCATTATGATAAAATTGAGAACTTTAAATTACAACGTACTCTCAAACTCAAGGAATATCATGATAAGAAAGTGGACATTCCTGCATCTGAATCATTACCCCGAGAGTTATATAAGCTTGGACCGAGATCTCAGTTCGAACCCATCACAACTAACCCCTCCATTAAAACATCTAGCGGAGTTGCAGATTATTCCCGCCTCAGTCTCCATGGTAACACTGGATGTCTCCAGCCTCTACACCTGCATTCCTCACTTTGCTGGTGTGGAGGCAGTGAGACATCTGTTGGTTAATAATCCACTTTATAAGGGACCTGATATAGAATTCTTTTTGACCCTCCTTATGTTCACCCTCACGCACAATTATTTTTTGTTTGATGGACGGTTTTACCGCCAAATGACCGGTTGTGCTATGGGGTCAGCAGTGGCTCCGTCACTAGCCAACTCATATATGTGGGAGGTGGAACGCGAATTATTCTTTGAGAATGCCAGTATAGCGGAGGGGATGTTTGTGTACTACAGATACATAGACGATCTCCTGGTCTTTTGGGACGGGGATTTACAATTGCTTCTTGCACATATAGATAACCACAATGAGTCATCTAGTCCTATCAAACTCTCATATAACACCAGTCCTACAGAGATTAACTACTTAGACATTAAAATTCTGATCGTTCAACAACGAATACAGACAACACTGTACACAAAGCCCACGGATAGGAATAGTCTCCTCAGATACAACAGCTTTCACCACCGATCCACTGTTAGGGGCCTTCCATATTCTCAGTATCTGAGGGTATGCAGGACCACTAGTGATCCAGTGGATACTGTGAGACAGTTGGATCTTATGACAAAAAATTTTTGGAGAAAGGTTATCCTATCCATGAGTTGGAAAAAGCCAAGGATAAAGCTGCTGGCCATACACGTCAAACTCTGCTGTTTGATACCAGTGCAAAACGCAAGGGGGAGTTACCACAGAACTCTATTCCGTGGATCACGGAATTTAACACACAGAGTGTGGCTAAAAAGAAATTTGTTAAATCATGGTGGCCACTTGTGGCATCGGACCCAGGTTTAAAGAGTTTGCATGGCAAGCGTCTGCTGGCTGGCCACTCTAGGAGTAGGAACATTAAGGACATTGTTGTCCGGACAGACATTACGGGGTTTGGACAAAATAAAACAAAAATTTTTTTGTGCAGAAAAAATGGTTGTTACCGTTGTCTGGGGTGTACCACTTGTGGTTACCTCCAGACCGGTGACACCATTGTACATGCCCAGTCTGGCAAAAGATTCAAAATTAGATGGCCCCTTAGCTGTTCCTCTAAATTTGTGATCTATGTATTATTTTGCCCTTGCGGGCTTCAATATGTAGGCAAAACGGTGTGCCAATTTAAAGAAAGGATGGCACAACATAGGGCGGCCATTAGAGCCGCACTTTTGTCTGGGCACAGTGAACAACCGGTGGCACGCCATTTTGCTCGATTGGGGACATGGCGTTGCCACTATACGTTATAAAATCATTGATCACGTGCCCCAATCATTGCGACGTGGTGACAGACATAAAAGTCTATTACAGTTGGAGGCCCGTTTGATCTTTCGTCTTGACACCTTGGTTCCCAGGGGCCTGAATGAGACCATGGGCCTCAACTGCTTCCTCTAAGTCTGCCATGACATTATATTATATTAGATCAGGGGTAATAAATTGAGTTGAATTAGGATCAAGTGGCAGTGTCTGTCACCCATCTCTGTTGTCTAGTTATTAGTACATGAGGGTGATATAAATTAGCTCCAGTAAAGTTTAAATTCAAAATTGAGTTTACAGATATATATGTATTTACAGATAATCCACTATTAGTGTATTTGTATATTTTTTATATTCTATAGACATACTGATGTACACGGCATATATCATTGGCCACAATTGATTATCTGGTTTGATGCATGATTTTCTTAAACTGTATTGAGAACTATTATTGATATGCAAATTTAGCAGCAATGTTTGTGGGACATTGATTGTTTTTTTCACTCATTGTTTCAGATATCTATATTGATGTTTTTTTCTGTTTTAGTTTCTTATATGTATGTCGTTTTTAATATAATTGTCTCTCTGTGGAGGTGTGACACTGCCTGCGGATAGGATGCTGCTTATGCGGTTTATTGTGATTTACAGGTGACAGCTGTATAGTCTTTTCCCTTCTTAAACAGCTTAACTGACACGGGTTTCCATGACTACGCTGGCGGCGTCCCTGCATGCGGGCAGTGCCGCGTCTCCATGGTTACACTCCCAACAGCCTGTGCGGTGGTCCGCGTCACTTCCCCTTCCGGCATATTGCCGTGTATGCAGGGGAAGGGGGTGGATATCTCCGTGGATGCTGGCGGGAACACTGAATGTCTTTCATTGGTGGGGGTATGGTATAAAGTTTGTTTGATTATCACTTGTTATCCTGATGAAGGGGGACAACCCCGAAACGTTGATGAGATGATACATTAAAGCTTTGCTTTATTTTTTCACGATTCACTACGTCTCTGAGTGCCGCTTCCTGTATATTGCTATATATATATATATATACATACACACATACATATCTACACACACATATATATATATATATATATATATATATACCGTATATACAACTATATATATATATATTTATATACATATACATAGCACATTAAACATGCATATATATATATATATATATATATACTAGCAACAAATAGTGGCACTCCCAGTGGACTTTGTAAGGAACAACTCGACACTTATGTCATAGCACCGCGGCAGTTATCACGCATAAGGAGATTTGGAGTGCCTGCTATCTGAGACATATATATATATATATATATATATATATATATATACACACAGTACATGTATTTATACACATGTATATATATCATGTGTGTGTGTGTTTATATGTATTTATATACATGTGTATATATATGCATGCAAATGGATATATACTGTATGTACTATAATTAAAAAAGTAAACTTTTATTAAGCACTTACAAGTGCCACCAGGAAGACAGCAGGCTGCAGAGGACGCTAGACAGCCATTAATAATACTCATGCAGCAAAAAAAGGGTTTCTGGGTGGGGGGTTTCTGGGAGCTCGGAAACCGCCCCTGGGTGCGCCACTACCTTAGTCATTACAGCAGGGGATTAAGTCTGACTGCCCTGGCTCAATTAATCCTATTAAAGGTAAAGATGAGGAGGGCACCATTTGTACCTTATTTAACACCATTTTTTCAATGCCACTCAAAATCAATTCTTACTTTTCTCTAAAATGCTAAGCAGTTTTTCCCAATTAATTTCAAATTAACAGCTAGGTGGTTTTAGAAATATATATTAATAAATTAGCTCTGCATATACTGTTAAGCTTAAGTCTTTATGGCAACAGAATAAACTGCTATGTTTTGTTAGGAACAGGTGCATGACACATTGCTGGTATACTTCATTGATGCAGGTGTGCACAAATATATTCATATAAATACAGCAAGAACACATATTTATTTTAAACACTGCATAAAAAATATTTGAAGTCAAGAAGACATTAAAAGAGAGTTATGCATGCATATTATATAAAATGACGGCTAAGCGTTTTGTGCCTGATGCTGAGTAATATTACCTACTCCAATATATTGCGTGTAATAGATCCATAAACATCCTAGTGATATTTGGTGGACCCCCTTTATTAAAGTAAACCTTAGTTACCTTCTAAAACCAGTAAATAAAGACACGGAGACATGATTTTGGCAGAAAAATTGCTAGCTATTTATTTGACCCTAACCATAGCAAACCTGTAAATGGAAAATTTGTTAAGCTGCCGAATCCCCGGCAAAATGGTGGCAGAAAAAAGAACGGCTCTATAAAACTATTGGTGAACTTAAATTGGTAAACTGACCGAAACCGTCCAACACCTTATCAAAAACCGGTAATAGGTGTCAACACAACCCCCACAGTGACTTCCCACCGCTCCTGGGTGCCCTGCCGCTGCCTCCCGGATGGGTGGTCGAGCGGCCATTAAGTCGATGGAGGTGAGTGCACCTAAACCAAATAAACTGAAACTTACTACCTAAATAAGCGATACAACTACAAACTGCCGTTCTTTTCCGCCTATAAATAGCCAACGAATGAAAACCAGCCAGCAATCAAAACGCCAATGCACTCCGCGTCAACAAAACAACCACATCCCATAGGGCGGGAGGGCGGGAAGGAAATTGAAACAGCAAAGAGGCCCAAAATGGCCACTGCAGTGTATATATATACCCTAACCCTCCCCCTTTTCCTAAGGCTGTACTACCTCACAGCTAGGTCCACCCCTCACAGGATGTTTAACCCATTCCTCTCCTATGCAGTCAATTCTTTCTCCTAAACATCCTAGTGATATTTGGTGGACCCCCTTTATTAAAGTAAACCTTAGTTACCTTCTAAAACCAGTAAATAAAGACACGGAGACATGATTTTGGCAGAAAAATTGCTAGCTATTTATTTGACCCTAACCATAGCAAACCTGTAAATGGAAAATTTGTTAAGCTGCCGAATCCCCGGCAAAATGGTGGCAGAAAAAAGAACGGCTCTATAAAACTATTGGTGAACTTAAATTGGTAAACTGACCGAAACCGTCCAACACCTTATCAAAAACCGGTAATAGGTGTCAACACAACCCCCACAGTGACTTCCCACCGCTCCTGGGTGCCCTGCCGCTGCCTCCCGGATGGGTGGTCGAGCGGCCATTAAGTCGATGGAGGTGAGTGCACCTAAACCAAATAAACTGAAACTTACTACCTAAATAAGCGATACAACTACAAACTGCCGTTCTTTTCCGCCAAAAGCGAAGGACTCCCTCCCAGAGTCCTCGCACCGCCACCATAACCTACCCTAACTCCTGCAACACTAGGAACAGATCCTCCAGGAAAAACATCATCCCCTCATCGGATAGATGCACACCATCAGGCCGAAAAAGGTGTTTGTCTCGAAACCGAATCTTAGGGTGGCGAACCACTTTGCCTCCGTGGGCCAAGACCCACTTCGCCACCGCCCCATTCACCTTTATCCTGGCCTCATCTATTACGCGTCCGTCCTCCACACCGCGCCAACTCAACCTTGGCACCATCAGGGAAAAAACCAATACACAATTGGTCCATGCTGCGGCCACCTTTGCCAGATCCTGTATCATGGCCCACCTTAGCTCCAAGGAAGTCCTCTTCCCAAGGTCGTTTCCACCTAAGTGGACAACCAACACCTTGGGAACACCATGCTTCCTAGCTTGACTGACTAATCTACTCAATAGATCTGTCCACATCATTCCTCGCCAACCAAGCCATCTGATTCCCTGACCTCCAGGGAACCTCTGAGCCGTATCAGAGGCCAAGAACCTAGCTGCCCAAAAGACATAAGAGTGGCCGACCACCCAAACGGACAAGCCATCAGCGAAACAACCTGAATGGAAGGAAAAGGCGTAAAATGTGTTACTAAAATCTATACAAGAAATAGAAATTGCGTTAACCTGAAGGATCTGCCAAAAAAGAAAAATTTTTTTTAGATTATAGCTTCCTAAGTCGCAGCAGTCACGGCCTAGCCGATCTCCCGTTCTAATGAATTTGAAGCCAAGCGTTAAGACTTTAAGGAAAAGGTAAAAAATCAAAACGAAATAAAACAGGGGGGGGGGGGGGGGGGGGGGGATGGAAGGGGAGGGGGGGGGGGGGTATGAAAAAGTAGGGTAGAACATGAAATAACTCAGCTGGAGGTGAAAGCATAAAAACCTGCTGAGGGACTTTGATAGCACAGATTAGCCGAATTAATGATTAGAATTCAGTCCGTCAAGTCAGGCAAAAATAGCAAAATAACTCCAGACCCCCGCTGTCGGCTCACGCCCGCAGCGGCAAGTGGCTAATCCCTGAGTAGGATCACAAACGGGTAATCGAAACAACATACAGGGAACATAACATATGCATAAACCAAGCCAACCTTACTTACTCTAACTTATCGCCGCCAGCTACGCTTATGCAAAGAATCTCAGGCGACGGGGCGAATGTATCGCTTATAACAGGACGACTTCCATCGTCCCACCGCCTGGATCTGGGCTCCCGAAAAACCCGCTGCCGCTGCCGCCGTAGCAGCCCCAATGCGGAAGGAGTGTGTACCGAAGTGGGAGGGGGAAAGGCCCAAGCTCGTCAGACAGCGACCCATCATCCACCGAAATTGGAACTTTGTCACTGGCAGCCCATCATAGTGCAGCAACCACGACCCCCGACAGTCGGGCCTTACTGCCTCATACTGTACCGCCAACCGTACTGGGCATATGCTCTCCTCCAGTGACGGAACCAGGGTGACCCATCGGCCCTTCCCCGCCTGGTCCGTCTTAGAGCGTCGCAATCTGCACAGCAGGGACCCCCCACTCACCACTACGTCACCCACCAGCATGCGCGAATCCGTCTGCTTAGAAGGCGCTACCAACTCCGAAATCCTAAAGGCACCGTGGTAGGCCATGGAAAAAGCCAATCTAAAAAGCAGCGATTCAAACATAGACGATGCTATGTCCCCCACCGACCCAATGATGTCAGGCAGCAAAGCTGCATCAATGGGCCGCCTCCTGTCAGGTGGCGTAGGTGCAACGCGCGCCCATCCTTTCATAGCCTTAAGCAGAATCCCGCTTTTCGTCAGGTCGGGAACGCCCTTAATTCTGCAGAAGAACGCAATGCCAGCTAAGTACCGGGACACCACCGCTCTAGACCTGCCCGAAACATAAAGCTGCCAAATAAAAGAAAGCATCATCCGATGCCCGCTCTTACCTCGTTGCTTCCGTCCTCTAGCAAATTCTTCCCATTCGCCCCAGGCCTGTTCGTAAGCCTTAAGCGTGGATGGCGCGACCGATCGCAGTGCTAGACCTTCCAGTCCGGCTCGATGACCTGCCAGACATAACCGGGACAATGAAAACCCCGTCGGTCGGCCTCTGGAGCCAACAAGTGAAACCTATCCCAATGCCCTCGCGATAGCGCATCAGCGACCCCGTTCTCCAGACCCGGCACGTGCTGAGCGCGGAACCACACGTTCCTGCGCAGACAAGTAAGCAGCAACTGCCCTAGGACCCGCAGCACCACCAGCGATTTAGCCCTCTGGTTGTTAATCGCGTGCACCACGCCCAGATTGTCGCATCTGAACAGGATGCTGCGATGCGCTAACCGCTCGCCCCAAATTTCCAGCGCAACCATGATGGGAAAAAGCTCCAGGAGCAGAAGGTCCCTAGTGAGACCAGCCTGATGCCATTCCGCTGGCCACTCTGCCGCGCACCAAGATCCCTCAAGATAGCACCCAAAACCGGATGCTCCCGCCGCGTCGGTGAAAAGCTGCAATCTGGCGCTATCTACCGTTGGTGCTTGCCATATTCGAACCCCGTTAAAATCTTCCAGGAACGATGCCCACACTGCCAGGTCTCTTTTTATCTCGGCTGACAACCTTACAAAGTGGTGCGGCCTGGCACATCCCGCGGTTGCTCTTTCCAGCTTCCGGCAGAAAACCCTGCCCATCGGGATGACCCGACAAGCAAAGTTAAACATGCCCAGCAAGGATTGAGCCTGTCGTAGCTTAACCTTACGCGAGCCCAGGAACTGGCCAATGACCTCGCGAAGCTTAGCCACTTTGTCCAAAGGCAGGCGACACTCGCCTGCCACTGTGTCGATCTCGATACCCAGAAATGACAGGCAAGAGATCGGCCCCTCCGTTTTGTCTTCGGCAACTGGCACCCCGAAGTGACAAAACAATGCTCGTATACTGAAAAGCAGGTTGCCGCACCGCGGCGAACCTGCCGGACCCGTACAAAGGAAATCATCGAGGTAATGGGCAACTCCGTGCCCACCCGACGAAGACTCCACGCACCAATGTAGGAAGGTGCTAAAGCGTTCAAAATACGAGCATGAAACGGAACATCCCATCGGCAAACATTTGTCGATGAAATATTCCGAACCAATCCGGAAACCCATAAAACGAAATGAGTCCGGATGGAGGGGTAGCAACCTGAACGCGGATTCGACGTCAATCTTAGCCATAAGGGCCCCGGTTCCGTAGCTGCGGACCAGATTGAGCGCCTCGTCGAACGACTGATATACCACCGAGCAATGTCCCGGAGGTATAGCGTCGTTGACCGAGGCCCCCGGTGGGTAGGAAAGGTGCTGGATCAGACGGAAGGCCCCAGGTGTCTTCTTGGGCACCACCCCCACCGGGGAGATGACGAGGTCAGCCACGGGGGGTGAAGCAAAAGGCCCCCCCATCCTGCCCAACCTGATCTCCTTATCTACTTTTTCCCGCAACACTAAAGGCAAGGACCTAGCCGATTGAAGGTTCCTCTGCGCCCTAACTGTAACCTCGCTTGCAACAGGCAAGCGGAAACCAAAACTAAAACCTTCGAACAAAAACCCTGCATCCTCCTTATTCGGATACCATTTTAACCATTTTCGCATAGCCTCTATCCTAATTGGCGTTGGCGCCCTGCGGAGCACTCCCGCCGGGTGCTCCTCTAGCGTATGGTTGTTTAGCGCGGGGACCCTGCCGAGTATTCTTGAAACAGGAGGAGGCCGGGTGGGAACCCCCGCAATGTAGGCAAGCGTGACGGAATCGACACTGCTTTCCGTAGGTACATGCCGCGTTGTTAAACGCGAAGCATAACCCTTTGGTTCCTGTCTGTTTACCAGTCCGGACGGCCGACCTAACTGGCTTGGACGACCCGCCGTCCCCGCCGAGCGCGTGGGCGGACGGCCCGACCCGGTGTCCGTCCGCCCCTGCGCTCCGGGGCTCCTTGGCCTGTTGTGAGGCCCTTGTGACCCTAAGCCATACCTCCACGTCTTTGAACCCGAAGTCCATAACGTACAACCCATCCTGTTTCTCTCTGAACTCCTCATCATATCTACGCCATTCGTCACCCGCCGACGTGCGTTGCATATCATGCACGAGGTGCAGGTACCGGATGATGTTCATATGTTCGTCCGGCCTGTCCTCAAGGTAACAGGCCGCGAAAACCCAGAATCCTGCAAGCCAGTTATCGAACGTGCGAAATGCCTCGGCCCCTATGCCCTTCTTAGCGGTAGCTGCCTTGAGCTCCTTCTTCGCGCCCTTCGTCAAGACGAAGATATCTACGAAGTCTCCTTTGCGAATGCTTTTTCTGCAACTATCCCTGAGCCCTCGCATGACAGCTGTATATTCGCAGCGGACCACACCTGGCAAGTCGCGTCGCTTCCTAGCCTTGCGAGACTCTTTGCTAACCCGCCTTCGCCTCTTATGCCTCTCCTGCCTCCCGGCTGCCTTTTTGGCGTATTTAATCGCCCGTTTCCTCGCCTTGGCCGCGCTACTTATGTCGGACACCGCCGAGGAAAGGGAGGAGGAGGAAGAAGAGGAAGAAGAGGACGAGCTGCGAGAACTTGAGGAAGTACTCGCGACCGACACAGACTGCTCCGCCTCACCTGACGCCGTAGAATGATCGGATCCAGATTCGTCCGGGGCGATGTATGAAACGTCCTCAACTTCCGATTCCGCTTCTTCCGTATCGTTCTGATCAACTGCAGGCAAAAAGGGGGAAAAAGACCCAGAGACAGACAGTGGCGAGGGTCTAGCCCTACCATGCGATGGCGTGCTACATGAACGCACATTCTCACCCCGCCGTGGCTGCTGCTGCAGCTGAGCCGCGGCCGCGCCAAGCTCACGGCACGCGCGCGCGACCCTCTGCGCGGCTGAGCCCGCGCCCGATCTGCTAGGAAACCCCCCTGACCCGACCTCGCGGTCGGGGGCCGCTGAGAGCGGGCCCAAAGCTGCCACCACCGTGGCGAGGGCCGTAGTGAACGCGTCCTGAGTTACATCTGCACCCCCTGGCGACGGAGCGTCCCCTGCTGGTTGTCGAGCGGGAGGAACGCGCCGTGTGGACCCGCTGATGGGCACGGGAAGCCATGACCCATCAGGACCACAAATCGGTCGGCCCTGGGGGGAAAGGTCCGTATTGACCGGGTGCCCCACCCCGGACCTAACCCCCCCCCCACTTGCCGTGCCCGCCCGCCCAGGAACCCCAGTAGTAATGGATGAGCCATTACGCCCCGCCCAGGAGGCCCTGCTCCGTGCCTCATGTGAAGGCCGCGGTGCCGTGCTGCCCATCCCTTCCGCACTGCTGGCGGACAGATCCCGCAAACCTGGTTGATCACCACCAGGCATATTTGCCCTCCTAGCCCCGCCGGAATTAATCCGCTGCGAGGAGGGCTGAGGGGACAATGAACAATGCAGCGGCGCTGCGCGCACACGTGTGCGTGCGACACCGCCGGAGCCGCACGTTGGTGCGCGCGCCAGTCGTGCGCGCGCCCCAGCGCCTCCCGTCCTGGCGTCCCCCGCAGCCGAAGCGGCCTGCTGTTGTGCACTTCCACCCGACGATCCTGCGCTGGGCACCCCAACGGGCCCAGGCCGGATCGCCGTCACCTCTGCTGCTCGCACAGTTCTCCCCCGCCGTGTGGACCTTGAAAGCGGCCCTGGCAGGGGAGACTGGTTGATTGACACCGCTACGGGCGCCGGGCGGCGTCCAGCGAGGCGCGCCAGCGCGCGCCCGCGGGCTACCACTGCCCCGAAGCCCCCAGCTAACCCCGGAGGTGAGGACCGTTGGTCCCCTCTCTCCAGGATGCCAGACCTCCGGGCCGCCACTTGCCGCCCACCGCGGCCGCCAGCAGCCACACTCGCGACCGCAGGGCCGCCTGATGAGCGCGTCCGGCGCCCTGCACCCGACGGTCCTGCAGCAGCCCCAGTCACAGACACGGCCTCCCCCGCGCCGGACGTCCCGGCCCCGGGTTCAGCCTCACTGGCCTGGTAACGGGCCGGGGCGCCCGCTGATCGACGTGGGCGGCTGGCGGACATAACAAACAGTTCCCAATAGTGCACAAAATTCAAAAGGGTGAAACAATCTGCTAGGCAGAACTCACCCTAAGGAAATTGAAACAGCAAAGAGGCCCAAAATGGCCACTGCAGTGTATATATATACCCTAACCCTCCCCCTTTTCCTAAGGCTGTACTACCTCACAGCTAGGTCCACCCCTCACAGGATGTTTAACCCATTCCTCTCCTATGCAGTCAATTCTTTCTCCTTACATGGTAGTTTTTTGGCTGCTTCTCATCCATTCTATCCAAAGGCAAATTAAAGTGATGTCGCCAGCAAATATCAATTATTTATAAAGTGTCTGCAGCCAGGGTATCTGAAGTTCCAATAATAAAGTAAATTGTTCTATCTAATATATATATTTTTTTTCATTTCAAGAATTTTTGGCTTATACATCTGTGACTAAATTAGCTAGTGTGCAATAAAAATTCAAATGATATAAATTGGAGGAGCTATACTCCATGAAGAAATGAATGAGACTGAAATAAGATTAAAGATTATATTTTTATTGATGCTTTATTGATTTCTCTGTAAAGATATAAAAAATTATGTTTAAGAATAATATTGTATAATACATATTTATAATACATTTATGAAAACAATGAGTGCACCACAAAGAATTTTTGCTTTATCTGCACCTTTGCAACCCATTAACAAAGTGTATAGACCCTAAGGGCTGAATTCTATTAGCCCCATTAAGTCAATAAGGATGTTAGATTTGGGATTTATCTCCTGAGGCTATTCAATTCCAGAGCCTTTTTTACCGAACCCAGTTTTAACGCCTGTTAATGTGTTAACAGGTGTGAACATGTGTTCACGGCGTTAACACACAGAATCAGTAAAAAAGTTAATGGACTCGTGTGTTAATAGGATGGCAGCTCCCCAGTCATTGGGGAAGGGGGAAATACTGTAATTAAGATTTCTTAAAATAACTAATCCTACATCTCATTCAAAAAAATATATAAAATCTTGGAATTACATAGGAAAGTAAATAGTCAAAACCAGGGCCGTAACTAGCTATGGACGAGCGGCGCACCGCACACAGTGCAAATGCGCTGAGGGTGCAGCCACTGCCATCTCAATTTGCCAGCACCCGCTGAGCTGGCTGTTACCAGCGGTGTGTCCAGCTTCAGTAAGTTGCATCAGATGGCTGGAGATAGTGCTATGTGTTCCCGGGGATATTTATGGTTGTCCCTGTGCTTGCCTGCAGGTTCCGGAGTCCCCTCTGATTGGTGCCCAGGGTAAGATGATTTTTGGCCCTCTGCTTGGCTCATTGTCTGTCTCATGTGCTCAGGGCTCCGGGGGAAGAGGCAGCGAGGAGAGAGTTGCCATGTGTGTATGGTGCCTGCGGCTCCATGGTGCTATGTATGTATTTATATATGTACAGAGCACTGTATATGTGTGTATGTAAGTACATTGTCTATGTATGTACAGTGTATATGTGTGTTTGTACAGTTTATATGTATATGTGTATGTATGCACAGTGTATATGAATAATAATTATAATAATAATTTTATTTATATAGCGCTCTTTCTCCAATAGGACTCATATATGAATGTAAGTACCATGTACGTACGTACAGTGTATATGTATGTATGTTAGAGATGAGCGCCTGAAATTTTTCGGGTTTTGTGTTTTGGTTTTGGGTTCGGTTCCGCGGCCGTGTTTTGGGTTCGAACGCGTTTTGGCAAAACCTCACCGAATTATTTTTGTCGGATTCGGGTGTGTTTTGGATTCGGGTGTTTTTTTCAAAAAACCCTAAAAAACAGCTTAAATCATAGAATTTGGGGGTAATTTTGATCCCAAAGTATTATTAACCTCAAAAAACATAATTTACACTCATTTTCAGCCTATTCTGAACACATCACACCTCACAATATTATTTTTAGTCCTAAAATTTGCACCGAGGTCGCTGTGTGAGTAAGATAAGCGACCTTAGTGGCCGACACAAACACCGGGCCCATCTAGGAGTGGCACTGCAGTGTCACGCAGGATGTCCCTTCCAAAAAACCCTCCCCAAACAGCACATGACGCAAAGAAAAAAAGAGGCGCAATGAGGTAGCTGACTGTGTGAGAAAGATAAGCGACCCTAGTGGCCGACACAAACACCGGGCCCATCTAGGAGTGGCACTGCAGTGTCACGCAGGATGTCCCTTCCAAAAAACCCTCCCCAAACAGCACATGACGCAAAGAAAAAAAGAGGCGCAATGAGGTAGCTGTGTGAGAAAGATAAGCGACCCTAGTGGCCGACACAAACACCGGGCCCATCTAGGAGTGGCACTGCAGTGTCACGCAGGATGTCCCTTCCAAAAAACCCTCCCCAAACAGCACATGACGCAAAGAAAAAAAGAGGCGCAATGAGGTAGCTGTGTGAGTAAGATTAGCGACCCTAGTGGCCGACACAAACACCGGGCCCATCTAGGAGTGGCACTGCAGTGTCACGCAGGATGGCCCTTCCAAAAAACCCTCCCCAAACAGCACATGACGCAAAGAAAAAAAGAGGCGCAATGAGGTAGCTGACTGTGTGAGTAAGATTAGCGACCCTAGTGGCCGACACAAACACCGGGCACATCTAGGAGTGGCACTGCAGTGTCACGCAGGATGTCCCTTCCAAAAAACCCTCCCCAAACAGCACATGACGCAAAGAAAAAAAGAGGCGCAATGAGGTAGCTGTGTGAGTAAGATTAGCGACCCTAGTGGCCGACACAAACACCGGGCCCATCTAGGAGTGGCACTGCAGTGTCACGCAGGATGTCCCTTCCAAAAAACCCTCCCCAATCAGCACATGATGCAAAGAAAAAGAAAAGAAAAAAGAGGTGCAAGATGGAATTATCCTTGGGCCCTCCCACCCACCCTTATGTTGTATAAACAAAACAGGACATGCACACTTTAACCAACCCATCATTTCAGTGACAGGGTCTGCCACACGACTGTGACTGATATGACGGGTTGGTTTGGACCCCCCCCAAAAAAGAAGCAATTAATCTCTCCTTGCACAAACTGGCTCTACAGAGGCAAGATGTCCACCTCATCTTCACCCTCCGATATATCACCGTGTACATCCCCCTCCTCACAGATTATCAATTCGTCCCCACTGGAATCCACCATCTCAGCTCCCTGTGTACTTTGTGGAGGCAATTGCTGCTGGTCAATGTCTCCGCGGAGGAATTGATTATAATTCATTTTAATGAACATCATCTTCTCCACATTTTCTGGATGTAACCTCGTACGCCGATTGCTGACAAGGTGAGCGGCGGCACTAAACACTCTTTCGGAGTACACACTTGTGGGAGGGCAACTTAGGTAGAATAAAGCCAGTTTGTGCAAGGACCTCCAAATTGCCTCTTTTTCCTGCCAGTATAAGTACGGACTGTGTGACGTGCCTACTTGGATGCGGTCACTCATATAATCCTCCACCATTCTATCAATGTTGAGAGAATCATATGCAGTGACAGTAGACGACATGTCCGTAATCGTTGTCAGGTCCTTCAGTCCGGACCAGATGTCAGCATCAGCAGTCGCTCCAGACTGCCCTGCATCACCGCCAGCGGGTGGGCTCGGAATTCTGAGCCTTTTCCTCGCACCCCCAGTTGCGGGAGAATGTGAAGGAGGAGATGTTGACAGGTCGCGTTCCGCTTGACTTGACAATTTTGTCACCAGCAGGTCTTTCAACCCCAGCAGACCTGTGTCTGCCGGAAAGAGAGATCCAAGGTAGGCTTTAAATCTAGGATCGAGCACGGTGGCCAAAATGTAGTGCTCTGATTTCAACAGATTGACCACCCGTGAATCCTTGTTAAGCGAATTAAGGGCTGCATCCACAAGTCCCACATGCCTAGCGGAATCGCTCCGTGTTAGCTCCTTCTTCAATGCCTCCAGCTTCTTCTGCAAAAGCCTGATGAGGGGAATGACCTGACTCAGGCTGGCAGTGTCTGAACTGACTTCACGTGTGGCAAGTTCAAAGGGCATCAGAACCTTGCACAACGTTGAAATCATTCTCCACTGCGCTTGAGACAGGTGCATTCCATCTCCTATATCGTGCTCAATTGTATAGGCTTGAATGGCCTTTTGCTGCTCCTCCAACCTCTGAAGCATATAGAGGGTTGAATTCCACCTCGTTACCACTTCTTGCTTCAGATGATGGCAGGGCAGGTTCAGTAGTTTTTGGTGGTGCTCCAGTCTTCTGTACGTGGTGCCTGTACGCCGAAAGTGTCCCGCAATTTTTCTGGCCACCGACAGCATCTCTTGCACGCCCCTGTCGTTTTTTAAAAAATTCTGCACCACCAAATTCAAGGTATGTGCAAAACATGGGACGTGCTGGAATTTGCCCATATTTAATGCACACACAATATTGCTGGCGTTGTCCGATGCCACAAATCCACAGGAGAGTCCAATTGGGGTAAGCCATTCCGCGATGATCTTCCTCAGTTGCCGTAAGAGGTTTTCAGCTGTGTGCGTATTCTGGAAAGCGGTGATACAAAGCGTAGCCTGCCTAGGAAAGAGTTGGCGTTTACGAGATGCTGCTACTGGTGCCGCCGCTGCTGTTCTTGCGGCGGGAGTCCATACATCTACCCAGTGGGCTGTCACAGTCATATAGTCCTGACCCTGCCCTGCTCCACTTGTCCACATGTCCGTGGTTAAGTGGACATTGGGTACAACTGCATTTTTTAGGACACTGGTGAGTCTTTTTCTGACGTCCGTGTACATTCTCGGTATCGCCTGCCTAGAGAAGTGGAACCTAGATGGTATTTGGTAACGGGGGCACACTGCCTCAATAAATTGTCTAGTTCCCTGTGAACTAACGGCGGATACCGGACGCACGTCTAACACCAACATAGTTGTCAAGGACTCAGTTATCCGCTTTGCAGTAGGATGACTGCTGTGATATTTCATCTTCCTCGCAAAGGACTGTTGAACAGTCAATTGCTTACTGGAAGTAGTACAAGTGGGCTTAAGACTTCCCCTCTGGGATGACCATCGACTCCCAGCGGCAACAACAGCAGCGCCAGCAGCAGTAGGCGTTACACGCAAGGATGCATCGGAGGAATCCCAGGCAGGAGAGGACTCGTCAGACTTGCCAGTGACATGGCCTGCAGGACTATTGGCATTCCTGGGGAAGGAGGAAATTGACACTGAGGGAGTTGGTGGGGTGGTTTGCGTGAGCTTGGTTACAAGAGGAAGGGATTTACTGGTCAGTGGACTGCTTCCGCTGTCACCCAAAGTTTTTGAACTTGTCACTGACTTATTATGAATGCGCTGCAGGTGACGTATAAGGGAGGATGTTCCGAGGTGGTTAACGTCCTTACCCCTACTTATTACAGCTTGACAAAGGGAACACATGGCTTGACACCTGTTGTCCGCATTTCTGGTGAAATACCTCCACACCGAAGAGCTGATTTTTTTGGTATTTTCACCTGGCATGTCAACGGCCATATTCCTCCCACGGACAACAGGTGTCTCCCCGGGTGCCTGACTTAAACAAACCACCTCACCATCAGAATCCTCCTGGTCAATTTCCTCCCCAGCGCCAGCAACACCCATATCCTCCTCATCCTGGTGTACTTCAACACTGACATCTTCAATCTGACTATCAGGAACTGGACTGCGGGTGCTCCTTCCAGCACTTGCAGGGGGCATGCAAATAGTGGAAGGCGCATGCTCTTCACGTCCAGTGTTGGGAAGGTCAGGCATCGCAAACGACACAATTGGACTCTCCTTGTGGATTTGGGATTTCAAAGAACGCACAGTTCTTTGCGGTGCTTTTGCCAGCTTGAGTCTTTTCAGTTTTCTAGCGAGAGGCTGAGTGCTTCCATCCTCATGTGAAGCTGAACCACTAGCCATGAACATAGGCCAGGGCCTCAGCCGTTCCTTGCCACTCCGTGTGGTAAATGGCATATTGGCAAGTTTACGCTTCTCCTCCGACAATTTTATTTTAGGTTTTGGAGTCCTTTTTTTTCTGATATTTGGTGTTTTGGATTTGACATGCTCTGTACTATGACATTGGGCATCGGCCTTGGCAGACGACGTTGCTGGCATTTCATCGTCTCGGCCATGACTAGTGGCAGCAGCTTCAGCACGAGGTGGAAGTGGATCTTGATCTTTCCCTAATTTTGGAACCTCAACTTTTTTGTTCTCCATATTTTATAGGCAGAACTAAAAGGCACCTCAGGTAAACAATGGAGATGGATGGATTGGATACTAGTATACAATTATGGACGGACTGCCACGGTTAGGTGGTATAAAAAAACCACGGTTAGGTGGTATATATTATAATAATAATACAATTATGGATGGACGGACTGCCTGCCGACTGCCGACACAGAGGTAGCCACAGCCGTGAACTACCGCACTGTACACTGGTTGATAAAGAGATAGTAGTATACTCGTAACAACTAGTATGACACTATGACGACGGTATAAAGAAAGAAAAAAAAATACCACAGTTAGGTGGTATATATTATAATAATAATACAATTATGGATGGACGGACTGCCTGCCGACTGCCGACACAGAGGTAGCCACAGCCGTGAACTACCGCACTGTACACTGGTTGATAAAGAGATAGTAGTATACTCGTAACAACTAGTATGACACTATGACGACGGTATAAAGAATGAAAAAAAAACCACGGTTAGGTGGTATATATTATAATAATAATACAATTATGGATGGACGGACTGCCTGCCGACTGCCGACACAGAGGTAGCCACAGCCGTGAACTACCGCACTGTACACTGGTTGATAAAGAGATAGTAGTATACTCGTAACAACTAGTATGACACTATGACGACGGTATAAAGAATGAAAAAAAAACCACGGTTAGGTGGTATATATTATAATAATAATACAATTATGGATGGACGGACTGCCTGCCGACTGCCGACACAGAGGTAGCCACAGCCGTGAACTACCGCACTGTACACTGGTTGATAAAGAGATAGTAGTATACTCGTAACAACTAGTATGACACTATGACGACGGTATAAAGAATGAAAAAAAAACCACGGTTAGGTGGTATATATTATAATAATAATACAATTATGGATGGACGGACTGCCTGCCGACTGCCGACACAGAGGTAGCCACAGCCGTGAACTACCGCACTGTACACTGGTTGATAAAGAGATAGTAGTATACTCGTAACAACTAGTATGACACTATGACGACGGTATAAAGAAAGAAAAAAAAATACCACAGTTAGGTGGTATATATTATAATAATAATACAATTATGGATGGACGGACTGCCTGCCGACTGCCGACACAGAGGTAGCCACAGCCGTGAACTACCGCACTGTACACTGGTTGATAAAGAGATAGTAGTATACTCGTAACAACTAGTATGACACTATGACGACGGTATAAAGAATGAAAAAAAAACCACGGTTAGGTGGTATATATTATAATAATAATACAATTATGGATGGACGGACTGCCTGCCGACTGCCGACACAGAGGTAGCCACAGCCGTGAACTACCGCACTGTACACTGGTTGATAAAGAGATAGTAGTATACTCGTAACAACTAGTATGACACTATGACGACGGTATAAAGAAAGAAAAAAAAATACCACAGTTAGGTGGTATATATTATAATAATAATACAATTATGGATGGACGGACTGCCTGCCGACTGCCGACACAGAGGTAGCCACAGCCGTGAACTACCGCACTGTACACTGGTTGATAAAGAGATAGTAGTATACTCGTAACAACTAGTATGACACTATGACGACGGTATAAAGAATGAAAAAAAAACCACGGTTAGGTGGTATATATTATAATAATAATACAATTATGGATGGACGGACTGCCTGCCGACTGCCGACACAGAGGTAGCCACAGCCGTGAACTACCGCACTGTACACTGGTTGATAAAGAGATAGTAGTATACTCGTAACAACTAGTATGACACTATGACGACGGTATAAAGAATGAAAAAAAAACCACGGTTAGGTGGTATATATTATAATAATAATACAATTATGGATGGACGGACTGCCTGCCGACTGCCGACACAGAGGTAGCCACAGCCGTGAACTACCGCACTGTACACTGGTTGATAAAGAGATAGTAGTATACTCGTAACAACTAGTATGACACTATGACGACGGTATAAAGAATGAAAAAAAAACCACGGTTAGGTGGTATATATTATAATAATAATACAATTATGGATGGACGGACTGCCTGCCGACTGCCGACACAGAGGTAGCCACAGCCGTGAACTACCGCACTGTACACTGGTTGATAAAGAGATAGTAGTATACTCGTAACAACTAGTATGACACTATGACGACGGTATAAAGAAAGAAAAAAAAATACCACAGTTAGGTGGTATATATTATAATAATAATACAATTATGGATGGACGGACTGCCTGCCGACTGCCGACACAGAGGTAGCCACAGCCGTGAACTACCGCACTGTACACTGGTTGATAAAGAGATAGTAGTATACTCGTAACAACTAGTATGACACTATGACGACGGTATAAAGAATGAAAAAAAAACCACGGTTAGGTGGTATATATTATAATAATAATACAATTATGGATGGACGGACTGCCTGCCGACTGCCGACACAGAGGTAGCCACAGCCGTGAACTACCGCACTGTACACTGGTTGATAAAGAGATAGTAGTATACTCGTAACAACTAGTATGACACTATGACGACGGTATAAAGAATGAAAAAAAAACCACGGTTAGGTGGTATATATTATAATAATAATACAATTATGGATGGACGGACTGCCTGCCGACTGCCGACACAGAGGTAGCCACAGCCGTGAACTACCGCACTGTACACTGGTTGATAAAGAGATAGTAGTATACTCGTAACAACTAGTATGACACTATGACGACGGTATAAAGAATGAAAAAAAAACCACGGTTAGGTGGTATATATTATAATAATAATACAATTATGGATGGACGGACTGCCTGCCGACTGCCGACACAGAGGTAGCCACAGCCGTGAACTACCGCACTGTACACTGGTTGATAAAGAGATAGTAGTATACTCGTAACAACTAGTATGACACTATGACGACGGTATAAAGAATGAAAAAAAAACCACGGTTAGGTGGTATATATTATAATAATAATACAATTATGGATGGACGGACTGCCTGCCGACTGCCGACACAGAGGTAGCCACAGCCGTGAACTACCGCACTGTACACTGGTTGATAAAGAGATAGTAGTATACTCGTAACAACTAGTATGACACTATGACGACGGTATAAAGAATGAAAAAAAAACCACGGTTAGGTGGTATATATTATAATAATAATACAATTATGGATGGACGGACTGCCTGCCGACTGCCGACACAGAGGTAGCCACAGCCGTGAACTACCGCACTGTACACTGGTTGATAAAGAGATAGTAGTATACTCGTAACAACTAGTATGACACTATGACGACGGTATAAAGAATGAAAAAAAAACCACGGTTAGGTGGTATATATTATAATAATAATACAATTATGGATGGACGGACTGCCTGCCGACTGCCGACACAGAGGTAGCCACAGCCGTGAACTACCGCACTGTACACTGGTTGATAAAGAGATAGTAGTATACTCGTAACAACTAGTATGACACTATGACGGTATAAAGAATGAAAAAAAAACCACGGTTAGGTGGTATATATTATAATAATAATACAATTATGGATGGACGGACTGCCTGCCGACTGCCGACACAGAGGTAGCCACAGCCGTGAACTACCGCACTGTACACTGGTTGATAAAGAGATAGTAGTATACTCGTAACAACTAGTATGACACTATGACGGCGGTATAAAGAAAGAAAAAAAAATACCACGGTTAGGTGGTATATATTGTAATACAATTATGGATGGACGGACTGCCTGCCGAGTTCCGACTGCCGACACAGAGGTAGCCACAGCCGTGAACTACCGCACTGTACTGTGTCTGCTGCTAATATAGACTGGTTGATAAAGAGATAGTATACAATACATACAACAATATACTACTATACTGGTGGTCAGGCACTGGTCACCACTAGTCACACTGGCAGTGGCACTCCTGCAGCAAAAGTGTGCACTGTTTAATTTTAAATTAATATAATATTATGTACTCCTGGGGGCTCCTGCTATAACAACCTGCAGTGCTCCCCAGTCTCCCCCACAATTATTATAAGCTTTGCCTTTTATACATTGATGTGCAGCACACTGGGCTGAGCTGAGTGCACACAGACTGAGTCACACTGTGTGACTGGCTGCTGCTGTGTATCGTTTTTTTTCAGGCAGAGAACGGATATAGCAGAGAACGGACGGATATATTATATTAAAATAAATAAAAGTTAACTAACAACAACTGCACTGGTCACTGTGGTAAACTCTGTCTGACTCTGCACAATCTCTCTCTCTCTTCTAATCTAATTTCTAATGGAGAGGACGCCAGCCACGTCCTCTCCCTATCAATCTCAATGCACGTGTGAAAATGGCGGCGACGCGCGGCTCCTTATATAGAATCCGAGTCTCGCGAGAATCCGACAGCGTCATGATGACGTTCGGGCGCGCTCGGGTTAACCGAGCAAGGCGGGAGGATCCGAGTCTGCTCGGACCCGTGAAAAAAACATGAAGTTCGTGCGGGTTCGGTTTCAGAGAAACCGAACCCGCTCATCTCTAATGTATGTATGTGTGTACAGTCTATATGTGTATGTACAGTGTATGTGTATTTGTGTACAGTGTATATGTATGTGTGTACAGTGTATATGTATGTATGTATGTATGTATGTATGTATGTGTGTACAGTGTATATGTATGTATGTATGTATGTATGTATGTATGTATGTATGTACATACAGTGTGTATGTATGTATGTATGTGTGTATGTATGTATGTATGTATGTATGTATGTATGTACAGTGTATATGTATGTGTGTACAGTTTATATGTGTATGTACAGTGTATATGTATGTACATACAGTGTATATGTGTATGTACAGTGTATATGTATGTACAGTGTATATGTATGTATGTACACTGTATATGTACGTACGTACGTACGTACGTACGTACGTACGGTGTGTATATACCTGTGTACAGTTTGACCATAGTTGTTTATGCTCCCACTACCTGTGGGAGACTCCCAGCTCATGGTGGAGTCTCCCGCTGTCCCAGATTTTAAATAAAATCCCCCAAATTAAATTGCACCATCCTGAATCTGGATTGCACGTGTGAGTCTGTATACAACAGGGTGGGTCCTGGATAAGAGGACCGGACCATAAGCTTTGACACCAGAAGCATACCCTATCCATGAGCCTGCTGGTACCCCCACCCACCTCCTGACCAGAAAGCATCTGACAAGAGCCGGCAAGGAAGGACCCTCCTATACCCTTCTAGATCACTGCTGCACCGGTAAGTACTGTTTATCACCTGCACTTCCCCAAATCTGTGGGTACCCGCCTGCTTACCGACCCTCCAGACTTGGACTACCTGCCACCCAGTGACTTCAGGTAGTACAGGGAGATCCCTCTTGACTTGATGAGTGAAGCCCGGGAACCTTCATCCTACAACTGCAGGGCCCTGGTATCAGCTGCTCACCGGCTCCTTTCCTGGGGTGGCTTTGCTGAGTGGTGTAATTTGAATAACGTGCACAACTGTGGTCAGGTGTACCGTTTAAAAGGGGTAGAACTGTGTGGTGTAATGTGAATTGGTACTATTCTGTGGCCATGCCTCTTATTTGCGTGCCATCTCTGTTTTGGATATGGGGACACACACACACCAATATTCTTTCTGGCACAGGGCACTAAAATATCTAGTTATGGCACTGACATGGAGTAATTTGTAAAATGGGGCTCTATCTGGCATAATTTGTGACAGGGGCTCTACCAGGCGTAATGTGTGACAGGGGCTCTACATGGTGTAATGTGTGTAAGTGGCTCTACTGTGCATCATAACTTGAATAATGGAGACTACTATGCAGCATAATATGAATTGGTATTATTTTGTAGCCACGCCCCCATATTTTTGCTGCGTGCCTACTGCACACACTGGTCCTATTTCAAATATAGGGGAAGGATGCGCTGATGTTGTTTCTTGCACACAGCACCAAAATGTCTAGTTACGGCACTGGTCCAAACTACCAATCAGTTACACTTGCTCTTTAAAAATAAAAAAAGTATTATTTAAAAAAAAAAAGTTTTGTCAAAAAATTTTATTTCAAGTCTATCTCAATTAGCACAACCTGTAAAGCAACAAATTGCAATACCAAAGACACAGAAAACTACTGAGAGGCTTCATTTATGTTGCAAAAATAAGTGGACAATGTGATCAACAGTGGTAAATAACACCAAAAGCCTGAGTGAGAGTCGCAAGCTATGCTGATATTCACGTGAATGCCCAATGTGTTTTCTTCTGCGCGTGCATCTGAGGTGCTGCCCAATTTTGTTCATACAGAGCTATTAAGCAAATTTAGATTCACAGTAGCAGAAATATAAGGGACGTTTCTCGGGCCTGCCCGGGGGGTAACTGGTGAGCAGAGGCGTAGCTAGGGTTTTTGGAGCCCAGGGCAAGATTACGAATGGCGCCCAAAACCCCCCCCTCCCGAAGAAGAAAAAAATAGGCTAAAAAGCAACTGTGTGCGCGCGCTGGTAAAACTGGGTGTGGCCACATTCCTGAAGGGGCGTGGCTACTGAAATGGGCCATGAAAACACATTCACCTGTGCCAGTTAGAACATGTTATACACATTGCACCAGGTAAAGTACGTTATACACATTGCACTAGGTAGAGCACGTTATACACATTCACCTGCGCCAGTTAGAACACGTTATACACATTGCGCCAGGTAAAGCACGTTATACACATTGCACCAGGTAGAGCACGTTCTACACACTGCACAAGGTAGAGCACGTTATACACATTGCACCAGATAGAGCATGTTCTACACATTGCACTAGGTAGAGCATGTTATACACATTGCACCAGGTAGAGCACGTTATACACAATCACCTGTGCCAGTTATAACACGTTATACACATTGCACCAGGTAGAGCATGTTATACACATTGCACCAGGTAGAGCACGTTATACACATTCACCTGCGCCAGTTAGAACACGTTATACACATTGCACCAGGTAGAGCACGTTACACACATTGCACCAGGCAGAGCATGTTAAACACATTGCACCAGGTAGAGCACGTTACACACATTGCACCTGGTAGAGCACGTTACACACATTGCACCAGGTAGAGCACGTTACACACATTGCACCAGGTAGAGCACGTTACACACATTGCACCAGGTAGAGCACATTATAGCCACTGCACCAGTTAGAACAAGTTATACACATTGCACCAGGTAGAGCACGTTATACACATTCACCTGCGCCAGTTAGAACACGTTATACACATTGCGCCAGTTAGTGTGCTATACACATTGCGCCAGGTAGAGCATGTTATACACGTTTTATATGGTAGCAGGTAGTAGGGACAGAGAGAGGCAGCAGGGAGTAGGGACAGAGGCAGCATCATAGAGTAGGGACAGAGGCAGCATGGAGTAGGGACAGAAGCAGCAGGGAGTAGGGACAGAGGCAGCAGGGAGTAGGGACAGAGGCAGCGTGGTGTAGGGACAAAGGCAGCGTGGAGTAGGGACAGAGGCAGCGTGGAGTAGGGACAGAGGCAGCGTGGTAGGGACAGAGGCAGCGTGGTGTAGGGACAGAGGCAGAGTGGAGTAGGGACAGAGGCAGCGTGGAGCAGAGACAGAAGTAGGGACAGAGGCAGCGTGGAGTAGGGACAGAAGCAGCATGGTGTAGGGACAGAAGCAGCATGGAGTAGGGACAGAAGCAGCATGATGTAGGGACAGAGGCAGCATGGAGTAGGGACAGAGGCAGCATGGAGTAGGGACAGAGGCAGCATGGTGTAGGGACAGAGGCAGCATGGTGTAGGGACAGAAGCAGCATGGTGTAGGGACAGAAGCAGCATGGAGTAGGGACAGAGGCAGCATGGAGTAGGGACAGAAGCAGCATGGACTAGGGACAGAGGCAGCGGACAGAGGCAGCATCATGGAGTAGGGACAGAGGCAGCATGGAGTAGGGACAGAAGCAGCAGGTAGTAGGGACAGAGGCAGCAGGGAGTAGGGACAGAGGCAGCATGGAGTAGGGACAGAGGCAGCAGGGAGTAGGGACAGAGGCAGCATGGTGTAGGGCAGAGCTGGCCCTAACCAATATGATGCCCTAGGCAAGATTTTGGCTGGTGCCCCCTAGCACCACCGCTGGTTCTGCCTCTGACCTTGCACCTCTTTCCCAGCACCATCACCCCTCACCCATAGCAGTCCTTGTACCCCCTATATTTTAAATAGGAACAGTTCGCACATTTGACGCACAGCCCAAAAAGGGGCATCTTCTTGCTGGGAAGGGGCATGGCCACACAATAGTAACCCCAATTCCAATTACGCCACACAGTACTGCAACTTTATTCACATTTTATCTTTCGATAGTGTCCATAATTCATATTACATCCCACAGTAGTATCACTTTACCTTATAAACGTTACTCCTCACAGTAGAGCTCCTTATTCACATTACATCACACTGAATTGCTCCTTATTCACATTACACCACACCTTATTGCACTTTATTCACATTAGACGACACAGTAGTGCCCTTTCTATATGCAACGCCACATAGTAGAGCACCTTATACACATAATGCCACACATTAGTAATGCATTTATACACAATTCCACACAGTAATGCCCCTTACACATATGAGACACATTAATGTCCTTATAAACATAATGCACCTGACACATTATGACAACCTTTATTAATGCCCTTTTACACATAATGTCCCTTACACATATGCAGCACATTATTAATGCCCTTATACACATAATGACACACATAGTGCCCCCTACACATTTGCTGCATATTATTAGTGCCCCTATACACATAATGACACAGATACAGTAGTACCCTGTTACACATATGCCGCACATTATTAATGCCCTTATACACATAATGACACACATAGTGGCCCTTTACACATATGTTGCACATTATTAATGCATTTTTACATGAAACACATAATGCTCCTTATACATATTCTGAACACTACTGCACAACTGACCCACTCACATGCACACAGCACTCACACTTCCACTAACACTGTGACCTCAGCCTCTGCTTGGATACAGATGTGTCCTCACAAATCTTGCATCAATGCTAACGTCGGGCACCTTTTTTTTTAATGAAAATGCATCTTATTTGCATTGCTATGTGGCTAGGATGCACAAGCAGCTTCTGCTGATTAAACTGATATACAGCATGCCAATATACTGTGTGAGACTGTGGCTGTATCTGCATATGAAATGCTACATACAGAATATAGGCATGCCGCATATCATTTTAATCAGCAGAAGCTGATGATGCCCCTAGGCATATCAAATGCCCTAGGCAATTGCCTAGTTTGCCTATGCCTATGACCGGCTCTGGTGTAGGGACAAAAGCAGCGTGGAGTAGGGACAGAGGCAGCGTGGAGTAGGGACAGAGGCAGCGTGGTAGGGACAGAGGCAGCATGGAGTAGGGACAGAGGCAGCGTGGAGTAGAGACAGAAGTAGGGACAGAGGCAGCGTGGAGTAGGGACAGAAGCAGCATGGTGTAGGGACAGAAGCAGCATGGAGTAGGGACAGAAGTAGGAACAGAGGCAGCGTGGAGTAGGGACAGAAGCAGCATGGTGTAGGGACAGAAGCAGTGTGGAGTAGAGACAGAAGTAGGGACAGAGGCAGCATGGAGTAGGGACAGAAGCAGCATGGTGTAGGGACAGAAGCAGCATGGAGTAGGGACAGAAGCAGCATGGAGTAGGGACAGAGGCAGCATGGTGTAGGGACAGAAGCAGCATGGTGTAGGGACAGAAGCAGCATGGAGTAGAGACAGAGGCAGCATGGAGTAGGGACAGAGGCAGCAGGCAGTAGGGACAGAGGCAGCGTGGTGTAGAGACAAAGGCAGCGTGGAGTAGGGACAGAGGCAGCGTGGAGTAGGGACAGAGGCAGCGTGGTAGGGACAGAGGCAGCATGGAGTAGGGACAGTGGCAGCGTGGAGTAGAGACAGAAGTAGGGACAGAGGCAGCATGGAGTAGGGACAGAAGCAGCATGGTGTAGGGACAGAAGCAGCATGGTGTAGGGACAGAAGCAGCATGGAGTAGGGACAGAGGCAGCATGGTGTAGGGACAGAAGCAGCATGGTGTAGGGACAGAAGCAGCATGGAGTAGGGGCATAGGCAGCATGGAGTAGGGACAGAAGCAGCATGGAGTAGGGACAGAAGCAGCATGGTGTAGGGACAGAAGCAGCATGGTGTAGGTACAGAAGCAGCATGGAGTAGGGACAGAGGCAGCATGGAGTAGGGACAGAGGCAGCATGGAGTAGGGTCAGAAGCAGCATGGAGTAGGAATAGAGGCAGCATGGTGTAGGGACAGAAGCAGCATGGAGTAAGGACATAGGCAGCATGGAGTAGGGACAGGGGCAGCATGGTGTAGGGACAGAGGCAGCATGGAGTAGGGACAGAAGCAGCAGGGAGTAGGGAGTAGGGACAGAGATGCAGGAGAGAGTGCAGCCTGGAACCCCCATTGGGAAGCACCACCGTACCAGCACCCTCCATGGACTAAGCCCCCACCACGTACCTGTAAGAAGCGCTCCGGCGGCCACCTGGGTGGAGAGGGAGAAGAGGAGAATCAGCGGGAAGAGCGGCGGCATCCAGCCTGGGGGACAGAGACCGAACTGCTCCGAGGTCAGTAGCGGAGTCAGGCGGGCGGGTGTCCAGTGGGCTGCCAGGGAGCAGCGGCTGACACACGCCACTTGCAGACGTTATTCATGAAGGGGGGTGCATGCGGAGCAGAGGATGAGGGGAGGGCTGGAGATCATACTCTTAATGGTCTCCGCCCCTTCCAAGTTCCTCTCTCTGTTGATGGCAGCAGCACAATGACGGCGGCGGTGGGCAGCGGGCGAGGTAACTAAGGGGGGCCGAACAGGTACGATGCCCTGGCCGGCAGTGCCCCCTTCTGCTGGACCTCCCACGGCACCCAGGGCACGTGCCCTGCTTGACCTCCCTTAGTTACGCCTCTGCTGGTGATGGTTGATAAAACAGGAGCAGAGAGATTTTGCATCCTGCAGGAGTGTCACTGGTGCGGCGCTGAAAGAGGGCGTATGCAAAGACACTGAACTGCTCACATAGGAGTCAATACTCAGAAAGAGAAACTGCACCTGCCATAGGTTGCACCAAGCAGTATTTCTGCTGCGGGGTACACTGGGCTCCACAGGGAATGACATTGGGGTGTAGAGTAGGATCTTGATCGGAGGCACAAACAGTCTCAAAGCTTTGACTGTTCCCAGAATGCCTAGCGCCGCCTCCTCTATAACCCCGCCTCCATGCACAGGAACTCAGTTTTGTAGTTGGTGCCATGCAGTAAGCAGGCATACAACAGGGTGGCTGCTCCAGCAGCCCTGAGAAGAAGCTTTTAAAGAAAAATGAAGACTTCAAGGGCTGCAGCAGAGACACTGTGTTAGATGTCAGTCAGACATCTCCTGCTGCAGCTCCATCACCTCCCCCAGCGGCGCTGTACACTCCGCGCCCTGATTGTCGGGTATCTACAGCGGATGCTCCGGTTTTCTTCCAATTAGTCACACACACGACAGCTGTTCTCCTGGATCACGTGGCCGCACTCAGGGAGGAGGTAAGGGGTCCCCGGCGGGACCAGCTGTAAATCGCGATCCCGCCTCCCACCGACCGCGCGCGCTGGCGTGGACACTGTGGCAGTACAGGGACCCCACTAGACCACCAGGGCATGAGCACAGGTCGGGTTTCTCTCACAAAACTGTTTATTTAAGCCCCCAGTACCCGGTGGTAAAGTCCAGCAGGGAGATAAGGCTTTGACCTGTAGCCCCTCCCCCAGCCCCAGGGCGCCATTTAGAGTAAATGTTCCTGCCCCGGAGCTGCATATCTCTCTCTCCCTCACTCCCTGTCAGCGTTTGGGTGCCATTAGGACAAGCTGAGCTGATCCTGGGACTGTTTGGGCAAATCCTCCTCTGTAAAGCCGCCTGCCTGTCAGCACTGTGCATTTTACAGGACACTTAAGTATTCTACATGTCTGCTGACAGTGTTAGTTAAGAAAAAGTGCATTTAGTCAGGGTTATTTAGTACAAGTACCCTGTGATATACATCCAGTCTTTACTGTGCATTGTTATATCTATTAAGTGCAGGGACGTGCAGTCAGGGGAGGCAGTGCCTCCCCTGTGATTAATTATTAAAATAATGGGGGTCATTCCGAGTTGTTCGTTCGTTATATTTTTCTCGCAACGGAGCGATTAGTAGTGATGAGCGAGGTTCGGTTTTACTCGGTTTTACTCGGTTCTCAAAACGGCATCTTATTGGCTATCCAAAACACGTGACATCCGTGAGCCAATAAGATGCCGTTTTGAGAACCGAGTAAAACCGAGTAAAACCGAGTAAAACCGAACCCGCTCATCACTAGCGATTAGTCGCTAATGCGCATGCGCAATGTCCGCAGTGCGACTGCGTCAAGTAAATTTGCTATGCAGTTAGGTATTTTACTCACGGCATTACAACGTTTTTTCTTCGTTCTGGTGATCGTAATGTGATTGACAGGAAGTGGGTGTTTCTGGGCGGAAACTGGCCGTTTTATGGGTGTGTGCGAAAAAACGCTACCGTTTCTGGGAAAAACGCGGGAGTGGCTGGAGAAACGGAGGAGTGTCTGGCCGAACGCTGGGAGTGTTTGTGACGTCAAACCAGGAACGAAACTGACTGAACTGATCGCAGTTGCCGAGTAAGTCTCGAGCTACTCAGAAACTGCTAAGAAGTGTCTATTCGCAATTTTGCTAATCTTTCGTTCGCAATTTTGATAAGCTAAGATTCACTCCCAGAGGGCAGCGGCTTAGCGTGTGCAAAGCTGCTAAAAGCAGCTTGCGAGCGAACAACTCGGAATGAGGGCCAATATAAAGAAGATACTTATGACACATATTCTGTATCATAAGTATGTTCTTTATTTAATTCTAATCATTTCTTGTGCTTAAATGTGTTTGGGAGGCACTGATAGCAGTGCCTCCCAAACACAATGCAGACGGAACAGAGCGGGGGGCAGGGCCAAGCACTGGGCTTTAAAAGCCCATTCAAAAAGCTCCTAAAATCGGCACTGAAAAAGTGCCTCGCTGAAAGGGACACCACCCCCATGTCAGCGAGGCACTTGTGATTGGACAGCGGATCCAGTGCTGGATCCGCTTGTCCAATCACCCAGATGCGGCGGGTCTTGGCGGTGAGTGTCGTAGGAGGTAGCCGGGATGGCCCTGCAGTGTGTCCAGCTCTCCCCCTGTCCTCCTCCACCCTCCCACTGACAGCAGCCACGGTGTGCGGCTCTCCCCCCGTCCTCCTCCCGCTGACAGCAGCCTCGGTGTGTGGCTCTCCCCCCGTCCTCCTCTGTCCTCCACTGAGCGCTGACAGCAGCAGTGTGTGCTGCTCTCCACTCGTCCTCCTCCCGCTGACAGCAGCCGCAGTGTGCGGCTCTCCCCCCGTCCTCCTCCCGCTGACAGCAGCCGCGGTGTGCGTCTCTCCCCCCGTCCTCCTCCCGCTGCCCGGTGTGCGTCTCTCCCCCGTCCTCCTCCCGCTGATAGCACCTGCGGTGTGCGGCTCTCCCCTCCCACTGACAGGACCAGCGGTTTGCGGCTGTCCCCCGACCATCTCCCGCTCACAGCCAGTAGCAGGTTAGTCAGAGAGTCTCTCTCTCTCTCTCTCTCTCTCCTTCCCCCCCCCACCTGTGGATTGCTCTCTCTCTCTCTCTCTCTCTCACTTTTCTCCCCCACCTGTGGATTGAAGTTTAATGGTCATGTTTACAGGTACCGGCCCTATTGGATTCTACTGGACAAGTGGACGTGACCGGCGTGGGATGTAGGTAAGTAATCTGTCTCTCATTTTTACAGGTATCGGCCCTATTGGATTCTACTGGACAAGTGGACGTGACCGGCGTGGGATGTAGGTAAGTATGTGTGAGTGTGTAAGTGTGATATAATACATTTTTACTGTCACGGTGTGTGAGTTGTGTTTTTATTTGGGTATTTTTTGTTGTTGTAGAACTACAGGTACCAGCGGGCCCATTATTTCCCCGCATGCTGGTACTTGAGGTTCTCCAAGTACCAGCAAGCGGGGGAGGCTTGCTGGGCCTTGTAGTTCCACAACAAAAAACAATATTCTTTTTTTAACACTCATATGGCTATCAGCCTTCCATCCACCGCCCACAGATGGGGGGGGACAGCCTCGGGCTTCACTCCTGGCCCTTGGGTGCCTGGAGGGGGGGTCCCTTCATCTAAGGGGTCCCTAATCCTCCAGGGAACCCCGGCTGTGGCATTATGTCCTTGGCTGGTGGAGCCCGGTGCTGGTTTTAAAAATATGGGGGACCCCTACGTCTTTTGTCCCCCATATTTTTGGAACCAGGACCGGACTAAGAGCCCGGTGCTGGTTGTCTAAATACGGGGAACCCCTGTTCAATTTTCCCCCCAGTATTTAAACAACCAGGACCGGCTCACAAGAAGATGCTGGCTCGCTACCCCCTCGCTGCGGAGCTAAGTAAAAATTGGAAAACACCCTCCGCCAGTGGATTCGCAGGTGGCGCAGCTGGTGGTATCCTCAGCTCTGCCTGTAACTACTGTCACGTCCCTGAGAGAGCCGACGGATAAGCGTGTGGAGGGTTGTTTACAGGCAATCTACACCCTAACCGGTGCTGCACATAGGCCCACCATTGCAGCGACATGGGCTACAGAAGCTGTGGAAGCGTGGGCTCAGGAGCTGCCTTCCAACGCTTCTGATCATGCTAGACAATGCTTGTCATATATTGTCACAGCGTCTCATTACATTAAGGAGGCGGCTTCTGATGCTGGTATTCTGGTGGCCAAGGCTTCTACTACGTCCATTTTGTCTCGCCGGATTCTCTTTTTACGGTCCTGGCCTGTGGACATGGTCTCTAAGAAATCCCTGGAGATACTCCCTGTTAAGGGAGACATTCTTTTCGGAGAAGACCTCAACAAGATAATAGCTGACTTAGCTTCTGCTAAAACAACATGTCTACCTAGTACTACTCCTTCGGTGCCGAAGGCCAAGAGTACTCCTTTTCAATCCGTTCGTCCTTCAGGGAAAGCAAAAGGTCAGGCGTACCTGAAACAGGTTCGCACATCCAGACCCAATAAGCCCAAACGGGCCTGGGCCGCCCGTCAGCCTGCTTCCAAAACTGATAAGTCTGCCGCATGATGGGGCGGGCCTCCCTCTGGGGGATCCCAGGTTGGGGGGCCGACTTCTAGGGTATACCCAGGAATGGTTGAAGACCACTTCCGATGCCTGGGTACGGGAAGTCGTCACCTGAGGTTGCACCGTATCCTTCAAGAATCGTCCCGCTCATCGATTTTGCCTGACAGATGTCCCTTCGGATCAGGAGAAGGCAAAAACTCTTCATTCAGTGGTACAGTCCCTCCTGGACACAGGAGTGGTAGTACAGGTGCCTCTGGCTCAGAGATGCAAGGGGTACTATTCACCGCTGTTCCTAGTACCGAAACCAAATTGGTCCTCCCGGCCCATTCTCAACCTCAAGTGCTTGAACATATTTCTGAGGGTCTCCAAGTTTTGCATGGAAACTCTTCGCTCTGTTGTTCTGGCTTTGGAACCTGGGGATTATATGGTTTCCCTGGACATACAGGATGCTTACCTGCATTTTCCCCTTGCAGTGTCGCATCAGAAATACCTGAGGTTTGCGGTTGGCAACCTCCATTACCAATTTAAGGCATTACCTTTTGGATTGACCACGGGAGTTTTCACCAAGGTCATGGCGGTTTTTAAACCAGTGCGAAGTGCACTTCGAACTTCTCTCACATAATTTCCCTACGGATCGGTCTAAGGTGGCGTACATTATTTCCCTGCTCGAAGGGTCAGCGTTGGATTGGGTGTCTCCACTATGAGAACGATCTGATCCATTGGTTTCCAACTACACCGACTTCATCACGTCCTTTCGAAGAATCTTCGATGAGCCCGGCAGGATGACCACTGCTTCTTCCGACTTGCTCCGTGTCCGTCAGGGCTCCCGCTCCATGGGTCAGTACGTGGTCCATTTCCAGACCATTGCCTCTGAACTTCGCTGGAATAATGACGCCCTGATGGCTGCTTTCTGGAACGGTCTCTCCGACCGTCTGAAGGATGAGTTGGTCACTAGGGATCTGCCGGATCCATTAGAAGAGTTGATCTCCCTCTGCGTCAAGGTTGATCTCCGTATGCAGGAGCGTGGAGGAGAACGTAGTCGATCGGATCGTTCCAGGTTCCGGCTTCCTCCTCCTAGGCAAGCGGCTGTACCAAGTCCGGATGAACCCATGCAAATTAACCGGTCCCGACTGTCTCCGGAGGAAAGACAGCGTCGTCGTGAGGGTAAACTCTGTCTTTACTGTGGAGCCGCAGATCATTTCATCAAGTTTTGTAAATCCCGTCCAGGAAATGGGCAGGCCTAGCTTGTTCCGGAGGAGTCAAGTTGGGAGTCACGTCCAAATCTTCTCCGACTTTGGATTGCTTACTTTCCGTGTCTTTGATCTCCAAGTTAGTTGCCAAATATTTTAATGCACTATTGGACTCTGGGGCTGCTGAGAATTTCGTTTCTTTTTCCTGTGTCCAAAGTCTGGATTTAAAATTGCAGTCTATCAAACGGCCTATTTCATTGACTGCTATCAATGGTACCAGAATATCCAATGGCCTCATTACATGTCGCACAGAGCCCGTTAGGCTGCAGGTTGGAGCTCTACATCAAGAACAACTGGAGTTCCTAGTGATTCCGGAGATGCCTCACGATCTTGTCCTCGGGTTACCTTGGCTCAAAACTCATAATCCCCACATCGACTGGAAGTCTTCACAAATTCTGTCATGGAGTTCATTCTGTCACATTAATTGCCTTACTCCCATCTGTCCGCTCCGTGCATCTTCTAGGTCGGACGAAGAGCTCATTCCGGAGGCCTATCAGGAGTTCACGGATGTGTTCTCTGAGCAGGCGGCTGATCAGTTACCACCCCATAGACCTTGGGACTGCCCCATTGACCTCATCCCAGGGAAGATGCCGCCTCGGGGTCGCACTTATCCTCTGTTTCTACCTGAGACCCAAGCTATGTCGGACTATATTAAATCCAATCTTCTTAAAGGATTAATTCGCCCCTCTATCTCTCCGGCTGGAGCAGGTTTCTTTTTCGTGAAGAAGAAGGACGGGGGGTTAAGACCATGTATCGATTATCATGGCCTAAGCGATATCACCATCAAAAATAAATACCCCTTGCCGCTAATCACGGAGCTATTTGACAGGGTTCGTGGAGCCCACGTTTTTTCGAAGCTCGACTTGAGAGGAGCCTATAATCTTATACGTATCCGACAGGGGGACGAATGGAAGACCGCCTTCAATACTAGAGATGGGCATTACGAATATCTGGTAAAGCCGTTCAGCCTTAGCAATGCTCCTGCTGTTTTCCAGGGATTCGTTAACGAAATCTTCCAAGACATGTTATACCAAAGTGTAGTGGTGTATTTAGACGACATTCTGATTTTTTCCAAGAATCTTGCAGAACACAGGACACAGGTCAAAGAGGTACTTCTCCGACTACGAAAAAATCGTCTCTACGGCAAGATTTCCAAATGTACTTTTGCGGTATCGTCAATTCCGTTCCTCGGTTATGTCATCTCGGGTACGGAGCTTCGCATGGATCCGGAAAAACTCACTGCCATTCGTGATTGGACTCAGCCTCTCTCTTTGAAAGCAGTACAAAGGTTCTTGGGCTTTGCAAATTACTACAGGAAATTCATTAGGGGTTTTTCCACCATTGTTGCACCCATTACCGCATTGACCAAAAAAGGTTCCAACCCGAGTTTGTGGTCTTCCGAAGCCGTGGAAGCTTTCACCCAGTTGGAATCAGCTTTTGTGTCAGCTCCGGTACTCCAACAACCAAATTTCGAAGAACCGTTCTTCCTGGAGGTCGATGCTTCCTCAGTCGGAGTCGGAGCCGTTCTTTCCCAGTACTCTTCGGATAAGAAATTGCATCCATGTGGTTTCCATTCTCGTAAGTTCTCTCCTGCTGAACAGAGCTACACTATTGGAGATCAGGAACTTTTGGCAATAAAATCCACCTTGGAAGAATGGAGATACTTATTAGAAGGTGCCAAACATCTGATAACTATTTACACCGATCACAAGAACTTGTTGTACATCAAAACCGCACAATGCTTGAATCCCCGTCAAGCTAGATGGGCGCTCTACTTTACTCGATTCTCTTTTGTTATTAAGTACCGGGCCGGGACTTTCAATACAAAAGCTGATGCTCTGTCTCATTCTCTAAATGCCTCAGATGAATAGAATTCCTTTGAGAGGAGTTTAATTCTCAGTCCAATCTCCATTTCCGCTGCTCCCACTTCTCTAGGTCCTCCTCCTGGAAGAATGTCTGTACCAGTTGAATTCCGACCGAGAATACTGCAGTGGGCCCATATCTCCAAGTTCTCCGGTCAAAATGTTCGAATTCCTGCGAAGGTCTTACTGGTGGAACACCATGAGGAGGGATATACAAGATTATGTTAGTCCACAATGTCCACAATGCACGCAGCACAAAACTCCTCGTCTGCCTCCTGCCGGATTGCTTCGTCATCTGTCCATTCCTAGGAAACCCTGGACCCATATTTCTATGGACTTCATTACCAAGTTGCCCCACTCCAAAGGTTACAATACCATCTGGGTGATTGTCGACCGTTTTTCGAAGATGGCACACTTCGTTCCGTTGACAGGTCTACCGACGGCTCCCAAACTGGCTCTACTATTTATCCGGGAGCACTTTCGTTTGCATGGCTTACCTCAGGAGGTGGTCTCAGATCGAGGGGTACAGTTCACTGCAAGGTTTTGGAGAGCTCTCTGTTCGGCCTTACAAATTAAACTCAAAATCTCGTCTGCCTATCATCCCCAAACAAATGGACAAACTGAATGAGTCAACCAGGATTTGGAGACTTTTCTCCGCGTTTATCTCTCCCCTTCACAGGACGAATGGGTGGAACTGTTACCCTGGGTGGAGTTTGCCCATAACCATTTGTTTCATTCCTCCACTGGCGAATCCCTGTTCTTCATCAATTATGGGTTCCATCCACGGGTTCCAGAATTACCAATCCTTCCGTCGGAGGAGGTTCCGGCTGTAACTTCCACTCTACAACACTTCAGTCAAATTTGGAGTAGGGTTCATGCTAACCTCAAGAAAATCTCTGTCCGATACAAATTCTTTGCGGACAAGAAACGGCAGGCCGCTCCTCAATACAAGGTTGGCGATAGGGAATGGCTCTCCACCCGCAACCTCCGTCTAAAAGTACCCGCTATGAAAGTTGCTCCGAGGTTCATCGGTCCTTACCCTGTTTTACAAGTCCTGAATCCTGTGGTCTGCAAATTGGGTTTGCCCTCTCTCTTTCGTGTACCAAATTCTTTCCATGTTTCTTTCCTTCGTCCTCTCATCCTAAATCGTTTCCATTCAGAGCCTTCTAGTCCAACCTCAGTAGAGACTGAAACTGGAACAGAATTTGAGATCAAAACTATTCTGGACTCTCGTTACTATCATAAGAATCTACAATATTTGGTAGAATGGAAGGGTTATGGACCTGAAGAAAGAAGTTGGATTAAGGCTTCTGAGGTCACTGCTCCTTGACTAATTTGAATCTTCCATTCTAGACACCCAACAAAACCAGGAAAGTGTCCAGGGGCCACTCCTAGAGTAGGGGGTACTGTCACACAGCCGCGGCCGCCGCGCTTACCCCTCTAGGTGCGCCGGGTCTTCTGGCGGCCGTCCCCGCTGGTGGTCTCTGGGTCCCGGTGTCCCGTTGGCGCTGGTCCCGGCGGTCATTCGGAGTGTGGACGCTGCGGGTATGCCCGGCGTCCACGGAGGATGAGTGGGCGGGTGACGTCATCGGCGCTCCCCGCCAATCAGACAGAGGCGGGAATTTCAAATTCAGATGCCGGGCAGAGCTCCGGCGCCTGAGTATCATCTACATCTACAAGATTGAACTCCAGTGCTACTTCGTTCAAGAATCTCCTACTGCTGCTTTCTAGACTCCTGTGCTGCACCATTCAGTGTGTTCTTCAGCTGCACAGACCTCTGTGCCTTCAGCATCTAGTGAGTCCCTCGATTGCATAGACACCAGTGCAACCAGCGTTCAGCGGGACTTTCTGTCAAATGAACTCTGGGCTTACAGCGATCAGTGTGTTTCCTAGCTGAAACAAACTTCAGTGCTTTCACCGTGTGCTTCAGCAATGCTCATAACAATTGGTCACTGTGTGCTTCAGCAACGCTCACAACAATTGGTCACTGTGTGCTTCAGCAACGCTCACAACAATTTGTCACTGTGTGCTTCAGCAACGCTCACAACAATTTGCCACTGTGTACTTCAGCAACGCTCACAACAATTTGTCACTGTGTGCTTCAGCAACGCTCACAACAATTTGTCACCGTGTGCTTCAGCAACGCTCACAATCATGTGTCACAGTGTTCTTCAGCCTCACTCCTAGTGCTCTTCAGCATCGCTACAGTGATTCTTTAGCATATCTCACAGTAATCACCAACACCGTTCTCAAGTCCTGTCTTTTAGGTGGTTTCCAGTATCCGTCATGAGTTTTGCCCACCGCTAAAGTCCTGTATGAAGAAAACCTATATTCGGCCATCTCTACTTCGGCCCAGCTGTGGTTCTCCTTCCCGGTCACCGGAAGAACCCCCGAGTTCACAACACTCTCAACCCAGGTCAGTGATACCACTTCCTCCTAGTGCTGAAGCTGCTGCCATTAGTCATGACATAGACAATGAAATGCCATCAACATCGTCTGCCAAGGCCGATGCCCAATGTCATAGCAGAGGGCATGTAAAATCCAAAAAACCAAAGTTCAGTAAAATGACCCAAAAAAATTAATTTAAATCGTCTGAGGAGAAATGTAAATTGGCCAATATGCCATTTACGACACGGAGTGGCATGGAACGGCTAAAGCCCTGGCCTATGTTCATGACTAGTGGTTCAGCTTCACATGATGATAGGAGCCCTCATCCTCCCGCTAGAAAAATTATAATACTTAAGCTGGCAAAAGCACATCTTAGAAGTGTGTGTTCTAAGATAGTATCACAAATCCCCAAAGAGAGTCAAAATGTGTCGGCGGTTGCGATGCCTGACCTTCCCAACACTGGACGGGAAGAGGTGGCTCCTTCCACCATTTGCACACCCTCTGCATGTGCTGGAAGGAGCACGCACAGTCCAGTTTCTGATATTCAAATTGAACATGTCACTGTTGAAGTACACCAGGATGAGGATATGGGTGTTGCTGGTGCTGAGGAGGAAGTTGACGAGGAGGTGGAATCTGATGGTGATGTGGTTTGTTTAAATCAGGCACCAGGGAAGACAGTTGTTGTCCATGTGATGAATCAGCCCATTGTCATGCCTGGGCAAAATACCAAAAAAGCCACCTCTTCGGTGTGGAATTATTTCTCCACAAATCCGGACAACAGGTGTCAAGCCGTGTGTTGCCTTTGTCAATCTGTAATAAGACGGGGTAAGGATGTTAACCACCTAGGAACATCCTCTCTTATACTTCACCTGACAATGAAGTTATTGTCAAGTTCAGAAACTCTGGGTAAGAGCGTAAGCAGTCCACTGACACCTTAATCCCTTCTTCCTCTTGTACCAAAGCTCCTGCAAGCCACACCACCAACTCCTTCAATGTCAATTTTCTCCTCAGTCAGTAACATCAGTAGTCCTGCAGGCTATGTCCTTGACATGACTGATGAGTCTTCTCCTAACCAGGATTCCTCTGGAGGATCCTTGAGTGGTACACCTACTACTGCCACTGCTGCCGCTGCTGTTGTTGCTGCTGGGAGTCATTTGTCATCCCAGAGGGGAAGTCGGAAGACCACTTGTACTACTTCAACTAAGCAATTGACTGTCCAACAGTCCTTTGCGAGGAAGATGAAATATGACAGCAGTTATCCTGTTGCAAAGCGGATAACTGAGGCCTTGACACTTATGTTGGTGTTAGACGTGCATCCGGTATCCGCCATTAGTGCAGTGGGATTTAGACAATTGATGGAGGTAGTGTATCCCCGGTAACAAATCGCATCTAGATTCCACTTCACTAGGAAAGTGACTCCCGGATTGTACAGGGACATTAAGAAATGTGTCCCCAGTGTCCTGAAAAATGCGGTTGTACCCAGTGTACACTTAACCATGGACATGTGGACAAGTGGAGCAGGGCAAATTAAGGACTACATGACTGACAGCCCACTGGGTAGATGTGTTGCCTCCCGCAGCAACAGCAGCAGCGGCACCAGTAGCAGCAACTCAGAAACTCCAGCTCGTTCCTAGGCAGGCTACACTGTGTATCACCGGTTTCTGTAAGAGGCACACCGCTGACAACCTCTTACGGAAACTGAGGGACATAATCGCACAATGGCTTACCCTACTTAGACTCTCCTGGGGATTTGTGATATCAGACAATGCCACCAATATTGTGCGTGCATTACATCTGGGCAAATTCCAGCATGTCCCATGTTTTGCACATACAATTAATTTGGTGGTGCAGAATTTTTTGAAAAATGGCGGGTGTACAGGAGATGCTGTCGGTAGCCCGAAAAATTACGGGCCACTTTCGGCATTCAGCCACTGTGTGCCGAAGACTGGTGCACCAGCAAACATTCCTGAAACTGCCCTGCCATCACCTGAAGCAAGAGTTGGTAACAAGGTGGAATTCAACACTCTATATGCTTCAGATGATGGAGGAGCAGCAAAAGGCCATTAAAGCCTATACATCCACCTACGATATAGGCAAAGGAGGGTGAATGCACCTGACTCAAGCACAGTGGAGAATGATTTCCTTGTTGTGCAAGGTTCTCCAACCCTTCAAACTTGCCACACGTGTAGTCAGTTCAGACACTGTTAGCTTGAGACAGGTCATTTCCCTCATCAGGCTTTTGCAGAAGTAGCTGGAGAAATTGAAGGAGGAGCTAAGACCGAGCAATTCTGCTAAGTATGTGGGACTTATGGATGGAGCCCTACATTTGCTTTGCCAGGATTCACGGGTGGTCAATCTGTTGAAAGCAGAGGACTACATTTTGGCCACCGTGCTCGATCCTAGGTTTAAAGCCTATGTTGTATCTCTCTTTCCGGCAGACACAAGTCTGCAGAGGTTCAAAGACCTGCTGGTGAGACAATTGTCAACTCAAGCGGAACGCAACCTGTCACTGGCGGTGATGCAGGGCAGTCAGGAGAAGTGTTGACATCTGGTATGGACTGAAGTAGCTGCCAATAATTACTGACATGTCTACTGTCACTGCATATGATGCTGTCACCATTTAAAGAATGGTGGAGGATTATATAAGTGACAGCATCCAAGTAGGCATGTCATTACAGTCCGTATGTATACTGGCAGGAAAAAAAGGCAATAGTGCAGCCGGTAACCTTGTCATGTGGAGAAGATGATGTTCATCAAAATGAATTATAAAATCCTCCAGGAAGACTTTTACCAGCAATTGCCTCCAGAAAGTACACAGGGACCTGTGATTGGTGGATTCCAGTGGGGACAAATTAATACTCTATGAGGAGGAAGATGTACACAGTGAAAGAGGTGAGGAATCAGAGGATGAGGACGACATCTTGCCTCTGTGGAGCCAGTTTGTGCAAGGAGAGATGAATTAATTCTTTTTTGGTGGGGGGATTAATTGTTTCTTTTTTGGTGGGGGCCCAACCAAACAAATACTTTTACCCACAGTCGTGTGGCAGACCCTGTCGCTGAAATGATTGGTTTATTAAAGTGTGCATGTCTTGTTTATATAACATAAGGGTGGGTAGGAGTAGTGTTGGACTGGGGCAGGAAGGGCCCACTGGGGAAATGCAGTGAAAGGGGCCCATATCTATGGGTGTGGTCAGGCTGCACAGGGGCCTGAGTAACCATTATATATATTTATATATATACTGCTAGTGCATAGTAATGTACAAGATTAATAACAGCAATGCACTGTAAAGGATACACCAAATTCCTGTGCAGTATAATGTAACATATCACAGTAACAGAGTCTGGATCCTGATTCATAAAGGAGGTGGTAGGCCCCCAGGCAGTGGGGCCCACTGGGGGTTTCCCCTGTGGGCCAGTCCGGCCCAGGGTGGGAGGCAATTCCATCTTGCACCTCTTTTTTTTCCTTTACATTTTGTGCTGTTTGGGGCCTAGTTTTTAAAACTGCCATCCTGTCTGACACTGCAGTGCCACTCCTAGATGGGCCAGATGTTTGTGCCACACACTTGTTTCGCTTAGCAAAGTCATCCAGCTACCTCATTGCATCTCTTTTTTTTCTTTGCATGAGGTGCTGTTTGGGGCCTAATTTTTAAAACTGCCATCCTGTCTGACACTGCAGTGCCACTCCTAGATGGGCCAGGTGTTTGTGTCGCACACTTGTGTCGCTTAGCAAAGTCATCCAGCTACGTTGGTGCAACCTTTTGGCCTAAAAACAATATTGTGAACTGTGAGGTGTTCAGAATAGACTGGAAATGAGTGGAAATGAATGTTATTGAGGTTGATAATACCGTAAGAGCAAAATTACCCCCAAATTATGTAATTTTAGCTATTTTAGTGTTTTTTTCAAAAATCATCCAGATCCAAACCCAAAACCTGAAAGGGTGGTTTTGGCAAAACTAATCCAGATCCAAAACACGAACGAGGATCCAGATCCAAAACCAAAACACAAAACACGAAAAGTGCCTGCCACACATCTCTAATTGTTATGTACGTGTATATGAACTTTCATATTTCTTTCCACAACCAGGGTAAAGTTACTCCTCGCTATATGAAATAACCCATTGCTAGATTCATTGATATGCATGGTATTATATTACCATATGATTTATTTCTATTGTATTCCACTGAATATGTTACTCCAGCATATTCTATTGCACTTTACAATGGGGAACAAACAGTAATAAAACAAGACTGGGTAATAACAGACAGACGGGGAGGTAAGAGGGCCCTGCTCGCAAGCTTACAATCTCTGATTTATTAGTACATGTAACAAAAACATTGTCCTGAATTTGAAACATAATTATTTACATAATTTGTTTAAAAAGATTTCTTCATCTTCTGTCCTGATGTTGCATTGAATTTATTATTTAATATTTAAGGTGAAAGTTTGGAGATATTCTTTCCACTGTGCTGCCCCCTGTTACACAAGTAGCTTTTGGGTCTTTTTTTTTTTTTTTTTAAACAAGTAAATAAATAAATATAAATACTTTTTAGTAACTTCATGGATTGGGTTAATATGGCCATGCGCTTAGAGCTCAATACTATGTATTGGAGCACTGAGATCAGCTCGCATCACTGTTTAGCACATTTTTGCTAAACTGCGCATGCACCGTGGCTGCTGTGAGCGTGCACATGCTATCTAAGGGGGTGATTCAGAGCTGATCGCACGCAGGCGTTTTTTTGCAGTCCTGCGATCAGGTAGTTGCCGCCTACAGTGGCAGGGGGTAAACGCTGTGAAGAGGTGCGATCGCTTGTGCAGAGAGCTGCACAAACAAAAGTTTGTGCAGTTTCTGCACATCTCAGGACTTACTCAGCCGCTGCGACGATCCGGGCTGGAGCTGACGTCAGGAACCCTCCCTTGCACTGGCTGGACACGCCTGCGTTCGCCCGGACACTCCTTACAAACGGTCAGTTGACACCGACAAATGGCCTCTTCCTGTCAATCTTCTTGCGATCGCCAGTGCAATCGCTTTTTTCGTTAGAACTGCCGCTGTCCGGCGATCCCTGTCGCCGGCGGTCTACGTGCCTGTGCATTGTGGAGCATACTCATGCGCTGTTCAGACCCGATCGCACGGCTGCAAAAAAAGCTAGCATGCTATCGGGTCTGAATGACCCCAACAGTGCAATTACACTTTGAGTGACAGCAGCGGGCATTGGGAGAATTGCGTTGCGGCGTTGCAAGGGTGCAGTGGCTAAAGCAGGTGGCGGACCTGTTTTGGGGCGGATGCATGATGTCACATGTAGCCCTTTCAATTAAAAACATGGTCACGGTGCGCCTGCATTCGCAGACAGGCAGGTGTTGTCCACAATTATTGCGACCGCAATGTCAATTGTGGTTGCATCCCCTGGACGGAGGGTAGCATGCTGGGCGGCCTTGCCCTGAGCTGGGCGACCCCCAGCATGCCATAGAAACATACATATCTCAATCCTTTGCAATGCAAATGCAGGAGGAGGTGCATACCATTCTGCTTCCTGCATTTGCGATCAGTAGCGATGTTCATCTGTGACGGCAGCCTGAGCTTACACAGACATGTGGATGCAGGGTGGTCTTGCGAGGCCAAGGAAATTGCTTCCACGACTCAGTGGAAAGGATTCTTTCTGAATTATCCCCCGTCAGTAGACGATCTAAATACACATGTGTAGTCTCTGTATTGCAGTCACAGATTAGGGCTACTAGTATTCAAGCGCAGATCCCCTTTCTAATTGTATTAATTCCATATGTACATATATGGTCATTGTGTATCCCTACAGGGTCTGTCGCTCTTTCCTTTAGACCCCAGAGTAGTGTAGACCTGAGTCTCCCTATACCTGCTTCAGTGTAATATGGCCTAGCAGCCAGAGCCATAACTAGACATTTTGGTGCCCTGTGCTAGAAAGGGCACTGTTGTCCGTATCTTCCCCCCAGTATTCTATAGGGACAGTGCACACGGAAGGCAAGCATCCAAAAAAGGGGGGCATTGTCTTGCAGGAAAGGGGCTTGGTCACTCCACACATTTGTGCCCCTTATTCATTTTACATCCAGTAGCGGATCTTGCTACAGGCAAGCAGGATTTATGCCTGGGGTGCCGCCTTCTGTAGGGCGCCGTCGCCGTCTGGAGGGTGCCTCCGCTGTGGCAAGATCCGCTACTGGTGCTGCCCGGTGCTATGTAGATGTGGTGCTGTGAAGTCATCGCGCACCGCACTGCATTGTGGGAGTGGCACACAGACGCTAGAGGTCATAATTGACCTCTAGTGTCTATGCAGTGCTATGGGAGAGACGTCATGACGTCTCTACCATAGATCCGAGGAGCGGCACCGGCGGCCGAAGACGGAGGGCAACAGCGGTCGGGAAGCAGGAGCGGGGATTGTGTGTATTCATTTTTTTTATTTTTTTTTGTAAGTGGCGCAACTAAGGGGCACAACTCTACAGGGGGCACAGTACTGAAGGCAATACTACTAGGGGCACAACTCTACAGGGGGCACAACTCTACTGGGAGCACAACTCTACAGGGGGCACTGTACTGGGGGCAATACTATTGCGGGCACAACTCTACAGGGGGTACAGTACTGGGGGCAATGCTACTGTGGGCACAGCTACAGTGGGCACAGTATTGGGGCACAACTACTGAGGGCACAGCTACAGGGGGCATAACTGACCATGGGGGTCATTCCGAGTTGATCGCATGAAGCTACTTTTTGCAGCCTGTGCAATCAACTAGATGCCGCCTATGGAGAGGGATTTTTTGCATAGCAAGACTGCAAACACTTGTGCAGCTCTGCAATGCAAAAAAAGTTTTGAGCAAAAGAAGACCAGGGTCAGACTTATTTACCCTATGCGACGGATGTAGCGACGAAAGTCCTGGAATTGACGTCACACATCCGCCCTCCAAACACTTGGACACGCATGTGTTCGCCTCACTACGCCTTGAAAACGGTCAGTTGACGTCCCGGAACGCCTGCAGCCTGTCAGTCTTCTTGTGATCACAGCTGCGATCACTATTTCCGCTGGCGGGGTCGCTACCTTACAAAAGCAGTCGCCGGACAATGACGCATGTGAGCAATGTGGTCGACGCGCATGCACAGTTCTGAACCATTCGCACCGCTGCGACAAACTGCAGCGTGCGAACGGGTCGGAATGACTCCCCATGCCCCTTCTCTATGAAGCCACGCCCCTATTTTTTTGCCCTGGGCGCCACAAGGTTTAGATCCAACCCTGGTTACATCACACAGCAGTGTCGCTTATTCAGATTACGCCACAGTAGTACACAGTACACAATAGTACCCTTATACGCAGTATGCCAAACAATAGTACACCTGCTACTCAGTATGCCACAGTAGTACCCTTTTACCCTTTATATATAGTACGCCACACAGTAGTACCCCTTATACACAGTATGCCACACAGCAGTACTCCTTAGAGTATGCCACACAGTATTACTGGCAATAAAAAACACTGATCCTGCTGCTAGATCAGACATATATACAGAAGTGGCCAAAATTGTGGAAACCTTTTGGAAAATGTGCATTTTTGAAGTTTAACAGCTTTTAGCGCTGATATATTTTATTATTCTACCAAAAAGCACACATCATCATTACAATGGCAGTATAATTTAGAACATAATACAACATAATACAATGAACTTTATAACAAAATTTAACATATTCATTAGTAATTAATAGAGATGAGCGGGTTCGGTTTCTCTGAAACCGAACCCGCACGAACTTCATGTTTTTTTCACGGGTCCGAGCAGACTCGGATCCTCCCGCCTTGCTCGGTTAACCCGAGCGCGCCCGAACGTCATCATGACGCTGTCGGATTCTCGCGAGACTCGGATTCTATATAAGGAGCCGCGCGTCGCCGCCATTTTCACACGTGCATTGAGATTGATAGGGAGAGGACGTGGCTGGCGTCCTCTCCATTAGAAATTAGATTAGAAGAGAGAGAGAGATTGTGCAGAGTCAGACAGAGTTTACCACAGTGACCAGTGCAGTTGTTGTTAGTTAACTTTTATTTATTTTAATATAATATATCCGTTCTCTGCTATATCCGTTCTCTGCCTGAAAAAAAACGATACACAGCAGCAGCCAGTCACACAGTGTGACTCAGTCTGTGTGCACTCAGCTCAGCCCAGTGTGCTGCACATCAATGTATAAAAGGCAAAGCTTATAATAATTGTGGGGGAGACTGGGGAGCACTGCAGGTTGTTATAGCAGGAGCCCCCAGGAGTACATAATATTATATTAATTTAAAATTAAACAGTGCACACTTTTGCAGCAGGAGTGCCACTGCCAGTGTGACTAGTGGTGACCAGTGCCTGACCACCAGTATAGTAGTATATTGTTGTATGTATTGTATACTATCTCTTTATCAACCAGTCTATATTAGCAGCAGACACAGTACAGTGCGGTAGTTCACGGCTGTGGCTACCTCTGTGTCGGCAGTCTGAACTCGGCAGGCAGTCCGTCCATCCTTAATTGTATTACATTATATACCACCTAACCGTGTATTTTTTTTTCTTTCTTTATACCGTCGTCATAGTGTCATACTAGTTGTTACGAGTATACTACTATCTCTTTATCAACCAGTGTACAGTGCGGTAGTTCACGGCTGTGGCTACCTCTGTGTCGGCAGTCGGCAGGCAGTCCGTCCATCCATAATTGTATTATTATTATAATATATACCACCTAACCGTGGTTTTTTTTTCATTCTTTATACCGTCATAGTGTCATACTAGTTGTTACGAGTATACTACTATCTCTTTATCAACCAGTGTACAGTGCGGTAGTTCACGGCTGTGGCTACCTCTGTGTCGGCAGTCGGCAGGCAGTCCGTCCATCCATAATTGTATTATTATTATAATATATACCACCTAACCGTGGTTTTTTTTTCATTCTTTATACCGTCGTCATAGTGTCATACTAGTTGTTACGAGTATACTACTATCTCTTTATCAACCAGTGTACAGTGCGGTAGTTCACGGCTGTGGCTACCTCTGTGTCGGCAGTCGGCAGGCAGTCCGTCCATCCATAATTGTATTATTATTATAATATATACCACCTAACCGTGGTTTTTTTTTCATTCTTTATACCGTCGTCATAGTGTCATACTAGTTGTTACGAGTATACTACTATCTCTTTATCAACCAGTGTACAGTGCGGTAGTTCACGGCTGTGGCTACCTCTGTGTCGGCAGTCGGCAGGCAGTCCGTCCATCCATAATTGTATTATTATTATAATATATACCACCTAACCGTGGTTTTTTTTTCATTCTTTATACCGTCGTCATAGTGTCATACTAGTTGTTACGAGTATACTACTATCTCTTTATCAACCAGTGTACAGTGCGGTAGTTCACGGCTGTGGCTACCTCTGTGTCGGCAGTCGGCAGGCAGTCCGTCCATCCATAATTGTATTATTATTATAATATATACCACCTAACTGTGGTATTTTTTTTTCTTTCTTTATACCGTCGTCATAGTGTCATACTAGTTGTTACGAGTATACTACTATCTCTTTATCAACCAGTGTACAGTGCGGTAGTTCACGGCTGTGGCTACCTCTGTGTCGGCAGTCGGCAGGCAGTCCGTCCATCCATAATTGTATTATTATTATAATATATACCACCTAACTGTGGTATTTTTTTTCTTTCTTTATACCGTCGTCATAGTGTCATACTAGTTGTTACGAGTATACTACTATCTCTTTATCAACCAGTGTACAGTGCGGTAGTTCACGGCTGTGGCTACCTCTGTGTCGGCAGTCGGCAGGCAGTCCGTCCATCCATAATTGTATTATTATTATAATATATACCACCTAACCGTGGTTTTTTTTTCATTCTTTATACCGTCGTCATAGTGTCATACTAGTTGTTACGAGTATACTACTATCTCTTTATCAACCAGTGTACAGTGCGGTAGTTCACGGCTGTGGCTACCTCTGTGTCGGCAGTCGGCAGGCAGTCCGTCCATCCATAATTGTATTATTATTATAATATATACCACCTAACTGTGGTATTTTTTTTTCTTTCTTTATACCGTCGTCATAGTGTCATACTAGTTGTTACGAGTATACTACTATCTCTTTATCAACCAGTGTACAGTGCGGTAGTTCACGGCTGTGGCTACCTCTGTGTCGGCAGTCGGCAGGCAGTCCGTCCATCCATAATTGTATTATTATTATAATATATACCACCTAACTGTGGTATTTTTTTTTCTTTCTTTATACCGTCGTCATAGTGTCATACTAGTTGTTACGAGTATACTACTATCTCTTTATCAACCAGTGTACAGTGCGGTAGTTCACGGCTGTGGCTACCTCTGTGTCGGCAGTCGGCAGGCAGTCCGTCCATCCATAATTGTATTATTATTATAATATATACCACCTAACCGTGGTTTTTTTATACCACCTAACCGAGGCAGTCCGTCCATAATTGTATACTAGTATCCAATCCATCCATCTCCATTGTTTACCTGAGGTGCCTTTTAGTTCTGCCTATAAAATATGGAGAACAAAAAAGTTGAGGTTCCAAAATTAGGGAAAGATCAAGATCCACTTCCACCTCGTGCTGAAGCTGCTGCCACTAGTCATGGCCGAGACGATGAAATGCCAGCAACGTCGTCTGCCAAGGCCGATGCCCAATGTCATAGTACAGAGCATGTCAAATCCAAAACACCAAATATCAGAAAAAAAAGGACTCCAAAACCTAAACTAAAATTGTCGGAGGAGAAGCGTAAACTTGCCAATATGCCATTTACCACACGGAGTGGCAAGGAACGGCTGAGGCCCTGGCCTATGTTCATGGCTAGTGGTTCAGCTTCACATGAGGATGGAAGCACTCAGCCTCTCGCTAGAAAAATGAAACGACTCAAGCTGGCAAAAGCACAGCAAAGAACTGTGCGTTCTTCGAAATCCCAAATCCACAAGGAGAGTCCAATTGTGTCGGTTGCGATGCCTGACCTTCCCAACACTGGATGTGAAGAGCATGCGCCTTCCACCATTTGCACGCCCCCTGCAAGTGCTGGAAGGAGCACCCGCAGTCCAGTTCCTGATAGTGAGATTGAAGATGTCAGTGTTGAAGTCCACCAGGATGAGGAGGATATGGGTGTTGCTGGCGCTGGGGAGGAAATTGACAAGGAGGATTCTGATGGTGAGGTGGTTTGTTTAAGTCAGGCACCCGGGGAGACACCTGTTGTCCGTGGGACGAATATGGCCGTTGACATGCCAGGTGAAAATACCAAAAAAATCAGCTCTTCGGTGTGGAGGTATTTCACCAGAAATGCGGACAACAGGTGTCAAGCCGTGTGTTCCCTTTGTCAAGCTGTAATAAGTAGGGGTAAGGACGTTAACCACCTCGGAACATCCTCCCTTATACGTCACCTGCAGCGCATTCATAATAAGTCAGTGACAAGTTCAAAAACTTTGGGTGACAGCGGAAGCACTCCACTGACCAGTAAATCCCTTCCTCTTGTAACCAAGCTCACGCAAACCACCCCACCAACTCCCTCAGTGTCAATTTCCTCCTTCCCCAGGAATGCCAATAGTCCTGCAGGCCATGTCACTGGCAATTCTGACGATTCCTCTCCTGCCTGGGATTCCTCCGATGCATCCTTGCGTGTAACGCCTACTGCTGCTGGCGCTGCTGTTGTTGCTGCTGGGAGTCGATGGTCATCCCAGAGAGGAAGTCGTAAGACCACTTTTACTACTTCCACCAAGCAATTGACTGTCCAACAGTCATTTGCGAGGAAGATTAAATATCACAGCAGTCATCCTACTGCAAAGCGGATAACTGAGGCCTTGACATCCTGGGTGGTGAGAAACGTGGTTCCGGTATCCATCATTACTGCAGAGCCAACTAGAGACTTGTTGGAGGTACTGTGTCCCCGGTACCAAATACCATCTAGGTTCCATTTCTCTAGGGTTGCGATACCGAAAATGTACACAGACCTCAGAAAAAGAGTCACCAGTGTCCTAAAAAATGCAGCTGTACCCAATGTCCACTTAACCACGGACATGTGGACAAGTGGAGCAGGGCAGGGTCAGGACTATATGACTGTGACAGCCCACTGGGTAGATGTATGGACTCCCGCCGCAAGAACAGCAGCGGCGGCACCAGTAGCAGCATCTCGCAAACGCCAACTCGTTCCTAGGCAGGCTACGCTTTGTATCACCGGTTTCCAGAATACGCACACAGCTGAAAACCTCTTACGGCAACTGAGGAAGATCATCGCGGAATGGCTTACCCCAATTGGACTCTCCTGTGGATTTGTGGCATCGGACAACGCCAGCAATATTGTGCGTGCATTACATCTGGGCAAATTCCAGCACGTCCCATGTTTTGCACATACCTTGAATTTGGTGGTGCAGAATTTTTTAAAAAACGACAGGGGCGTGCAAGAGATGCTGTCGGTGGCCAGAAAAATTGCGGGACACTTTCGGCGTACAGGCAGCACGTACAGAAGACTGGAGCACCACCAAAAACGCCTGAACCTGCCCTGCCATCATCTGAAGCAGGAGGTGGTAACGAGGTGGAATTCAACCCTCTATATGCTTCAGAGGTTGGAGGAGCAGCAAAAGGCCATTCAAGCCTATACAACTGACCACGATATAGGAGGTGGAATGCACCTGTCTCAAGCGCAGTGGAGAATGATTTCAACGTTGTGCAAGGTTCTGCAACCTTTTGAACTTGCCACACGTGAAGTCAGTTCAGACACTGCCAGCCTGAGTCAGGTCATTCCCCTCATCAGGCTTTTGCAGAAGAAGCTGGAGGCATTGAAGGAGGAGCTAAGACAGAGCGATTCCGCTAGGCATGTGGGACTTGTGGATGGAGCCCTTAATTCGCTTAACAAGGATTCACGGGTGGTCAATCTGTTGAAATCAGAGCACTACATTTTGGCCACCGTGCTCGATCCTAGATTTAAAACCTACCTTGGATCTCTCTTTCCGGCGCACACAGGTCTGCTGGGTTTCAAAGACCTGCTGGTGAGAAAATTGTCAAGTCAAGCGGAACGCGACCTGTCAACATCTCCTCCTTCACATTCTCCCGCAACTGGGGGTGCGAGGAAAAGGCTCAGAATTCCGAGCCCACCCGCTGGCGGTGATGCAGGGCAGTCTGGAGCGACTGCTGATGCTGACATCTGGTCCGGACTGAAGGACCTGACAACCATTACGGACATGTCGTCTACTGTCACTGCATATGATTCTATCACCATTGATAGAATGGTGGAGGATTATATGAGTGACCGCATCCAAGTAGGCACGTCACACAGTCCGTACTTATACTGGCAGGAAAAAGAGGCAATTTGGAGGCCCTTGCACAAACTGGCTTTATTCTACCTAAGTTGCCCTCCCACAAGTGTGTACTCCGAAAGAGTGTTTAGTGCCGCCGCTCACCTTGTCAGCAATCGGCGTACGAGGTTACATCCAGAAAATGTGGAGAAGATGATGTTCATTAAAATGAATTATAATCAATTCCTCCGCGGAGACATTGACCAGCAGCAATTGCCTCCACAAAGTACACAGGGAGCTGACATGGTGGATTCCAGTGGGGACGAATTGATAATCTGTGAGGAGGGGGATGTACACGGTGATATATCGGAGGATGATGATGAGGTGGACATCTTGCCTCTGTAGAGCCAGTTTGTGCAAGGAGAGATTAATTGCTTCTTTTTTGGTGGGGGTCCAAACCAACCCGTCATTTCAGTCACAGTCGTGTGGCAGACCCTGTCACTGAAATGATGGGTTGGTTAAAGTGTGCATGTCCTGTTTTGTTTATACAACATAAGGGTGGGTGGGAAGGGCCCAAGGACAATTCCATCTTGCACCTCTTTTTTCTTTTATTTTTCTTTGCGTCATGTGCTGTTTGGGGAGGGTTTTTTGGAAGGGACATCCTGCGTGACACTGCAGTGCCACTCCTAGATGGGCCCGGTGTTTGTGTCGGCCACTAGGGTCGCTTATCTTTCTCACACAGCTACCTCATTGCGCCTCTTTTTTTCTTTGCGTCATGTGCTGTTTGGGGAGGGTTTTTTGGAAGGGACATCCTGCGTGACACTGCAGTGCCACTCCTAGATGGGCCCGGTGTTTGTGTCGGCCACTAGGGTCGCTTATCTTTCTCACACAGTCAGCTACCTCATTGCGCCTCTTTTTTTCTTTGCGTCATGTGCTGTTTGGGGAGGGTTTTTTGGAAGGGACATCCTGCGTGACACTGCAGTGCCACTCCTAGATGGGCCCGGTGTTTGTGTCGGCCACTAGGGTCGCTAATCTTACTCACACAGCTACCTCATTGCGCCTCTTTTTTTCTTTGCGTCATGTGCTGTTTGGGGAGGGTTTTTTGGAAGGGACATCCTGCGTGACACTGCAGTGCCACTCCTAGATGGGCCCGGTGTTTGTGTCGGCCACTAGGGTCGCTTATCTTTCTCACACAGCTACCTCATTGCGCCTCTTTTTTTCTTTGCGTCATGTGCTGTTTGGGGAGGGTTTTTTGGAAGGGACATCCTGCGTGACACTGCAGTGCCACTCCTAGATGGGCCCGGTGTTTGTGTCGGCCACTAGGGTCGCTTATCTTTCTCACACAGTCAGCTACCTCATTGCGCCTCTTTTTTTCTTTGCGTCATGTGCTGTTTGGGGAGGGTTTTTTGGAAGGGACATCCTGCGTGACACTGCAGTGCCACTCCTAGATGGGCCCGGTGTTTGTGTCGGCCACTAGGGTCGCTAATCTTACTCACACAGCTACCTCATTGCGCCTCTTTTTTTCTTTGCGTCATGTGCTGTTTGGGGAGGGTTTTTTGGAAGGGACATCCTGCGTGACACTGCAGTGCCACTCCTAGATGGGCCCGGTGTTTGTGTCGGCCACTAGGGTCGCTTATCTTACTCACACAGCGACCTCGGTGCAAATTTTAGGACTAAAAATAATATTGTGAGGTGTGATGTGTTCAGAATAGGCTGAAAATGAGTGTAAATTATGTTTTTTGAGGTTAATAATACTTTGGGATCAAAATTACCCCCAAATTCTATGATTTAAGCTGTTTTTTAGGGTTTTTTGAAAAAAACACCCGAATCCAAAACACACCCGAATCCGACAAAAAAAATTCGGTGAGGTTTTGCCAAAACGCGGTCGAACCCAAAACACGGCCGCGGAACCGAACCCAAAACCAAAACACAAAACCCGAAAAATTTCCGGCGCTCATCTCTAGTAATTAATTGGGAAGCCTTTTTGCTGCAATTATATACCTCCCAACATTGGTGGCCAGTGGGTCAGGACTCCTGAAGTGCCGATGATGTGCCCGTGTCAGAAAAGGGATGGAGCCTAGGGAAAAGGGGTGGAGCCTCACTGCACCCCCATTTTAGCACTGTGGGGACATGCCCAGCACTCTCCAAGATGCTGGGCTGCCCACAGGCTCTCTCTGCACTGTGAATAGACACTGTGTGAATGCACACATTGTCTATTCTCCCGCTGCTTACCCACTGCTCTGCCTAGTTTGTGCTCCCTCAACTGGCCCCCAACCCCCTACCCCTATCCCACTGCGGGACACTGATGTATTTGCTGCTATTTAAAGGACCATTGGTCACACAAATTCATGCCGCACCTTTTCCTGTCATACAACCCCATCGCATAACACTAATTGCATGCTTCACAGTAGGTGTATTGCGCTCAGGTAGCACATTTTCTCCAATTCTCTCTGGACATAGGGCCTAATTCAGACTTGATCACTGTGCTGCAAATTACACTGTCCTGAGATCAGACAGTCGCCACCTAAGGGGAGTGAAAATTCGCCCCGTGCAAGTGTGTGAATGCACGTGTACGCTGTATGAAAATTTCCCTCAGTCTGCGGACATCTGCAAATCTGTTCGCAACTCACTCACCATCTAATGTTTTTTTCCAGTCTGTGATACCTGTGCAGTCTGTGCATAGCCCAAGACTTACTCCTCCAGTGCGAAAAAATCAGGCTGATCGGGGCCGGAGCTGATGTCAGACACCCTCCCTGAAAACGCTTAGGAACGCCTGCATTTTTCCAGACACTCCCAGAAAACAGTCAGTTACCACCCACAAATGACCTCTTCCTGTCAATCACCATGCGACCGCTCGTGCGATCGAAAATTTTGCACACTCCTGTTGCTACTGTCCGACGCGCATGTGCATTGCGTTGCATTTGCAGTGTGTATTAGGCCACACCCCCTGAAAACTACCTGGGCCCAGCCTGGCTCTCTACTGCCCTGAGCATCAGTTGCAGATACGAATAATCAGAACATTTCACATGTGTACACAACCATAAACAAGGCAGTGCGCATGCAACAAGTCTAGTTCTCGTGATTGTACATAGGTATCTGCGAATACAGTAGCGGTCGCATTTCATAGGCAAGTTGCTAAAATTATGACAACAATAGCAATGGTATATATTACGATTACTAGAATTGCTGCCACATCATGCAGTTTAAGGGACAGAGCAGAGATGCTGCACATGCCTAGTGTGGCAGCTTCTTCTACCAGGTTTTCTATGTGTGTGGATCTGATAATCAGTGTACTGGACCAGATAGTAGCTACCAGGAAGAAGAGACAGGAGCCTTACTAAGAGGAGGGAGAATGTGTGTTCAGAAAGTGCAGTACTGGTTCTATTATGTTTGTGTATTTATTTCCTATGGTATGTTTAACCTTTTTCTGACCACTTATCTTATTTATATGATTTAAATATGTTCGGTACAGCCTATACTATAGACAATCTATAGTTTTAAATAGTAATACGGTATTTAACACAGTATCCAGTATATATATATAAAAAGACCATTGTTTACATAAATGTCCATGGTCGTTACTGGGTTTTTCTGCCACTCCCCCAGACAACCGCTCTTGTGCCAATGTTCCGCAGAGTGGGAGATTGTGGATTGCATTTGAAACCCCCCCTCTAGAAATCCTGCGTTTGCCACTGCATTTAGCAATGATAAAGGAGCGGTCGAGGCGTGTCAGTGGGATGTTACGCAATTCCTGCAATGCGGGGTTTCTAGTCAGTGTGTTGTGGGCTTTGCAATTGCAATATACACTGCTCAAAAAAAAAAAGGGAACACTTAAACAACACAATGTAACTCCAAGTCAATCACACTTCTCTGAAATCAAACTGTTCACTTAGGAAGGAACACTGATTGACAATCAATTTCACATGCTGTTGTGCAAATGGAATAGACAACACGTGGAAATTATAGGCAATTAGCAAGCCACCCCCAATAAAGGAGTTGTTCTGCAGGTGGTGACCACAGACCACTTCTCAGCTCCTATGCTTTCTGGCTGATGTTCTGGTCAGTTTTGAAAGCTGGCGGTGCTTTCACTCTAGTGGTAGCATGAGACGTAGTCTACAACCCACACAAGTGGCTCAGGTAGTGCAGCTCATCCAGGATGGCACATCAATGCGAGCTGTGGCAAGAAGGTTTGCTGTGTCTGTCAGCGTAGTGTTCAGAGAATGGAGGCGCTACCAGGAGACAGGCCAGTACATCAGGAGACATGGAGGAGGCCAACAACCCAGCAGCAGGACCGCTACCTCCGCCTTTGTGCAAGGAGGAACATGAGGAGCACTGCCAGAGCCCTGCAAAATGACCTCCAGCAAGCCACAAATGTGCATGTGTCTACTCAAACGATCAGAAACAGACTCCATGAGGGTGGTATGAAGACCCGACGTCCACAGGTGGGGGTTGTGCTTACAGCCCAACACCGTGCAGGACGTTTGGCATTTGCCAGAGAACACCAAGATTGGCAAATTCGCCACTGGCGCCCTGTGCTCTTCACAGATGAAAGCAGGTTCTCACTGAGCACATGTGACAGACGTGACAGAGTCTGGAGACGCCAAGGAGAACGTTCTGCTGCCTGCAACATCCTCCAGCATGAACGGTTTGGCAGTGGGTCAGTAATGGTGTGGGGTGGCATTTCTTTGGGGCCCGCACAGCCCTCCATGTGCTCGCCAGAGCTAGCCTGACTGCCATTAGGTACCGAGATGAGATCCTCAGACCCCTTGTGAGACCATATGCTGGTGCGGTTGGCCTTGGGTTCCTCCTAATGCAAGGCAATGCTAGACCTCATGTGGCTAGAGTGTGTCAGCAGTTCCTGCAAGACGAAGGCATTGATGCTATGGACTGGTCCACCCGTTCCCCAGACCTGAATCCAATTGAGCACATCTGGGACATCATGTCTCGCTCCATCCACCAACGCCACGTTGCACCACAGACTGTCCAGGAGTTGGCGGATGCTTTAGTCCAGGTCTGGGAGGAGATCCCTCAGGAGACCATCCACCACCTCATCAGGAGCATGCCCAGGCGTTGTAGGGAGGTCATACACACTACTGAGCCTAATTTTGACTTGTTTTAAGGACATTACATCAAAGTTGGATCAGCCTGTAGTGTGTTTTTCCACTTTAATTTTGAGTGTGACTCCAAATCCAGACCTCCATGGGTTAATAAATTTAAATTCCATTGATAATTTTTGTGTGATTTTGTTGTCAGCACATTCAACTATGTAAAGAACAAAGTATTTAATAAGAATATTTCATTCATTCAGATCTAGGAAGTGTTATTTTAGTGTCCCCTTTATTTTTTTTGAGCAGTGTATGTGAAACAGACTGCAGAAATTGCAAACGCATCAGCACTACATGCTAAGTAGCCAGTGAGCTACACAGACTGTGGAAGTACTGATGGTAGCAGCAAAAGTTCCAATGCAAAATCACAGTCAACTGTTGCTGTTTCCAGTGATGCAGGGAATGCTGCTTAGTATGCTGCATGCCTAATTACTTACATTTGTTTTTTGAAATTTACAAAATAAAAATTTTCTTTAGGTATGTATGTTGTCATGTGTATGCTCATTTTAGCACAGTATTGTGCATAACATTTCTATTGTATGTAACACTGGGGTAGATGTATTAACTTGGAGAAGGCATATATGGAAGTGATAAAGCAGTGATATGTGCAAGGTGATAAAGGCACCAGCCAATCAGCTCCAATATGTAAATTAACAGTTAGGATCTGATTGGCTGGTGCCTTTATCACCTTGCACTTATCACTGGTTTCAGGGCCGTTTCTAGACAATTTGGCTCCCAGTGCGAGATTTCAAAATGCGCCCCCCCCCCATTGCTATAAAAAAAATTGCGTGCCCCCCCCATACAGCCAGAAAAAAAGCATGCGCGCGCCGAGGGAGCGCGCGCTCCCGACAAGGCTGTGTGGCCTGATTAAAATGGGCGTGGTCTCATTACAGTGGGCGTGGCCTCGTCTGATATCGCACCCACCACAGGGGGAAAAAATAAAAATAAAAAAGTCCCCTTTTTACACATTACACCAGGCAAGTGTCCCCATATTACACAGCGCGGCAGGCAGGTGTCCCCATTTACAAAGTGCGGCAGGCAGGTGTCCCCATTTTACACAGTGTGGCAGGTATCCCCATTTTACACAGTGCGGCAGGTATCCCCATTTTACACAGTGCGGCAGGTATCCCCATTTTACACAGTGCGGCAGGTATCCCCATTTTACACAGTGCGGCAGGTATCCCCATTTTACACAGTGCGGAAGGTATCCCCATTTTACACAGTGTGGCAGGTATCCCCATTGTACACAGTGCGGCAGGTATCCCCATTTTACACAGTGCGGAAGGTATCCCCATTTTACACAGTAAGGCAGGTATCCCCATTTTACACAGTGCGGCAGGTATCCCCATTTTACACAGTGCGGCAGGTATCCCCATTTTATACAGTGCAGCAGGTATCCCCATTTTATACAGTGCGGCAGGTGCCCCCATTTTAGACAGTGCGGCAGGTGCCCCCATTTTACACAGTGCGGCAGGTATCCCCATTTTATACAGTGCGGCAGGTATCCCCATTTTACACAGTGCGGCAGGTGCCCCCATTTTACACAGTGCGGCAGGTATCCCCATTTTACACAGTGCGACAGGTATCCCCATTTTACACAGTGCGGCAGGTGTCAAGTGGGGGGGGGGAGGGAGAGGGGGAGAGAGAGAGAGAGAGAAAATACTTACAACTTGCCGCTCTTCGGGTCCCGCCGACTTACGTCCCTCGCGCCGGCCGCCTCCTCCTTCGATGGTTATCTCCAGTCCTCTCCTCCCTCTCTCTCCCCCCGCCGAGCGCTCCTGCTCGGGGGGCGGCGCTTCGCGGAATGACGCATTTGCGTCATGACGTCGCGACGCAAACGCGTCATTCCGTGAAGCGCCGCCCCCCGAGCAGGAGCGCTCGGGGGGAGAGAGAGGGAGGAGAGGAGTAGTCACAAAGTGCCGCGGCGGGCGCCCCGTGCGGTTGCACGGCTCGCCCGCCGCTAGAAACGGCACTGACTGGTTTATCACTTCCGTATGCCTTTTCCAGGTTAATACATCTGCCCCACTGTTATTTAAACATTTGACATGTATGTATTGTGCTTACACATGACCCTTAATATCTGCCTAACATTGGGCCTAATTCAGACCTGATCGCTGTGCTGCAAATTACACTGTCCTGTGATCGGATAGTCGCCGCTGAGGGGGAGTGAATAATCACCCCGTGCAAGTGTGCGAATGCATGTGTACGCTGTGCGAAAATTCCTCTCAGTCAGCGGACAGCTGGAAAACCATTCACATCACACTCACCATAAAAGTTTTCCCCATTCTATGCAGTGTGTGCAATCTGTGCGAAGCTCAATACTTACTCCTCCAGTGCGAAGAAATCAGGCTGATCGGGGTCTGTCGTCACACACCCTCCCAGAAAATGTTTGGGAACGCCTGCGTTTTTCCTGACACTCCCAGAAAACGGTCAGTTACCACCCACAATCGGCCTCTTCCTGTCAATCACCTTGCAAACATCCGTGCAGTTGAAATTTTTGCACTATCCTGTCGCTGCTGCCCGTCGCACATGCGCATTGCGGTGCATAAGCATGCTCAGTAGTTCAATAATTGCCCACTGTGTGGAAACGCACAGCAGCAATCAGGTCTGAATTGGGCCCATTATTCTGACAGAAACAAACCATCCCAGTTTTGTGCTAACATTGATGTATAAGAGCTGCGTTTATTCTAGTAATTTTTTTCAGTGAACGTACGCAGCTGTGCAAGCAATGGGAGTGGGCTGTATTTGCGATGGGGTTGTATAATCACAGATGAGATTGTGGGTTTCGCTAGAGGTCTTTGTAGATTTGTGACTGCGATCGTAATCAGTGAGCGTTCAGTCGCAATTGCAATCCATGCTGAATGAAGCCCTAAGGACATATAGTTAACATGCCACCTTACTGCCCAATCTTAGGGTCCTACTAGAAGCCACCCAAGAAGTGCTCTGGCAGTGCCCCCACACCCCAATGTCATCTCATATTGTATATCTATTATACATCTACATGCATGCAGGGGCTTATCTATCCATTGGCCGGGATGGCACTCGCCAGGGGTGCCAACTGAGGAAGGGCATTGCCTGGCTGTGCCACCCATGGCCAAGGGGCAGATTCACTATGCCCCTGTGTCCCTCACCTGCAGGGATGCCCGGCAAAGACCACAGAAGGCAGCAGCAGCAACCACTGTTCTTCTCGCCAGGGTCCGACACCGCTCTGCAATCCGCGCTACAATCAGGTAACTCTGCAAAACTACAGCTCCCAGCAGCCATTGCTGCTGTGAGCTCCCGGCAGCAATGGCTGCTGGGAGCTGTAGTTTATCAGAGTTACTAGATTGTAGCATGGAGTGGACTGCGGAGCGGTGCTGGACCCTGGCACCAAGAATAGTGGCTGCCACTGCTGCTTTCTGTGATTTTTGTTGGGCAACCCTGCGGGTGAGGAACTGCCCTGGCAGGGGGACAACGACGACACAGGTGCCTCCTCTATAAATATATATATATATATATATATATATATATATATATATATGTATATCTATATTGATAGTTGCGGCACTCACAGGTCTTCCTGTTAATGTTAGAGATGGACGCTGTGCATCACAAAAGGGGAAAAATCCCTCCAACTGTGTCGATATTACCCTATTTGTGATGTACAGTGTCCATCTCTAAGGCTGGGGTCACACATAGTGGCCAAGTGGGTCCCGCTGAATGGGACCCGCTTGGCCGGGAGGCTTTTTTTGTGTGCACACGGATCCTTCTTTGCGGGATGCCACAGAAAAGGATCCAGACGCACTGTGTGAATACTTACATTGAAATGTATGTGTTCTCATTGAAATCCCGCATTCCTGCCATCTGGCTCAACCTCAGCATGGTGGGGTTGAAGCCGGCGGTGGCGGGACTGCCGCACATGTGTGGCGCCCGTGAGCAGTCGCCTTGCGGCCAAGCAGGTCCCGCTGAATGGGACCCGCTTGGCCGCTATGTGTGGCCATAGCCTTGCATTAACAAGAAGACCCATGCATGGCAGGCCAATCTAGCACCAGCGATAGCGATGCGCGGGGCTGCGCATCGCTATCGCTGTGGGGGGTACACACGAAGCGATCATGCTTAAAATCTAAGCAATCTAGTCAGATTGCTTAGATTTTAAGCAGCGATCGCTCCGTGAGTACCCCCCTTAAAGCCCAGAAAAAGATAGTATCTATTTACATATTGCTGTTTACTATTTGTGATTGCCACCTAGCTACAGTGAGTTGTTCTGCAAAGAAAGCAATAATAGCAGATAATAAAAATAAGAAGGAACAGAATGTCCCCATGAGAACAATAATCTTTTAAATTATTTTAATATGTATCAAGGAAATGTTCTTTCTTCCTTGTCTTGTTACTAAAATACTATTTGTAAGTCTATACTGTTTAAGATTAAAGTTTGCACTGTGTCCCATACGCTGACTGTGGGGGTAATTCAGAGTTGATCGCAGCAGCAAATTTGTAAGCATTTGGGCAAAACCATGTGCACTGCAGGGGGGGCAGATATAACATTTGCAGAGAGAGTTAGATTTGGGGGGGTTATTTTGTTTCTGTGCAGGGTAAATACTGGCTGCTTTATTTTTACACTGCAATTTAGATTGCAGATTGAACACACCACACCCAAATCTAACTATCTCTACACATGTTATATCTGCGCCCCCCCCCTCCCCGTCCCTGCAGTACACATGGGCCCTCATTCCGAGTTGTTCGCTCGTTGCTGAGTTTCGCTATATTGCGATTAGTCGCTTACTGCGCATGCGCAAGGTTCGCAGAGCGCATGCGCTTAGTTATTTTACTCAAAAGTTAGGTATTTTACTCACGGCATAACGAGGATTTTTCATCGTCCTGGTGATCGGAGTGTGATTGACAGGAAGTGGGTGTTTCTGGGCGGAAACTGGCCGTTTTATGGGAGTGTGCGAAAAAACGCTGGCGTTTCTGGGAAAAACGCGGGACTGTCTGAAGAAACTGGGGAGTGTCTGGGCGAACGCTGGGTGTGTTTGTAACGTCAAACCAGGAACGAAACTGACTGAACTGATCGCAATGTAAGAGTAAGTCTGGAGCTACTCAGAAACTGCTAAGAATTTTCTATTCGCAAATCTGCCAATCTTTCGTTCGCAATTCTGCTATGCTAAGATACACTCCCAGAGGGCGGTGGCCTAGCGTGTGCAATGCTGCTAAAAGCAGCTAGCGAGCGAACAACTCGGAATGAGGGCCATCGTTTTGCCCAACTGCTAACAAATTTGCAGCTGCGATCAACTCTGAATTACGCCCTATGGCCCTCATTCCGAGTTGATCGCTCGCAAGGCGATTTTAGCAGAGTTACACACGCTAAGCCGCCGCCTACTGGGAGTGAATCTTAGCTTCTTAAAATTGCGAACGATGTATTCGCAATATTGCGATTATACACCTCGTAGCAGTTTCAGAGTAGCTTCAGACTTACTCGGCATCTGCGATCAGTTCAGTGCTTGTCGTTCCTGGTTTGACGTCACAAACACTCCCAGCGTTCGCCCAGACACTCCTCCGTTTCTCCGGCCACTCCTGCGTTTTTTCCGGAAACGGTAGCGTTTTTTCCCACACGCCCATAAAACGGCCTGTTTCCGCCCAGTAACACCCATTTCCTGTCAATCACATTACGATCGCCAGACCGATGAAAAAGCCGTGAGTAAAATTACTAAGTGCATAGCAAATTTACTTGGCGCAGTCGCAGTGCGGACATTGCGCATGCGCATTAAGCGGAAAATCGCTGCGATGCGAAGATTTTTACCGAGCGAACAACTCGGAATGAGGGCCAATGAGTATATGTGAGATACTTTATATTTATTGTTCTTGTGCGGACATTCTATTCCCTCTTATTTTTATTTTCCACTGTTATTGCTAATTGTAGTCTGTAAATTTGTGACAAACATGTTGTCACATATTAAGACGATTATCTGTATAGTTTAGTGGTTTTCACACTCGGCCCTCAAGGACCTCAACAGTTCACATTTTAAAGGTCTCCTCACAGAATCACAAGTTAAATAATTAGCACCCCCTGTGGCAGTAAGTAATAAGTACACCCGTGCATCTGCTGGGTGACGCGGGAAACGTGACTCTGTACACTAGGGAGCACTGCCAACAGTTATTTCTCACACATTGGGCCTGATTCATATCCGATGGTGGGGGCAATGCAAACGCGCAGGACCCATTCTGCTCATGTGCAGAAGGGGCCTGCATCGCTGACCGATGTTCCTGCAGAGTGATACGATGCTGCATCCTCAGACTCAGCAGCAGATCACAGAAGCAGTTAGAACATGTCTTTTTACACCACACACCTCCTGCTGCCTATTAGTTGTATAGTATTGCACCGCTACTTCCCTGTGGTTATGCAAAACCGTATAGCAATAAATCAGGCCATAGTGTAATATTCTGCTAACATTATGTGACTGGTGTTCCCATTGTCCCACTGTTCCCATTCCAGTGGTTGCTATTGGAAACATCCTGCTGCGGTATAATCAGAAGTCCCAGCCAGAGAGAAACAGTATACAGGGTCTGTCCGGAAAGTGATGAGACTAAATCCGGGGACATTTTTTTTATTGAACTGTCAGATTCATAGGATTAATAATCTTCAAAGTATAAAAACTATATCATACAAATATGATGTTGCAGATATTTATATAAATAGAATATTTATATTAAATGAAATGCTTAAAAAAAAGAAATTACAAGAGAAAGTAAAAATTTGAATCAGAAAAATTATTAAAATTAGAAAATTATAAAAAAATTAATAAAGGCATAGCCATAATAATAGGCTATTTGGTGTTCCTGTAATCGTTCACTTAGGACTCTTGGCCCTCTCTTGCAGGGATATTTGCAGGCCTCTACTTGTCTATCCCTCTGGGCCTTCCGTTTCAGGGTTTCAATATATTCCCTCCTCGCTGGTGGAATTTGTACAGAAACTTCCAGTTCCCCAAAACGAGTTGGTGTCACGAAACGGATATTCCGCCCTGTGTTGTTATTTTCTGAACCCCCCCCCCCAACAATATAAAACAGGGTTAGCCATATTATATTAGATGAGAGGTAATCTTACAGTACCTGCTATGCCCATAATACAGAACTAATATAGAGGTAGTAATAGCGCTGATTAGGGTCATTGGGGTCTTTGTACTTAGCCTTGGAGAGAGATAAAGTGGACAGAGATAAAGTACCAACCAATCCGCTCCTATTTGTAATTTTTTTTAAAACAGCCTGTAACATGGCAGTTAGGAGCTGATTGGCTGGTACTTTATCTCTCTCCACTTTATCACTCTCCAGGGCTTAGTACATCTCTCCTCCAGCCTCAGATGAGATGTCCTCTGAACGGATCACCAGCCATACTTACCTACTGTTGAAAACTAGTTTCAGGGAGATTCCAGGTTGCAGTAGAATGCGCCATTGAGGGGTGTGTAATGCTCCACCCAGAGGGCATGTCTAGCTCCACCTATGGGCGTATTTATTGCCACTCAGTGGTGCGTCCTGCTATGGCAAGTGAAAAGCAGCAAAAAAGAATACAAAAGAGAGTAATAATATAGGTACACTATATATTACTATACCGTGTACATTTGTGGGAAGAGACAGAGAAATAGAAAATCTATATTACACTGGTGCAGCATTATAATTATATATATATATATATATATATATATATAGCACACCATTGGCCCCGAGAGAGGAGGGGGGAGGGTACAAATTACCTGGGACCGGGTCTGATGGAGGGGCCCCTTACCTGACAGCAGCAGCTGCAGCTCTTCTCCTCAGCCAAGCACATGCTGCTGTGTGCTGGGCTGCAGTGTGGCCAGGGAGGTGCTCAAAATACAATTTATATCTGTATTATTTCTAAGGGTGCATAGCCACGCCTCCTATGATTGCACCATGCCCCCTGAAAAGTACCTGGGCCCAGCCAGGGGCATGCTGCTGAGAGTTGGTGCTTCTCATGTGCTAGACATGCCCCCAAAGAGGTGTGGCCATGCCCCCCAGCATGCTGTGGTCACACCCTCTCCAGGAGGGGCAGGAAGTTTTTGTACTGGGGCCCATGATTTCTCTTGGCAGCCCTAATTTACACCCATATATAAATACATATTACATCTAGCACACATAGCACTATAATGCATTACATTATACACAGCCCCTCTCCACCATATTACACCCAGTACCACATTACTTTGCATTATACACAGCCCCTTTCCCTCATATCACACCCACGGCCAGATTAAAGCTGGTGGGGCCCTGGGCAATGAACACGTGGGGGCCCCCACTACTAAAATTGCTGCCAAAGACACCCTCAACAGCTCAATTAAAACCACCTTCAGCCCAATGTCAAAAACGTAAGAGAAAATACCTTATGTGTCGGCATATATCAGTTTGCACTGTGTTACTATGGCTCTTGTGTTACAGGCAATAACAGATATTAATATGCTCTTACTTATAACATTTTTACATTTCTTATCATATGTACAAGCATATTTCTTCCACAGCCAGTGTAAAATGAGAGCACTATAAAAAGTGTGCTTATATTCTACCATATGATGGCCTCCCAATTCCTACAGGACTTTACATATGGTATCCCACTGATTACTTTATCAGAACAGTGCCTCCAACTCTCTAATCAGATAAACCTGGGGGTCAAGAGCCTTTACTAGAATCTAATAATAGTACATTATTGTATGTATATTGGAGCTTATACATTAGTGTAGTGATTCCCAAAAATGAGAAAACCTTACTTTGGGTTATGAGCAAATATGAATTACTACCTCATACATACTTTCACTTTGGTAGTTACAATAGTAGGATAAGTGCTGACACGACTGTGTTATTATAATTACTATTATTAATAACATATTTGGCCATTTGGTTGTCACCTGCCATCAGATGTTATGTTTATGTGTTGCGTTTGCTTTTGATGTGATATGATTCAGTTTACACTGTGATGAAGGATCATGTATTAGATGATGGAACATATTACCTGCCATGATACAGATGTATAATAGATCTGATCTGGAAGATTTGTCACTAATCTCTCTAATGTGTTGTCTTCTGGACTGACCATCAGCAACTGGCATTGGCTCAGCATGCACAATTATAGAACCTATTTGCCTCCGCCTTTATGATGTCATAACGGAACAGTGGTACTCTCATCACCTCCAACAGCCAATCAGAAACAGTTTTAAAGGGAATATAGTTTGTGTCTGCATGATTTTAAATTGTATCTTTCTATAGCTTTTGTATTAAAGGCAATAGCAGATGTTCATGTGCAATTATTTACTGCATATATACATTTTTATGTATATGAACTTTCAGATTTCTTTCCACAACCAGGGTAAAGTTACTCCTCGCTATATGAAATAAGCCATTGCTAGATTCATTGATATGTATTTTTAAATGGTGTTCTTGAAAAGCATGATATTATATTACCTTATGATTTATTTCTATTGTATTACACTGAACAAACAGTAATAAAACAAGACTGGGTAATAACAGACAGACGGGGAGGTAAGAGGGCCCTGCTCACAAGCTTACAATCTCTGATTTATTAGTGCATGTAACAAAAACATTGTCCTGAATTTTAAACATATTTATTTACATAATTTGTTTAAAAAGGATGGTTTGTCTAACTTTACAAACAATTCTTCATCTTAAGTCCTGATGATACATTGAATTTATTATTTAATATTTAAGGTGAAAGTTTGGAGATATTCCCTGGACTGTACTGCCCCCTGTTACACAAGTAGCTTTTGGGTCTTTTTTTTTTTTTAAACAAGTAAATAAATAAATATAAATACTTTTTAGTAACTTCATGGATTTGGTTAATATGGCCATGCGCTTAGAGCTCAATACTATGTATTGGAGCACTGTGATTCTGGAGCTAGGCCCGCATTCAGCTCACATCGCTGTTTAGCAGAAATTGCAAATGAGCGATTTTTGCTAAATTGCGCATGTACCGCGGCCGTTGTGAGCGTGCATATGCTATCTAAGTATGATTACACTTTGAGTGACAGCAGCGGGCATTGGGAGGACGGCGTCGGTGGCGCAGAGAGAGAGGGGGGGGATAGTACAAATTACCTAGGCCCAGGTCTGATATATGGGCCCAAGTCCCATCCCCTTACCTGGAAGCATCAGCTGCAGCCTTTCTTCTTCTTTTCTAAGGGTGCATGGCCATTCCTCCTGTGATTAGGCCATACCCACTGAAAAGTAGTGATGAGCGGGTTCGGTTTCCGAGAAACCGAACCCCCCCGAACTTCACCCTTTTTAGACGGGTCCGAGCCATACTCGGATTCTCCCGTATGGCTCGGTTAACCCGAGCGCGCCCGAACGTCATCATCCCGCTGTCGGATTCTCGCGAGATTCGGATTCTATATAAGCAGCCGCGCGTCGCCGCCATTTTCACATGTGCATTGAGATTGATAGGGAGAGGACGTGGCTGGCGTCCTCTCCGTTTATATAGTTATATACTACACAGTTGATCTGATTGCTTAGCTTATTGTGGGGAGGATTGGGGAGCAGCTGTTAGGAGGAGTACAGTGCAGAGTTTTGCTAATAGTGACCACCAGTTTTTTATCCGTTCTCTGCCTGAAAAAAACGCTCCATACAATTTCCTGTGCTCAGTGTGCTGCATGATATATCTGTGCTGAGTGCTCACACTGCTTAATTGTGGGGACTGGGGAGCAGCTATAGCAGGAGTACAGTGCACAGTTTTGCTGACAGTGACCACCAGTATACGTTTGTCTGCCTGAAAAACACTCCTGTGGTGTCTTTTTTTTTATACTATAAACGCAGTCTGCTGACAGTGTCCACCAGGTCCATTATACTGTATATAGCAGTACGGTAGGCCACTGCTGTACCTACCTCTGTGTCGTCACTCGTCGTCCATAAGTATACTATCCATCCATCTACATTGTATACCTGTGGTGTCTTTTTTTTATACTATAAACGCAGTCTGCTGACAGTGTCCACCAGGTCCATTATACTGTATATAGCAGTACGGTAGGCCACTGCTGTACCAACCTCTGTGTCGTCACTCGTCGTCCATAAGTATACTATCCATCCATCTACATTGTATACCTGTGGTGTCTTTTTTTCTTTATACTATAAACGCAGTCTGCTGACAGTGTCCACCAGGTCCATTATACTGTATATAGCAGTACGGTAGGCCACTGCTGTACCTACCTCTGTGTCGTCACTCGTCGTCCATAAGTATACTATCCATCCATCTACATTGTATACCTGTGGTGTCTTTTTTTTTATACTATAAAAGCAGTCTGCTGACAGTGTCCACCAGGTCCATTATACTGTATATAGCAGTACGGTAGGCCACTGCTGTACCTACCTCTGTGTCGTCACTCGTCGTCCATAAGTATACTATCCATCCATCTACATTGTATACCTGTGGTGTCTTTTTTTCTTTATACTATAAACGCAGTCTGCTGACAGTGTCCACCAGGTCCATTATACTGTATATAGCAGTACGGTAGGCCACTGCTGTACCTACCTCTGTGTCGTCACTCGTCATCCATAAGTATACTATCCATCCATCTACATTGTATACCTGTGGTGTCTTTTTTTTTATACTATAAACGCAATCTGCTGACAGTGTCCACCAGGTCCATTATACTGTATATAGCAGTACGGTAGGCCACTGCTGTACCTACCTCTGTGTCGTCACTCGTCGTCCATAAGTATACTATCCATCCATCTACATTGTATACCTGTGGTGTCTTTTTTTCTTTATACTATAAACGCAGTCTGCTGACAGTCTCCACCAGGTCCATTATACTGTATATAGCAGTACGGTAGGCCACTGCTGTACCTACCTCTGTGTCGTCACTCGTCGTCCATAAGTATACTATCCATCCATCTACATTGTATACCTGTGGTGTCTTTTTTTCTTTATACTATAAACGCAGTCTGCTGACAGTGTCCACCAGGTCCATTATACTGTATATAGCAGTACGGTAGGCCACTGCTGTACCTACCTCTGTGTCGTCACTCGTCGTCCATAAGTATACTATCCATCCATCTACATTGTATACCTGTGGTGTCTTTTTTTTATACTATAAACGCAATCTGCTGACAGTGTCCACCAGGTCCATTATACTGTATATAGCAGTACGGTAGGCCACTGCTGTACCTACCTCTGTGTCATCACTCGTCGTCCATAAGTATACTATCCATCCATCTACATTGTATACCTGTGGTGTCTTTTTTTCTTTATACTATAAACGCAGTCTGCTGACAGTGTCCACCAGGTCCATTATACTGTATATAGCAGTACGGTAGGCCACTGCTGTACCTACCTCTGTGTCGTCACTCGTCGTCCATAAGTATACTATCCATCCATCTACATTGTATACCTGTGGTGTCTTTTTTTCTTTATACTATAAACGCAGTCTGCTGACAGTGTCCACCAGGTCCATTATACTGTATATAGCAGTACGGTAGGCCACTGCTGTACCTACCTCTGTGTCGTCACTCGTCGTCCATAAGTATACTATCCATCCATCTACATTGTATACCTGTGGTGTCTTTTTTTTTTATACTATAAAAGCAGTCTGCTGACAGTGTCCACCAGGTCCATTATACTGTATATAGCAGTACGGTAGGCCACTGCTGTACCTACCTCTGTGTCGTCACTCGTCGTCCATAAGTATACTATCCATCCATCTACATTGTATACCTGTGGTGTCTTTTTTTCTTTATACTATAAACGCAGTCTGCTGACAGTGTCCACCAGGTCCATTATACTGTATATAGCAGTACGGTAGGCCACTGCTGTACCTACCTCTGTGTCGTCACTCGTCATCCATAAGTATACTATCCATCCATCTACATTGTATACCTGTGGTGTCTTTTTTTTTATACTTTAAACGCAATCTGCTGACAGTGTCCACCAGGTCCATTATACTGTATATAGCAGTACGGTAGGCCACTGCTGTACCTACCTCTGTGTCGTCACTCGTCGTCCATAAGTATACTATCCATCCATCTACATTGTATACCTGTGGTGTCTTTTTTTCTTTATACTATAAACGCAGTCTGCTGACAGTCTCCACCAGGTCCATTATACTGTATATAGCAGTACGGTAGGCCACTGCTGTACCTACCTCTGTGTCGTCACTCGTCGTCCATAAGTATACTATCCATCCATCTACATTGTATACCTGTGGTGTCTTTTTTTCTTTATACTATAAACGCAGTCTGCTGACAGTGTCCACCAGGTCCATTATACTGTATATAGCAGTACGGTAGGCCACTGCTGTACCTACCTCTGTGTCGTCACTCGTCGTCCATAAGTATACTATCCATCCATCTACATTGTATACCTGTGGTGTCTTTTTTTTATACTATAAACGCAATCTGCTGACAGTGTCCACCAGGTCCATTATACTGTATATAGCAGTACGGTAGGCCACTGCTGTACCTACCTCTGTGTCATCACTCGTCGTCCATAAGTATACTATCCATCCATCTACATTGTATACCTGTGGTGTCTTTTTTTCTTTATACTATAAACGCAGTCTGCTGACAGTGTCCACCAGGTCCATTATACTGTATATAGCAGTACGGTAGGCCACTGCTGTACCTACCTCTGTGTCGTCACTCGTCGTCCATAAGTATACTATCCATCCATCTACATTGTATACCTGTGGTGTCTTTTTTTCTTTATACTATAAACGCAGTCTGCTGACAGTGTCCACCAGGTCCATTATACTGTATATAGCAGTACGGTAGGCCACTGCTGTACCTACCTCTGTGTCGTCACTCGTCGTCCATAAGTATACTATCCATCCATCTACATTGTATACCTGTGGTGTCTTTTTTTTTTTATACTATAAACGCAGTCTGCTGACAGTGTCCACCAGGTCCATTATACTGTATATAGCAGTATGGTAGGCCACTGCTGTACCTACCTCTGTGTCGTCACTCGTCATCCATAAAGTATACTATCCATCCATCTACATTGTATACCTGTGGTGCCTTTTAGTTGTGCGCATTAAAATATGGAGAACAAAAATGTGGAGGTTAAAAAATAAGGGAAAGATCAAGATCCACTTCCACCTCGTGCTGAAGCTGCTGCCACTAGTCATGGCCGAGACGATGAAATGCCATCAACGTCGTCTGCCAAGGCCGATGCCCAATGTCATAGTACAGAGCATGTAAAATCCAAAACACAAAAGATCAGTAAAATGACCCAAAAATCAAAATTAAAAGCGTCTGAGGAGAAGCGTAAACTTGCCAATATGCCATTGACGACACGGAGTGGCAAGGAACGGCTGAGGCCCTGGCCTATGTTCATGGCTAGTGGTTCAGCTTCACATGAAGATGGAAGCACTCATCCTCCTGCTAGAAAAAAGAGAAGACTTAAGCTGGCAAAAGCACAACAAAGAACTGTGCGTTCTTCGAAATCACAAATCCCCAAGGAGAGTCCAATTGTGTCGGTTGCGATGCCTGACCTTCCCAACACTGGACGGGAAGAGCTTGCGCCTTCCACCATTTGCACGCCCCCTGCAAGTGCTGGAAGGAGCACCCGCAGTCCAGTTCCTGATAGTCAAATTGAAGATGTCACTGTTGAAGTACACCAGGATGAGGATATGGGTGTTGCTGGCGCTGGGGAGGAAATTGACAAGGAGGATTCTGATGGTGAGGTGGTTTGTTTAAGTCAGGCACCCGGGGAGACACCTGTTGTCTGTGGGACGAATATGGCCATTGACATGCCTGGTCAAAATACAAAAAAAATCAGCTCTTCGGTGTGGAATTATTTCAATACAATTGCGGACAACAGGTGTCAAGCCGTGTGTTGCCTTTGTCAAGCTGTAATAAGTAGGGGTAAGGACGTTAACCACCTCTGAACATCCTCACTTATACGTCACCTGCGGCGCATTCACCATAAGTCAGTGACAAGTTCAAAAACTTTGGGCGACAGCGGAAGCAGTCCACTGACCAGTAAATCCCTTCCTCTTGTAACCAAGCTCCCGCAAACCACACCACCAACTCCCTCAGTGTCAATTTCCTCCTTACCCAGGAAAGCCAATAGTCCTGCAGGCCATGTCACTGGCAAGTCTGACGAGTCCTCTCCTGCCTGGGATTCCTCCGATGCATCCTTGAGTGTAACGCCTACTGCTGCTGGCGCTGCTGTTGTTGCTGCTGGGAGTCGATCGGCATCCCAGAGGGGAAGTCGGAAGACCACTTGTACTACTTCCAGTAAGCAATTGACTGTCCAACAGTCCTTTGCGAGGAAGATGAAATATCACAGCAGTCATCCTGCTGCAAAGCGGATAACTGAGGCCTTGGCAGCCTGGGTGGTGAGAAACGTGGTTCCGGTATCCATCGTTACTTCAGAGTCAACTGTAGACTTGATTGAGGTACTGTGTCCCCGGTACCAAATACCATCTAGGTTCCATTTCTCTAGGCAGGTGATACAGAAAATGTACACAGACCTCAGAAAAAGAGTCACCAGTGTCCTAAAAAATGCAGTTGTACCCAATGTCCACTTAACCACGGACATGTGGACAAGTGGAGCAGGGCAGGGTCAGGACTATATGACTGTGACAGCCCACTGGGTAGATGTATTGCCTCCCGCTGCAAGAACAGCAGCGGCGGCACCAGTAGCAGCATCTCGCAAACGCCAACTCGTTCCTAGGCAGGCTACGCTTTGTATCACCGCTTTCCAGAATACGCACACAGCTGAAAACCTCTTACGGCAACTGAGGAAGATCATCGCAGAATGGCTTACCCCAATTGGACTCTCCTGGGGATTTGTGACATCGGAAAACGGCAGCAATATTGTGCGTGCATTACATCTGGGCAAATTCCAGCACGTCCCATGTTTTGCACATACCTTGAATTTGGTGGTGCAGAATTATTTAAAAAACGACAGGGGCGTGCAAGAGATGCTGTCGGTGGCCCGAAGAATTGCGGGCCACTTTCGGCGTTCAGGCACCGCGTACAGAAGACTGGAGCACCACCAAACACACCTGAACCTGCCCTGCCATCATCTGAAGCAGGAGGTGGTAACGAGGTGGAATTCAACCCTCTATATGCTTCAGAGGATAAAGGAGCAGCAAAAGGCCATTCAAGCCTATACATCTGGCCACGATATAGGCAAAGGAGGTGGAATGCACCTGTCTCAAGCGCAGTGGAGAATGATTTCAACGTTGTGCAAGGTTCTGCAACCCTTTGAACTTGCCACACGTGAAGTCAGTTCAGACACTGCCAGCCTGAGTCAGGTCATTCCCCTCATCAGGCTTTTGCAGAAGAAGCTGGAGACATTGAAGGAGGAGCTAAAACAGAGCGATTCCGCTAGGCATGTGGGACTTGTGTATGGAGCCCTTCATTCGCTTAACCAGGATTCACAAGTGGTCAATCTGTTGAAATCAGAGCACTACATTTTGGCCACCGTGCTCGATCCTAGATTTAAAACCTACGTTGTATCTCTCTTTCCGGCAGACACAAGTCTGCAGGGGTTCAAAGACCTGCTGGTGAGAAAATTGTCAAGTCAAGCGGAACTTGACCCGTCAACAGCTCCTCCTTCACATTCTCCCGCAACTGGGGGTGCGAGGAAAAGGCTAAGAATTCCGAGCCCACCCGCTGGCGGTGATGCAGGGCAGTCTGGAGCGAGTGCTGACATCTGGTCCGGACTGAAGGACCTGCCAACGATTACTGACATGTCGTCTACTGTCACTGCATATGATTCTCTCACTATTGAAAGAATGGTGGAGGATTATATGAGTGACCGCATCCAAGTAGGCACGTCAGACAGTCCGTACGTATACTGGCATGAAAAAGAGGCAATTTGGAGGCCCTTGCAGAAACTGGCTTTATTCTACCTAAATTGCCCTCCCTCCAGTGTGTACTCCGAAAGAGTGTTTAGTGCCGCCGCTCACCTTGTCAGCAATCGGCGTACGAGGTTACTTCCAGAAAATGTGGAGAAGATGATGTTCATTAAAATGAATTATAATCAATTCCTCATTGGAAACATTCACCAGCAGCAATTGCCTCCACAAAGTGCACGGGGACCTGAGATGGTGGATTTCAGTGGGGATGAATTAATAATCTGTGAGGAGGGGGATGTACACAGTGAAAGGGGTGATGAATCAGACGATGATGATGAGGTGGACATCTTGCCTCTGTAGAGCCAGTTTGTGCAAGGAGAGATTGATTGCTTCTTTTTTGGTGGGGGCCCAAACCAACCAGTCATTTCAGTCACAGTCGTGTGGCAGACCCTGTCGCTGAAATGATGGGTTCGTTAAAGTGTGCATGTCCTGTTTATACAACATAAGGGTGGGTGGGAGGGCCCAAGGACAATTCCATCTTGCACCTCTTTTTTCTTTCATTTTTCTTTGCATCATGTGCTGTTTGGGGACAATTTTTTTGAAGTGCCATCCTGTCTGACACTGCAGTGCCACTCCTAGATGGGCCAGGTGTTTGTGTCGGCCACTTGGGTCGCTTATCTTAGTCACACAGCTACCTCATTGCGCCTCTTTTTTTCTTTGCGTCATGTGCTGTTTGGGGAGTATTTTTTTGAAGGGCCACCCTGCGTGACACTGCAGTGCCACTCCTAGATGGGCCAGGTGTTTGTGTCGGCCACTAGGGTCGCTTAGCTTAGTCACACAGCTACCTCATTGCGCCTCTTTTTTTCTTTGCATCATGTGCTGTTTGGAGAGTATTTTTTTTGAAGGGCCATCCTGCGTGACACTGCAGTGCCACTCTTAGATGGGCCAGGTGTTTGTGTCGGCCACTTGTGTCACTTAGCTTAGTCACACAGCGACCTTGGTGCGCCTCTTTTTTTCTTTGCATCATGTGCTGTTTGGGGAGTATTTTTTTCAAGTGCCATCCTGTCTGACACTGCAGTGCCACTCCTAGATGGGCCAGGTGTTTGTGACGGCCACTTGGGTCGCTTAGCTTAGTCACACAGCTACCTCATTGCGCCTCTTTTTTTCTTTGCATCATGTGCTGTTTGGGGACAATTTTTTTGAAGTGCCATCCTGCCTGACACTGCAGTGCCACTCCTAGATGGGCCAGGTGTTTGTGTCGGCCACTTGTGTCGCTTAGCTTAGCCATCCAGCGACCTCGGTGCAAATTTTAGGACTAAAAATAATATTGTGAGGTGTTCAGAATAGACTGGAAATGAGTGGAAATTATGGTTATTGAGGTTAATAATACTATGGAATCAAAATGACCCCCAAATTCTATGATTTAAGCTGTTTTTTAGGGTTTTTTGAAAAAAACACCCGAATCCAAAACACACCCGAATCCGACAAAAAATTTTCGGTGAGGTTTTGCCAAAAACGCGTCCGAATCCAAAACACGGCCGCGGAACCGAACCCAAAACCAAAACACAAAACCCGAAAAATTTCCGGTGCACATCACTACTTAAAAGTACTTGGGCCCAGCCAGGATACCTACTGCCCTGGCTGGGGGGCATGCCATGCTCCTGTGAGTGAGTGCTTCTCATGTGCTAGACATGCCCCCAAAGAGGTGTTGACACACCTCCTTCAGGGGGCTGCGGGGGCCCAGGAAGTTGTTGTACCGGAGCCCAGGATTTCTCTTGGCAGCCCCGAAGCAGAAGGAGCTGTCTGGATATAACGTGTGGACTCGTGGTGAGCACTGCTTTGTGCATTGGTTGTGTGTATGAAAGTGGGTGACTGTTGTGTGTGACTGTGTGTGACAGTGGTTGCTGTGTGTGAAGGTGGCATTATGCACTGTGCCTGGCAGGTTGTTATAGGAGGAGATCACTGACAGGTACTGTCAGTCTGACAGTACGGTGCATCCTACCAGTGCATATCGGGGTGTTTGCACATTGTGTAACTCTGTGTGTGTGTCTGCCCTGGTACTGGGGCCCAATTCAAGATGTATGTGTCCCAGCTTGGAGAAGGAAAGGGAATTGGGGAGAGGTGCTAGGGATAAAGAGGAAGATGTTAGTGAGAGGTGCAGGGGGTGAGAGGGGTGGGAGTCAAGCAGGGAGAACAGCAGGGGTTGAGAGGGAAGAAGGAGCTGAAAGGGTAGCAGGGAGTTAGAGTTGCAGGGGATAATTAAAGAAGAAAGACGCAGGTGATCAGACACAAAGGAGAGAATGTGGGGAGTAAGAGGGTTACCTAGGATGAAATGGGGAGGGGGCTGTTTGATTCATATTTCCACACCCCCATTTCTATATTCCCACTTCAAGCACTGTTTGTACACATATCTATCTATCTATCTATCTATCTATCTATCTATCTATCTATCTATCTATCTATCTATCTAACTATATACTAACTGTTCTACCTGTTCTTCGCACGGGAGTTTCTGATTTTGTTGTTGTTGTAAATATAAATGAGTGTTAAAAATTTGGTAAATCTATAGAGATGTAAATTTGAGACTTCTTAAGGTAAGTAAATATTAATCCATGGTTCTTGGCGTTACTCGAGGAGCACCCGAAACATATACGGTAAAAAGTGTCAGGACCATTTTTGTAGTTTATTAAATTCCACACACTGGAGGTGCAATCCAAATTTTGATCCGATTGTCCATTTTGGTATCCGGTCTATAGATCTACACTAAAAATGTCTACAGTCATATGGTTTTTAAAAATGTTTACAACTTTTGCTATATTTACTATCCAGGTCATAAACTATTAACTTTAGTAACCTTGTGGCTGGCAGAGCGGAGCAGAGCGAGCCACCGCACCTGAAGCGTGGCTTTCTATCTTTTTAATGTCTATCTTCTATAACACACCCGTCTATTTGTGCGTTATCATCCATGCAACGCAAGTCACACATCTGTAATGACATCATTATGTTTATTAAAATTCTAATTAAGTAGTTTTCCTATTTCCCACCTACAGAATACCTATGTTAAGTTTCATCTTTCTTACATATTGGGAAATAAGAGGTGCCCGCAATGGACTCAGCGTTGCAGCAAATATGATGTCATTTGATGGCGCCCATCCAGGGAGTCAGTTGTCAGCAGAGTTACAAGTTGCCATGGTTATGTGTCTGTCATGCATATAAAGTATTGTGAATTTTGGCGTTTGTCAAGAAGAAGATTCATTTTTGGAAAACTCTTTTGTTGTGTTATATTTTTGATATGATTATAGATATTAAAACATAACTTTTAATTCTTCCCTTATTAAAAAAAAGGGGGTAGGAAAGAATATATTCCTCTAATTTGACTCTGAGTACAATTCTCTAATGGTCAACCCCTGTACAAATATTAAATAGAATATATGATAGACGTAGATCGTCCAAGTGGTAAAATTATTGGTCACGTGAATTACATAAAAATCACAAGGAGTGCAGGAATGATAACCTGAAAGTTTAAGTGGCATACTTATCAAAGATATTTGTAGTATATCCACGAAACATACCCATTTTCAGTGGGTAACTACAAATAGTAAATAGCACTTGCTTATATGTATGGATACTGTATATTGGATACTGTATATTGGATATATCTAATGTGAACCCCCATTTATGATCACAAAAGCAGCTCACATAGGCTTCTATGGGGGATGCTAAATGTACGAATCTGGAGCTTGGTGCTGGTAGCTAACACCATATTTAGATGGCACTAGCCACGGTGGCTAGCACCAGAACAGGGATCTGCAATTGATGGCCACTTGCTCATATGTGGTTAATAATTATGCTATTTATAGCAAATACCATGTCAAATTTAAGCCAAGAATGACTATAATATAATGAAAGAATTTGCTTAAAGGTCATCTAAACAGCAGGAACGATTTACAGATTTAGGGGAACATTTACTAAGCAGTGATAAGAGCGGCGAAGTGAGCCAGTGGAGAAATTTCCCCATCAACCAATCAGCAGCTCTGTATCATTTTGTAGTATGCAAATTATAGATGTTACTTAAGTGCTGATTGGTTGCCATGGGCAAATTCTCCACTGGCTCACTTCTCCGCTCTTATCACTGCTTAGTAAATGTACCCCTTACTCTCCTGTCAGAATGTCCAAATCATTAAAAAATGTCTTGTACATTAAGTCCAGAAAAATGTCAATTTACTGTTTAGAAATTGCTGTGTGTATCTAATGGCATATCTAAAAACTGGAAAGTCAATTAAACATTCATTTAAATATACAAATAACAACAACAAATCCTAATACAGGTTGAGTCTCCCTTATCCAAAATGCTCGGGACCAGGGGTATTTTGGATATGGGATTTTTCCGTATTTTGGAATAATTGCATACCATAATGAGATATCATGGTGATGGGACCTAAATCTAAGCACAGAATGCATTTATGTTACATATACACCTTATACACACAGCCTGAAGGTAATTTTAGCCAATATTTTTTATAACTTTGTACATTAAACAAAGTGTGTCTACATTCACACAATTCCTTTATGTTTCATATACACCTTATACACACAGCCTGAAAGTCATTTAATACAATATTTTTAATAACTTTGTGTATTAAACAAAGTTTGTGTACATTGAGCCATCAGAAAACAAAGGTTTCACTATCTCACTCTCACTCAAAAAAGTCCGTATTTCGGAATATTCCGTATTTCGGAATATTTGGATATGGGATACTCAACCTGTATTGGCTATGGAAAAATGCAAAAAAACAAAACAAAACTGAAATTGTCAGAAACTAATCTTGCAACAAAATGTATGTTTTATTAACATATTGTAGAAGTGCATTTTGGACAAAAGGGCCTGATCTCAGCGGTGAATGCATGATAGTTTGTCTCAGTTGCAGCGGTCATTCTGAGAAACTACTGTATAGGAGCAATGTTTCCGATGTACTGTATGATGTTTCTTGGGATGCCAGCAGCAAATCACAGAATCCTCTAGTGCTCATCAGTTACCATTAGTGTTAGTGTATTTTGTGTGTAGCCTAAGACAATTCCTCTTCTACCAATGTGGCCTACGGAAGCCAAAAGGTTGGACACCCCGGATTTATAGGAAACAAATTATTAATTTAGGCTTATGACCATATTTACATTATAGTTTGTGTTTTAAAGGATTACATAGAAAGAATGACAATAATACACAAATGTATAGCCATTAAACAATTTAATTCTGTACGTTATTTCCTGACTTGTCCTCAAACCATCTAAAAGTGAGTAATGTAACTGAGAGCATTGCATTGAATACATCATACATTATAGCACAGGTGTGTGGCCAATTCCATAATTACCATCCCAGATTCCTGGGTTAGAAGCATTGAATCTGGACCACTACTTTCACTATTTATTTGGAGGATTTTATTAAATATAGAGACTTATCATCTATACTACACAGAGCCGGCCCTAACCAATATGATGCCCTAGGCAAGATTTTGGCTGGTGCCCCCTAGCACCGCCTCTAGTTCTGCAGGAGATGCCTGGCATGATTTAGCTGGCAGCTCTGCTAACGTCGGGCGCCTTTTGTTTATGAAAATGCATCTTATTTGCATTACTATTTGGCTAGGATGCACAAGCAGCTTCAGCTGATTAAAATGATATGCAGCATGCCTATATTCTTTCTGCGACTGTGGCTGTATCTGCATACAAAATGCTACATTACAGTGATTTCCAGGAATACACTGCAACGTAGCATTTCGTATGCAGATACAGCCTCAGTCACTCACAGAATATAGGCATGTTGCATATCATTTTAATCAGCAGAAGCTGCTGGTGCCCCTAAGCATGCCAAATGCCCTAGGCATTTGCCTAGTTTGCCTATACCTAAGGCCGGCTCTGATACTACACCACAGCGCTGGTATGCATTGCCAGAGTTTCTATAATGAAAATAAGCCACAGACCTTTCTCTAACATGTCAGCTAAATAATCCAACTGCAACATGCTGACTTTAATTGAAACCATTTCCGTTGCAGTGTGCTATGATCTCATGGGTCACATGCTCTTTCCCTTTTTGCCCTTTATTCAAACGTTTGGAAAAAGTCTGCAATAAAATACTACATTTTACAAATCGTTCATTGTAGCACCTGCCATAGACAGGAAGATGTAACTATTTTCTCTTCACCGCAAGCTCATACAATATGTGCCCTAGCTCTTAATCCTGGTTTTAGAACACATTGAGTTTTTACTTTTCATGTATACCTAGCTCTCAAATCAACATATTTTCAGGAATTTTATGATACGCAAAGTTCCAGATGGTCACTAATGCCTCAGAAAAGGTGCCAGACAACAGCCTGTGATGCAAGATAAACTCTGATTAGACCATCCACATGGATAACGTTATTGGCATAACGGTGTTAATACACAAAATCAATAGAACTAGGTTCATTCCAACTAGCGGCCAGTACAGTTGGATCTCAATTGTAGTAAAATCAAAGGCAAGGTCAGTACACAGCATAACAGACAAGTAGCCTCTAACATGAGCACACATGGAATGCCAGGTCTGGACTTATGTAATTATGGTATTGGCAAAACAAGTTCCATTTGTCATGTGTATTGCAACCTGTGCTTCTATACAAATAACAGACAGAGAGGAGGGGGGTGCAAATCCCCACCCCTAAATTCCCTTCCGCACACTGAAAATTACCTGTAACCATCCCTGAACCTATCTGGTAATAAAATTCAGAGAATTAGTCACAAATGTTTGCAAACACATGTTTAGCTGCTGGCCACGTCACGGCTTCTCCGATACAGCAGTCCTAACCTACATAATAGCAGTGCCCACATAGGGCCATGTAATTTGTCACAGTAGGCCTCAAGATAAAGGCTATTACTAAAACACTTCCAGACAGAGAGCTAACTTACCCAGGAGCCACCCCCAGGACCTCCCATTGGCACTACAAGGAACAGCATGCCTTCCAAATGCTGCTCCCATTCAATGCCTCTTGCACACAAGCAGACAAACAATTTGGCAGTTGCTCAATCATACCTGGAGATAATTATACATCAGGTGCTGGAAGGGAGAGGGGTCACAGACAAACAACAGACAGAGAGGAGGGGGGTGCAAATCCCCACCCCTAAATTCCCTTCCGCACACTGAAAATTACCTGTAACCATCCCTGAACCTATCTGGTAATAAAATTCTGAGAATTAGTCACAAATGTTTGCAAACACATGTTTAGCTGCTGGCCACGTCACGGCTTCTCCGTCCGGCTTCTATACAAATAAGTGATGCATTAAAGGACATGTAACGCACATCACTGTAAATGTACAGTACCAAAGCCACTCAAAATAACAAGTTACTCCAATGTGCATACTGTATGTATAGTAATTCAAACAAATTAATGAGAATGTATAAGTCATATGGCCAAATACAACACAAAATGGTCCTCATTCAGGTCTGATGGTCCTGTGCCCCATGCCAAAAAGTGATCAGTGATTGACAGTCTGATTCCATTTGGGGGCAGGGAGGAGGTGGCAACTCTGTTTGTAAAGATGGTGGTACATCACTGACATGCAGGAGGAGGTAAGAGGCTAGGATCTCTGTCACTGGATGGACATTTCCTGGCCTCTTGCAAGGATCTGCGATGGGTGGTTTGCGCGACCCTATGTGTGTTGCATGCCACGTGATGGTGTTGCAGTGATATGATGCTACATCCTAGAATGCGGCTTGGATCACTACTGCAGCAAAAGACGCCTCCTGCTGCACTCATATACAGAGCTATCGCTGCTGCTTCCAAGGAAGCTGCAGCAATAGCAACTCCATCCACATCTGAATAAGCCGCTATGGACAATAACACTACACAAGATGTTAAAGAATCCTTATAGCTTATTTATTAACATTCACTGATACAGTACCAGTACAGATGGAGCCACGCTAGTTGTGGCTCCGTCTGTGACTAGGTGCGTCCTTATTGCCGAGAGCGTGCCCACCAACCTGGGCGTGTACATCCGTGATGGAGACGCGCCCCATTCACTTGAATTGAGAGCATCTCCATCCGCGCGCCCCAACATAGAGGCTCTGAATGGGAGCGTCTCTGTACACTCCTAGCGTAACTAGGCGAACGGATCGCCTAGTCACTCCGGGAGTGCTCGTTTGAGATGGAGCCGCCTTAGGAGCGCACGGCTCCACCTGTATATTCTGTTGAGCTTTACAGTTGGGAACAAGAACAGTAATTAATCTAGACTAGGTTATAACTTTCAGAGAAAGAGGCAAGCTTACAATATATAGGATAGGCAAGAAGCTTCAGATGTGACTCTATTTGGATTAGGGTTTTCTTTACCATTACCTGGATTAGGTTGTTAGAATCAATATTATTTCTGAAAAGTTGTAAATATGTTACTGTTGTTAAGTCACATCTCTTTTTACAGACTGTACATGTGTCAGGACATATAGGGGCTTATTCAGACCCGGTGGCTGCAACCAAAGAGTCTGTGCACGGGCCCCCGCCGCAGTGTACGTGCGCAGGCTGCGATCGCATCATGATTGACAGCTCCAGGTGCTGCAGTCATATCCGGACTGTTTTCAGGGTCGGCTGCATGGCATCACATGCAGTCGCTCCGAGAAAAGTGATCATAATGACCATAAAGACTGTTTTCTGAGAAAAAGATGGCTCTAATCGATGCATTCGTAATTAAATTGCAATTCAATTGTGAACGCATTGCGTGGCGGCGGGTCACACATGCTGGGTGGCCTTGCCCTGTTGCTGGGCGGCCCACAGCATGTGAGTAGATGGACACAGCTGTTGCTGCAGTAGCAAGATCTGCATCCATCTCTGACTAACCCCCATAGCTTGTTGATATTAATACTTCCTAGTCAGTGGCTCATTTTCCGTGGGTCTGCAGGTCTGCAGTGAGACACCAGTATGTGCAGACGTTTCACAATGGAAGTGCTTTCAACTAGTTGCACGTTGGACTGGCAGTCCCAGGGGGAGGTAGTGTTCCCAGTCCAAAAGAAGAGTCTGTCTGCATTTGATAGTGATACTGGGTATATTGTAATTACAGATACGGTTCTTATAAGAATGAAAGATCTGTATAACATACCCCCAACCCTACAGCAAGAAGTCTGTGAAATATTTCATGTTTGCACAAGTGCAGTACAAACACTGCAAGTCATTAAAACACATAGCCCTCCCAGCTAGGAGCAAATCCAGTTAAAGGGTATAGTTATACATGGACAGAAGAAAAGGATGAGATATATCACTACCTACAGTATTATGATTTTGCAAAGATTAAAAATTGCACCTTCCACCTAGATCTACTCTAAATGTCCCCATAATGGTATGCATTATGCATTAGACATTTGTGCTGTCAATTAATGTATACAAATTGTTTATATAATAAAAAAACAATCCAGTCACACACACATCACCAAATCAGACCAATATTCTTCATATGATGCTGAGCTGGAGTCTGCTTAGAAAGGCATCATTTGTACAACGGCATTCAGCATGTTCCTCTGCATGTTGATCACTAAAGAATAAAAGTATATTTCCTGTACTCAGTAACTCAATGTTCATGTTGGATTGGATAAGACCTTGCTGAAGGGAATTTATGAGCAAATATGACCATACTGACTTGTCTCTCTCTTGGCACTTTAATGTAGAGATGTGCGGCCGGCACTTTTAGTGTTTTGTGTTTTGGTTCTGGTTCCATGCTCGTGTTTTGGATTTGGATTGGTTTTGCCAAAACCGCCCTTTCGTGTTTTGGTTTTGGATCTAGATGATTTTTGAAAAAAACATAAAAATGGCTAAAATCACAGAATTTGGGGGTAATTTTGATCCTATGGTATTATTAACCTCAATAACATTCATTTCCACTCATTTCCCGTCTATTCTGAACACCTCACACCTCAAAATATTGTTTTTAGGCAAAAGGTTGCAACAAGGTGGCTGTATGACTAAGCTAAGCGACACAAGTGTGCGGCACAAACACCTGGCCCATCTAGGAGTGGCACTGCAGTGGCAGACAGGATGGCACTTAAAAAGAAAAAATAACCCAAACAGCACATCATGCAAAGAAGTAAAAGAGGTGCAATGAGGTAGCTGTATGGCTAAGCTAAGCGACACAAGTCTGTGGCACAAACACCTGGCCCATCTAGGGTTGGCACTGCATTCCCACTGCACTAATGGCGGATACCGGATGCACGTCTAACACCAACATAGTTGTCAAGGCCTCAGTTATCCGCTTTGCAACAGGTTGACTGCTGTCATATTTCATCTTCTTCGCAAAGGACTGTTGGACAGTCATTTGCTTAGTTGAAGTGGTACAAGTGGTCTTCCGACATCCCCTCTGGGATGACGATCGACTCTCAGCAGCAACAACAGCAGAAGCAGAAGCAGCAGTAGGAGGAAGTGGTTCTTGATCTTTCCCTATTTTATCCTACACATTTTTGTTCTCCATTATTTTTCTTGAGTTATATAACAAAATGCAGCAAAGGAGAGCATACCTCTACACCACACAGGGCAAGTCCTGTAAATATTATTTGGATTAAATATTAATAACCCCTTTATTTGGAGAAAATAATATACAGCACAGGACAGCACCACTGAACTTATATGGCAGCACCACTGGACTGGACTTATGCGCCAGTACCACTGGATTTATACGGTAGTACCACTGGACATATACGGCAGTATCACTGGATTTATACGGCATTACCACTGGACATATACAGCAGTATCACTGGACTTATACGGCAGTGTCACTGGACAGGATTTATACGCCAGTACCACTGGATTTATACGGCAGTACCACTGGACATTTACGGCTGTATCACTGGAATTATATGGCAGTACCATTGGACATATACAGCAGTACCACTGGATTTATACAGCATTACCACTGGACATATACGGCAGTATCACTGGACTTATATGGCAGTATCACTGGACTGGATTTATACGCCAGTATCACTGGATTTATGCAGCAATACTACTGGAAATATACAGCAGTATCACTGGAATTATATGGCAGTACCACTGGACATATACGGCAGGATACTGGACTGGATTTATACACCAGTACCACTGGATTTATACGCCAGTACCACTGGACATATATGGCAGTATCACTGGACTTATACAGCAGCATCACTGGACTGGATTTATACGGCAGTACCACTAGATTTATACGGCAGTACCACTGGACATATACGGCAGTATCACTGGATTTATACGGCAGTACCACTGGACATATACGGCAGTATCACTGGACTTATAGGGCAGTATCACTGGACTGGATTTATACGCCAGTACCACTGGATTTATACGGCAGTACTACTAGACATATACGGCAGTATCACTGGATTTATACGGCATTACTACTGGACATATATAGCAGTATCACGGGACTTATACGGCAGTATCACTGGACTGGATTTATACACCAGTACCACTGGATTTATACGGCAGTATCACTGGACTTATACGGCAGTGTCACTGGACATATACGGCAGTATCACTGAACATATATGGCAGTACCACTGGATTTATACAGCAGCACAGGGACACCACCACTTGACTGATGCAGGACAACACAGCATCACTGCAATTGACTGGATTTCTACAGCAGCACTGGACATATGGAAGCAGAGGACACCACCACTGTGACTGGACTGATGCAGCACAAGACATCACCACTGGACTGATGCAGCACAACACAATACCAATGGACTGGACTTATACTGCAGAACTGGACATATGGCAGCAGAGGACACCACCACTGTGACTGGACTGATGCAGCACAAGACACTACCACTGTACTGATGCAGGACAACACAGCACCACTGCACTGGACTTATACAGCTACACTGGACATATGGCAACAGAGAACACCACCACTGTGACTGGACTGATGCATCATAAGACACTACACTGGACTGAGCAGCACAAGACAGCACTGTAATCGTCACCCACTTTCCCTCCCCCAAAGACACTGAGGACGGAGACATGTCCTCTTGCTACTCTCTCCAATCCCGGAGTGAAAATGGCGGCTCCTTATATGGAATCCAAAACCTGCGAGAATCCGACAGCGGGATGATGACGTTTTGCCTCGTTGTGGTTTCTGAGTCAGGCAGGAAAACCCGAGCCGGGATCGGGTAGTGAAGTCCGGTAGGGTTCGGTTCTCAGGGAACCGAACCCGCTCATCTCTACTTTAATGCGAGCTAAACTAAACAAACTGAAGTTACAGTAAATGCTTTGAGTTTTGTAATGAAATGTGTTTACAGTTTCTCAGAGCCATGGATAAAAAAGCAAATGGATATACAGCTGTATAAGGGAATATAAAAAAGTAAACGAGACACTGTATTTAATGAGGATTGGGAGGCATACAGTGTGATTTGCTTATTTTTATTGAATTAAATGTTTTTTTTTTAAAAAGGATAGTGGCAGACAGTGGCAAACGCAGGATTTCTAGTGGGGTGTTTCCTAATGCAATCTGCAAATATCCCACTCTGCGGAATATGGAATACAGTATAGATGATCTATAGTATAGGCTGAATCAAATATATTTCAATAAAATAAATAAGTGGTCAGGAAAAGGTTAAACAAACTATAATAAATAAATTCACAAACATTATAGAACCAGTACTGCACTTTCTAAACACACATTCTCCAACCTCATGGTAAGGCACCTGTCTCTTCTTACTGGTAGCTACTCTTTGGTCCAGTGCACTGAATGAGGGCTCAGAACCACACACAGAAAACTTAATAGAAAAAACTGCTACCACTGGGCATGATGCGGCAGTGACTTTAGTAATTGCATTATATACCAATGGTATTGTTGGCACTTGCCAAGAGGAGGGGGGTTTCTGGGCAACCGGAAACCCCCCCTGCATTTGCCTATGGCAGAGGTCAGTTGTGCCATGGAGAGTTTCCTAGCACTGGCACAAGTTACTGTGAACAGCTGCTGCAGCCTCTTTGTGAGGATGATAATAACTTCAGCAATGCTCCTGCATAAAGCTATCTAAGAATTACTGCAGCAGCTTCCATTTCTATTCTCCATATAACAAATAATGAAATCATACAATATTTAAGTATGTTCTATGGGTGTAATTCAGAGTTGATTGCAGCAGCAAATTTATTAGCAGTTGGGCAAAACCACGGGGGTCATTCTGACCCGTTCGCACGCTGCTGGTTGTCGCAGTGGTGCGAACGGGTCGGGACTGCGGCTGTGCGGCGCCCGCAATGTGCATGTGCGTCGTTGCCCCGCGACAGCCATCGCCGAGCAACAACCAGAAGAAAGAAGAAAGTGATCGCTAGCGCGATCGCAAGAAGATTGACAGCGGGGAAACGTTCCTGGGTGGATACTCACCATTTTCAGGGAGTGGTGAGTCCAACGCAGGCGTATCCAGGCGTTTGGAGGGCGGATGTCTGACGTCAGTTCTGGGACCTGCATCACTGGATTGATCGCACAGGATAAGTAACTCTTACCCTGGTCTTTTTTTACAGGAATCTTTTTTTGCATAGCAGGGCTACACAAGCATTCGCAGCCCTGCTATGCTAAAATACACTCCCTCATAGGTGGCGTCTAGTTGATAGCACGGGCAGCAAAAAGTTGCTACGTGCGATTAACTCGGAATGACCCCCATGTGCACTGCAGGTGTGGCAGATATAACATTTGCAGAGAGAGTTAGATTTGAGTGGGTTATTTTGTTTCTGTGCAGGGTAAATAATACTGGCTGCTTTATTTTTACACTGCAATTTAGATTTCAGTTTGAACACACCCCACCCAAATCTAACTCTCTCTGCACATGTTATATCTGCCCCCCCTGCAGTGCACATGGGGGGTCATTCCGACCCGATCGCACGATGCAGTTTTTCGCAGCCGTGCGATCGGGGTCCGAACTGCGCATGCGCTGCGGCCGCAATGTGCAGGCGTGTCGCTGCCCAGCAATGGGGGACGCACAGCAGCAATGAAACTAATGAAGATCGGGATTGCATTGCCAAACGCAAGGTGATTGACAGCAGGAAGGCGTTCCTGGGTAGCAACTGACCATTTTCTGGAAGGGTCGAGGAAAACACAGGCGTGTCCAGGCGTTTGCAGGGCGGGTGTCTGACGTAAATTCCGGGACCTGACAGGCTGAAGTGATCGCAGCGGCTGAGTGAGTTCAGAGCTACTCAGAAACTGCACAAAACTATTTGGCACAGCTCCCCTGCACATGCGATCGCACACTTGCTAAGCTAAAATACACTCCCCCATAGGCGGCAACTATCTGATCGCACGGACTGCAAAAATTAGTTAACTTACATACTATGGTCCTGATTGTAAGTCACGCGCAATGTTAAGGGAGTTGAGCAATGTTTTGCTACTCCATGTGCATAAAAAGCATGTATGGTGCATGCATTACACACTGTGAACCCAAAAAGGTTCAGTTGCGATTGAGATGCACGGAATCAGAGATGTCTTTGAAAAGTGGTGGGTATTGTGGGGCGGTGACTGTGAGGTGGCTATTTAAGACACGTAAAAAAATTGTCCGCCATATGGACTTGTTATGGGAAATGCTCAATCATTCACTTTGGAGGCCTTAATCAGACAGAAAATCTGCACCAGCCATGAGGCCGGTGCAAGTTTCAATGGTGCAACCGATGGTGGCATCTAAAGATGCACCAGGTGATATTACAGCACCTATTGGTGCTGAAAGTGGGCATCTCAGTCCTTGCACATTTATACACACACACCTCCCAACTTTGATTAAGCACGAAGCGGGACTCCTGCGTGGCAAAGTTACGTAAAAGGGGGTGTGATCTCAGAGAAAAGGGTGTGTGGCTTCACAGTAATGCTGCGATTGTGAGCCACGCGCCCATTTTCTGTCACTATGGGGGCATGGCCAGTGCTCAGTAAGCTGCTAGCATGCCCCCAGTCCCTCTATCTCATTGAATAGACGCTGTGTGCGCATGCGCACAGCATCTATTACCTGCGGCTCTAAAGCAGCAATCGGGACAATCGGGACAATTGGAAGGTATGTACACACCAATGTACACCAGGGAAGAGCTTTGTAGCAGCAATTGCATAAAGTTGCAGCCATGTGACCATCAAAAGTCGCAGACATGGACAAGATGTATAGGACCTGACTCGGAATCAGGTCCTATACATCAAATAAAAAAACTTGTGAATTGTTTTACTAATACTAACATCAATGGAATTAACATTAGCTTGCTTATTTAATTATACAATATCAACCTTTATTTTTATTTTTTTATTACTATAGAGACATTTTATTATCATTTAGCCTTTTATGTTCCATTTAGTCAGTGCTATAAATAAGGAAACAAATTGATCAATTGTATGGTGGCATATTCTGATAATTGCAAGAGAAATAAAGCCAGGAAACCAAGAATGGCTGCCAGGTTTTTAAATTTTTCCAAGTAGTCTCTCTGTAGCATTCTAAGTTCTTACTTTGTACAATGGGGGTAATTCTGAGTTGATCGCAGCAGCAAGTTTGTTAGCAATTGGTCAAAACCATGTGCACTGCAGGGGGGGCTGATATAACATTTGCAGAGAGAGTTAGATTTGGGGGGGTTATATTGTTTCTGTGCAGGGTAAATACTGGCTGCTTTATTTTTACACTGCAATTTAGATTTCAGTTTGAACACACCCCACCCAACATAACTGTCTCTGCACATGTTATATCTACCCCCCTGCAGTGCACATGGTTTTGTCCAACTGCTAACAAATTCGATGCTGCGATCAACTCAGAATTAGGCCCAATGGGTGGTATTTTATTTATCCTTTCTTATCGTGTAATATTTATAGAATTAATACAAGTAAAACAATACCAATGGTGGAATGTAATGGCGTCCGAGATCTCTGGAGGTGTGGGATGCTGGCTGATCTCGGACGGTTTTTTAAAGGGGCAATCACTTGCAAGTCATGGTTTTGCCTTGTACTTTAAGTATTTGCACCTTTAAGAAAATGTCCAGGATCGGCCGACATCCCGCGCCTTCATTGATCTTAGACTCCATTACATTCCGCCAAATATATGATAGCAGATAATATAGAATTAATGAGAGGACATCTCATATACAGCTCATAGTTTTTAATACAAAAAGAACAAATAATAATAATTGCCTTCAACTAAAAAAAAACCGACATGGATAAGTCTCAAAATGTAGGACAAAAATGTCAATGTGTATTCAGTTGAAGTTCATGTTGAAGTGTCAACAAGGGGGTTGAAAATCTGAATATTAATATACTGTATCTCAGAGATATTAATGGCAATGTTAAAAAAAAAAGTTCTGCGGCAAGACATCAATTAAATGCATTTGGGATATGCAAAACTATTAAAATTCATTGGGGCAGCAGATCAAGCTAAGGATCAGAATAAGTGGCTTGGAAAATATGCTGTTGAAGCATTAAACTTAATAGTTTTATAAATTGTACACTGATAAGCCCTATGGAACCAATGTGAATGTTCTGTTCAGCATTTTTCATCTTGAACTTAACCTACGCATTGATCATTCTGATAAAAATAATTATGATAAATGTCTGTAACATGCTCAAAATTATTATTTTGTATTGTTAGTGGCTTAGTATCCTTGTTATTAAATTCAAATTAACAAATGGAAGTGAATTATAATATTAAGGAAATGATCTTTTCATTAAAATAAATTATTCATGTCGTTAGTCTCACATGTTAATAGATATCAGTAAGCCAATTGACTTAGTGTAGTTTAATACCAGTGATTTTCCAAATTTGTATGCATTCATTTAAGGGAATCATATTCCCAAAACAATAAAGTTGCATTATACAAGATCTTAAGGGGGGTACACACGGAGAGATCCATGTTTAAAATTTAAGCAATGTGACCTGAGCACAGATCTGTCATGTGTATGCCCCCCAGCGATAGCAATGCGTGGCCCCGCGCATCGCTATCGCTGGTGCTAGATTGAGCCTGCTCAATTCAGCGCTGTGTGAAGTGAGTGGCCCCCCGACCCCCCCTCGCTTAGCACACAACACGCTGTGCTGAGCGGGGGGGAGAGATGTTTGCTGAGTGGTCTGTGTTAAGATAGCTCAGCACACATCTCTCCTGTCAGTACTGGCCTTTACCCACCCCCATATTTCGAGTAGAGATGAGCGGGTTCGGTTCTCCGAGATCCGAACCCCCCTGAACTTCACCTATTTTACACGGTTCCGAAGCAGCCTCGGATCTTCCCGCCTTGCTCGGTTAACCCGAACAAGGCCGAACGTCATCATCCCACTGTCGGATTCTCAAGAGATTCGTATTCTATATAAAAAGCCGCACGTCGCAGCCATTTTCACTCGTGCATTAGAGATTGAACGGAGAGGACGTGGCTGCGTTCTCTCCCTGAAAAGCTCCGTAATCTGTGCTCAGTGTGCTGCAAATATCTGTGCTCAGTGTGCTGCAAATATCTGTGCTCAGTGTGCTGAAAATATCTACGTTCTCTGCCTGAAAACGCTCCATATCTGTGCTCAATGTGCTGCAAATATCTGTGCTCAGTGTGCTTTATTGTGGGGACTGGGGACCACCAGTATAATAGTTGTACAGTACAGTAGGCCATTGCTGTATCTTGCAGCTCTGTGTCACTGCAAGTATCCATTCCATATCTGTGCTGCATTTTTGTGAGCAGTATATATAGTATTACAGTGCAGCATTTTGGTGACCAACAGTATATAGTTGTACAGTAGACCATTGCTGCATCTTGCAGCTCTGTGTCACTGCAAGTATCCATTCCATATCTGTGCTGCATTATTGTGTTGTGAGCAGTATATATAGTATTACAGTGCAGCATTTTGGTGACCAGCAGTATATAGTTGTTCAGTAGGCCATTGCTGTATCTTGCAGCTCTGTGTCACTGCAAGTATCTATTCCATATCTGTGCTGCATTATTGTGAGCAGTATATATAGTATTACAGTGCAGCATTTTGGTGACCAACAGTATATAGTTGTACAGTAGGCCATTGCTGTATCTTGCAGCTCTGTGTCACTGCAAGTATCCATTCCATATCTGTGCTGCATTTTTTTAATTTAAATTTTTTATTTTTGTTCGGTCATACATAGTCATTAAACAAACATTGAGAAAGAGGACAAACAGCCAAAGAACCATCGTCTGGCAAAGACCAAATTTTTTTTTTCTTAGAATGAAGAACAAGAACAATCAGAAAGAAACATTGGTAGCAAAGTATCAAATGCAGGGGGGTAGGGGAAAAAGAAGGGAGGAGGGGGACCATGGTGTTAACAAATATCAGTAGGTATTACGAGAACTAGTAGACAAGAGAAAAAAAAATGAAAGGAGGTGAAATGGAGAAAAAAAGTAGAAGCTGCCGCCCATGGGCCTACGGACGGAGTCAAGAGCAAGAGGGCGAGGGTGGTGGTCCACGCTCTGCAAGGAGCCAGGGAGCCCACACCTGCTCAAAGGCGTGACCCCAATCATGGAGGTAATATGTAATCCTCTCCATTGATGCAATATGCCAGATTTTGGCTTTAAGCGAAGGGAGAGAAGGGGGAGAATAATTTTTCCAATTGAGAGCAACCAATGATTTTGCCGCAGTTAAAATGTGCATGGACAATTTTTTTGAGAAGTAATCAAGGGTCGGGGGAGGATAACACAGCAAAAAGATCTAGGGATCTTTCAGCACAGGAGATCCCAGAAGGGTGGTCAGGAAGGAATGGACTAGGTTCCAGAAGGGAACAATGATTGGGCAGGTCCACCATATATGAAGCATAGTGCCTTTACAACCGCAATTCCTCAATTCCTCCAACAATTTGGGGAGGAGGAAGGGAAGAATTTATGGAGTCTATCAGGGGTATAGTACCAACGATAGTAAACTTTGTATGCCGTCTCTTTGAAAGCAGTTGCAATAGGGCTCCTGGCTAGCCCCAGTCTCATGTCATCCCGGTCCTCACTCTCCGGGGGGGGGGGGGGTGTCCAAGATCACGCTCCCAAGCGAGTTCGTGGGACCTAGAAGAGGGAAGGGTAGAATCTAGTAGAAGAGAATAAAGTTGGGAAATCAAGCCTTTGGAGAGGTGTGAGTTTTTACACAAATTTTCAAAGGGGGTGAGGTCGCGGAGTAGAGCCGAAGAGGGCAGGGAACATAAAAAGTGATGAATCTGTAGAAATTGGAAGGGATTAAGTGTGTGCGAAGGTGTCTTCTGTTGAAGATCAGGTAGGGACAACCATTGGCCTCGAACGGAAAATCAACCGGGAATTTAAAGCCCAGCTGCGGCCGCGCATGGAACCTCATAATCGAGAGCCCAGGAGGGAACAGAGGGTTCTGCCAAATAGAGGTCAAGGGTGAAGGAGTGTCTAACATTGGCAGCAGATCCATCTTTTACTTTCTACTAAATATTTAGTGAACTCTCATCAGTGATTCCAGAGCCCTCGCTGTCATCCGCAATCCCCTACTATCATACCACACTGTAAACGCCCGAAACCGTCCGATCTTTGAAACTAATCAGTGTCGGGCTGGGTCAGTACTCAAGTGGGTGACCATTGAGGAATACCCGGTGTTGTAGAGCTTACTTTGGTCCGTCATGCTCTGAGTCTAACGCTGACAGCAGATTCACACTGCTATCCTTTCTTTACCTGTTCTATTCTTTGTCTAATCAGCGAGCAAATTACCACTACAATTAGATTTGGCATTGTCATAGGGCCAACCAGCTGAGGCAGCCCCAGATTCTTCTTTAGGCGTTATACGCTATATATTTTTTCATATTTTTTCATATATAGCATTCCTACCAGATTTATGCAATCGGGACCAATTATGCTAATTTTAGCATTGACCTGTTACTATTTGTACAATTATTTACACATTATCTGTTTGTGTTACTGAGAATAAAATAATAATTTTTGTATACATTGGAATGTCACCTTATTTGACGACCACACACCCTTTTACTATATGATGCTAATAAAAGTTATATTTTATATCTAGATTTTCTCCATATTCTTATTATGTAATATTTACATTATTGTCTTGTAGTAAAGAGTGTGCCCACAAAAGAGTCTCTTTTTTCTCCTCACTGTTTTCTGTGAAGGAGTGTAGGTAAGGTTCATCTTCAGAGAGTGAAGGTCCCAAAGCTTATGATTAAATTTAATAGTGGGGAGTAGTTTGGATGTTGGGGGTCGGAAAGCGGCGGACAAACCCCATAAGGGGGTCAAGTCTGGGAGGTTGAAATAGGCCGCCTCAATATCCAACCAGGAAACCGAGCCAGGAGGAGCGTAGGAGGTGACAACTTGAGAGAAATGGGAGGCCAGGTAGTAGAGCTTAATATCGGGGAGACCCCCACCGCCGGCGGAGGGCGGTCTTTTCAGGGTGTTGGCAGCAATGCAGGGGGGCCTATGGTGCCAGATAAAATGAACGAGAGCTTTCTGAATGTTACGAAGGAAGGAAGCAGGGACAGCTATAGGGAGGGTCTGAAAAAGATAGAGCCATTTGGGGATTATATTCATTTTAACCGCTATAATCCTACCCAGCCACGAGATGAACAGACTGTTCCAGGACGCTAAATCAGTTTGAGTTTTAGTAAGAAGAGGCGGATCATTTTTACAAAAGAGAGAGTCATAGCGGGAGGTCAAATAGATCCCTAGATATTTGAATTTTCTAGGCTGCCATTTAAAGTTGAAGTTGGCACGAAGGGGATCAGCATCCCGTGGGGAGACATGGAGCAGCATAGTCTCCGATTTAGAGTAGTTGATTTTGTAGCCCGAAATAAGACTGTAGGATTGGAGAACCGAAAATAAATTTGGGAGTGAGATAAGCGGCTGAGTCAGGGAAAGTATTATGTCATCCGCGAAGAGAGAGATTTTAGGATCGGTATTGCCCACGCGAATGCCATGTATACCCTGATGAGATCTAATTTGGGAGGCGAGCGGCTCAGTAATAAGGGCGAATATTAATGGGGATAGAGAGCAGCCCTGACGGGTTCCATTAGAGATGCGGACAGGGGCAGACGGGACGCCATTGATCAAGACTGTAGCGGAGGGGGTGGAGTATAGTGCCAGGACACCAGTGAGAAAGACACCAGAAAGGCCATAGGCCTCCAAGGCGGCCCTTAGGAACCTCCAGGAGATCCGATCGAAAGCTTTCTCAGCATCTAAGGAGAGCATGATAGTAGGGGACCCCCTGGAGTTCGAGATGTGAATAAGATCGATAGCACGTCTGTTGTTGTCCCTCGCCTGGCGGCCCGGAACAAACCCCACTTGGTCATAGTGAACGAGGGAGGGGAGATATGGATTCAGGCGGGTGGCCAAGATTTTAGCAAATATTTTTAAGTCCAAGTTCAAGAGGTCGGTAGCTAGCACAGTTAAGGGCGACCTTATCTTTCTTAAGGATCACCACAATTCTAGCCTCCAACATCTCAGGAGGGAAAGAGTCACCATGGATAATCCTATTAAATAGGGACTGAAGGTGGGGGGAGAGGAGGTTGGAAAAATTTTTATAGTACAAAGCCATAAACCCATCTGGGCCGGGGGACTTGCCAATTTTTTGTGTGAGTATAGTCTGGGTAATCTCTTCCACCGAGATCTCACTGTTAAGATGATCCATGGCATCCTGAGTAAGTTTATGGAGACTCGAAGCCGAGAGAAAGTGAGAGATCAGGTCAGAGTGAGGCGGGGAAGAAGAAGCAGACGAAGGGGAAGGTAAATTGTACAAACCCTCGTAGTAGGATTGGAAGGCGGCCCTAACGGCAATAGGATCATGGATTAAGTTATTGTGAGGGTCTCTAATAGAGATAATATTTGTTTTGGCCCTAGAGGATCGGAGTCGTGCCACCAGGATTTTGTCTGCTTTATGCCCCTTCTCATAGAAAGACTGGCAAAGCCATTTAAGGTATTTGGCCACTTGTCTGGAGAGAAGGAGATCAAGGTCCGCTTTAACTTTACGGAGTTCAGACAAAACCGCCTTTTCAGAAGGCACCTTGTGCTGAGCTTCAAAGGTATGAAGTTTAATGGAGAGCTTATTAAACTGGGTAAGAGACTGTTTTTTGATCTTAGAGGCCAAACTAATGATGTGTCCCCGAAGAATCGTCTTATGTGCTAGCCAAAGAGTGGCTCTGGAGATGTCTGGGGAGTCATTCAGGGCAAAGTAATCGGAAAGCTTGTCTTGAAGATGGGTCCGAAATTCTGGGTTGTGAAGCAGGGAGACGAGGGCGAGTAAGTAGACCTGAGAGGTCACACGATATAGGGGCATGGTCAGACCATATAAGAGGATAAATATGGGCGGAACAGAGATTCAAAGTAAGTTCATGGCTGAGCAGGATCATATCGATGCGGGAGTAGGAATTATGAGGGGAAGAGTAAAAAGGGTAGTCACGTGCAGAGGGGTTTTTATACTCCACGAATCGAAGAGGAGCTGGGACTTCATGAGACGGAGGAGGGATTTAGAGCGGAGGGAGTTTGATGAGGAGGTAGAGGGCAGAGATGGAGAGCGATCCAAGGTAGGGTTTAAAACAGAATTAAAATCCCCTGCGAGTATGAGTTCCCCCTGTCGGACTTGAGTAAGAAGAGTATCTAATTTGGCAAAAAACATCTCTTGATGCTGGTTAGGGGCGTATATGTTAGCTAAGGTGCATAATTTGTTGTTAAGTTTCCCAACCAAAATAAAAAACCGGCCCTCCTTGTCAACTTGGGAATCAATAAGCTCAAAAGTAAGGTGACGGGCAATCAGGATCGCGACCCCCCTTTTTTTGGCCGTATGATCGCAGGCATAGAAAGAATCAGGATATGGTTTACATTGCAGCGTAGGGTGGGACTTACGTAGGAAATAAGTCTCCTGAAGGAAGACCAAATCGCCTTTATGGAGTTTAAGAGATACAAATAGCTTTCCCCGTTTCTGGGGGCTATTTAGCCCCTTTACATTAAAAGAAAGGACCCGGAGACCCATAGGCAAGCAGCAAAGAAGCAGGCAAGATAGAAAATATATAGAACCGTAAAGGCAGCATAAGATAGTAGAGAGAAAGAAAAAGGAGATGAGAGGCAGAAGACAGCGTGGTCAAAAGGAAGGGCAGAGGGGAGGAAAACCGGGAGGGAGGGAAGGGTGGGTGGTCATCCGGCACCGGAGGCCAGGACCGGCGGTGCTGACAGGGGGAAGGGATACTAGGTGTCGGGAAGGCACCTAGGTCAGCTAAGGGGCTATCAGCCCCGAGGGGGCGCAGCATGGCATCCAGGCGGTATATCACAGAGCGTGCAGTGAGACAGACCCCCCCCCCCGGAGAACCTGAGGGAAAAAGCTAGAAAAAAAGACAGGATCGGAGTGTAGATGGAGCGCTAGTATTAGAGAGAGAGATAAGAAAAGAAAAAGGGAACACAGAAGGAACCGAATATCACATTGCAATAGGAGTTAAGAACATAACAATTGAAAAACGACTAAAGGACTGGGAAACCAGAACATAACAAATCTAAGATTAAACAGCTCCCCAGCTAGGGAGTACGACCGATACAGGTCGGCAGGAACGAAGACATAAGGCAACAAACAGAAAATGTGAGATTAAATCAGGGCACTGGAGGCGGAGCCGAAGAGGCCGCGGACGCTGGAACTGTAAACCACTCCGAATGGGGAGGCGGAGGAGGCTTCCGTTGTGTCCGCGGAGGCAGACGAGCAGTAGAAAGGTCTTGGTCATCGGTGTGGATGCCTAGTCTGGACAACAACGATTGGGCCTCAGATGGATTTCTGGCTGTGAGTAGTTTTCCTTGATGCCACACCAGGATGCGAAAAGGGGAAGCCCCAGCGGTACTTAATATTATGTTGGGAGAGCAAGGAGGTGATGGGTTTAAAGTCTCTTCGTTTAGCCAGGGTGAGCAGAGACAGGTCTTGGAAAATCTGTAGGGAGACATTCTGAAAGGAAACCGATCCCAGCCGTCGGACTTCTCTCATAATGGCCTCTTTCGCAGTGAAGTAATGCATTCTGAGAATAACATCCCTAGGTTGGGAAGAATCTTGAGAGCGAGGTCGGAGGGCTTGGTGAGCTCGATCCAGAAGGAGATGATCTTCAGGGGTGCTAGGGGACAGTTGGGTAAAGAGGCACTTGAGGTAAAGATCAAGGTGGGTCGTTTCAATCTCTTCAGGAATACCCCGAATCCTCAGGTTATTCCTCCTTGCCCTATTGTCTTGATCCTCATGCCCCTCCCTCAGTTGGGCAACATCCTGACGGATCTGTTGGAAGTCGGTCTCGACCGATTGTTGGAACGTCACCACCTCCACCCTCCTTTCAAGTTGATCGGTTCTGGAGCCAATTTCCGCAATATCGGATTTCAGGGAGTGGAGAGCTTGAACTGAGGTCTTCACATCTCTGACCTCCTTAAGGAGAGAGGGAAAGTCACGGCGGGTGAGGGGTGTGAGATCGTCGTCTTCAGGGTCGGAGTCAGAGATACCGTGGGAGAGTTCAGAAGTGTCAGACCTACTTTTGGCCGGGGTGCTTTTTTTAGTAAGGAAAGGCGTGAGGTGAGACCCCTGTGATTTTTTACCACCTCTAGGCATCTTAAGAGGATGGAGACGGAGACAGTCAACAAGATAGGAGGGAGAAAGGGCGCTAAAGCAGCTTAGCTCAGGACCAGGGGGGTAGGATAGCAAGGTTAGGGGAGAGTCATGAGGGGGTCAACAGCGAGCCGTGGGTGAGGTAGGGCCAGGGATCTCCGGCTCTGAAGTAGAGGCTACGTGGAATGTGGAGGCAGGCTGGGCTGGGTGTTGTATACTGCTGGATCCGGAGCCCAGCACAGCAGGACGGTGACCTACCCACCAGCAGAGGGAGGCAGACAGCCTGAGGACAGTGGCTGCAGAGAGTGGCAAAGCGGCCCCTGAGTCTTCACCCCCGTCTAGGGGGAACAGATGGGGTTGGTCCACAGGGTGAGACCCGGACACGGACCAGCCAGTGACCGGGACACCCTTAAGGCCAGGGGGTGGTGAGATAGCAGGGGAGGGGAGACAGTCCCGGAAGCCCAGGCCGCAGCAGAAAAAAGACAGGTGGGGTGACGGGGGCAGCAGAGGGCACCGGGGGTCAAAGATACTTAGCGCAGGGCCGATATGGGTGTGCAGGCCTCCAGCCAGCGCACCCCGCGCACCGAGGGGATCCCCGGCAGGGACAGCGCCAGCCCAAAGGTCAGAGCAGCGGGGTGTGTGAGGTCACCAGAGTGACTGGTGTAGTACAGGAGCGGCGAGTTGCAGGGCTCCAGGAGGCTTGAGGAAAAGGACGGAGGGAGCAGTGAGCAGTGAGGGCTGTGAAAGGAGGGGACGGGAGCGTGCAGGGCCACCAGTGGGCGCCGCAGTGGCTGCACGGTGTACCCGGAGCTCACCTCTAACTCACTGCGGCAGGCACCCATCCAGGGAGCGATCGTGGGAACCATCCTGGGGGGAACGCTCGTCCGCCGGGCGCCGCGGCAGCTCCGATGTGTGAAGTCCCCATCAGAAGGCTGTCTGCAGCGCCGGGTGCTGGCGGCTCTCCCCGCAGTCACACAGGGGCAGCTGAAGCCGGGCGATATCCGGAGGAAGCAGGCCGGACGGCAGGACCCTCCTACGGGATCCAAGGCAGCGGGACTTCCGGTCACGGAGAGGAGGGAGAAATCAAGGTACCGGCTGGATAGTGGTGAGTCGGCCGCAACCCGCAGGAGCTGGGAAACCGGCTCCCCGATTCCGCAGCATGGACCCACTAGTGCCTGGGATGCCCCACCACCTAAGATCAGGAAGCGGGGTAGGTAGGACCGGGGTAGGTGCTGTCTAGGGGCTGATTTATGGGGCTGCTGCGCAGGAGCTTTCAGGAGATGCTTCCGGCTCATTCAGCCTCCAGGCCACGCCCCCTGTGCTGCCTTTTTGTGAGCAGTATATATAGTATCACAGTGCAGCATTTTGGTGACCAACAGTATATAGTTGTACAGTAGGCCATTGCTGTATCTTGCAGCTCTGTGTCACTGCAAGTATCCATTCCATATCTGTGCTGCATTATTGTGAGCAGTATATATAGTATTACAGTGCAGCATTTTGGTGACCAACAGTATATAGTTGTACAGTAGGCCATTGCTGTATCTTGCAGCTCTGTGTCACTGCAAGTATCCATTCCATATCTGTGCTGCATTGTTGTGAGCAGTATATATAGTATTACAGTGCAGGCCATTGCTGTTGATATATTACCGGCATATAATTCCACACATTAAAAAATGGAGAACAAAAATGTGAAGGGTAAAGTAGGGAAAGTTCAAGATCCACTTCCACCTCGTGCTGAAGCTGCTGCCACTAGTCATGGCCGAGACAATGAAATGCCATCAACGTCGTCTGCCAAGGCCGATGCCCAATGTCAAGGTAGAGAGCATGTAAAATCCAAAAAACTAAAGTTCAGTAAAATGACCCAAAAATCTAAATTATAAGCGTCTGAGGAGAAGCATAAACTTGCCAATATGCCATTTACGACACTGAGTGGCAAGGAATGGCTGAGGCCCTGGCCTATGTTCATGGCTAGTGGTTCAGCTTCACATGAGGATTGAAGCACTGATCCTGCCGCTAGAAAACTGAAAAGAGTTAAGATGGCAAAAGCACAGCAATGAACCGTGCGTTCTTCTAAATCACAAATCCCCAAGGAGAGTCCAATTGTGTCGGTTGCGATGCCTGACCTTCCCAACACTGGACGGGAAGAGGTGGCGCCTTCCACCATTTGCACGACCCCTGCAAGTGCTGGAAGGAGCACCCGCAGTCCAGTTCCTGATAGTCAAATTGAAGATGTCACTGTTGAAGTACACCAGGATGAGGATATGGGTGTTGCTGGCGCTGAGGAGGAAATTGACAAGGAGTATTCTGATGGTGAGGTGGTTTGTTTAAGTCAGGCACCCGGTGAGACACCTGTTGTCCGTGGGATGAATATGGCCATTGACATGCCTGGTCAAATCACAAAAAAAAAATCACCTCTTCGGTGTGGAATTGTTTTAACAGAAATGCGGACAACAGGTGTCAAGCCGTGTGTTGCCTTTGACAAGCTGTAATAAGTAGGGGTAAGGACGTTAACCACCTAGGAACATCCTCCCTTATACGTCACCTGGAGCAAGTCATTGACAAGTTCAAATACTTTGGGTGACAGCGGAAGCAGTCCACTGACAAATAAATCCACTCCTCTTGTACCCAAGCTCCTGCAAACCACACCACCAACTCTCTCAGTGTCAATTTCCTCCATAGACAGGAACACCAATAGTCCGGCAGGCCATGTCACTGGCAAGTCTGACGAGTCCTCTCCTAACTGGGATTCCTCCGATGGATCCTTGAGTGTAACGCCTACTGCTGCTGGCGCTGCTGTTGTTGCTGCTGGGAGTCGATCGTCATCCCAGAGGGGAAGTCGGAAGACCACTTGTACTACTTCCAGTAAGCAATTGACTGTCCAACAGTCCTTTGCGAGGAAGATTAAATATCACAGCAGTCATCCTGCTGCAAAGCGGATAACTCAGGTCTTGGCAGCTGTGTTGGTGTTAAACGTGTGTCCGGTATCCACCGTTAATTCACAGGGAATTAGAGAATTGCTTGATGTACTGTGTCCCCGGTACCAAATACCATCTAGGTTCCACTTCTCTAGGCAGACAATACCGAGAATGTACACAGACTTCAGAAAAAGACTCACCAGTGTCCTAAAAAATGCAGTTGTACCCAATGTCCACTTAACCACGGACATGTGGACAAGTGGAGCAGGGCAGACTCAGGACTATATGACTGTGACAGCCCACTGGGTAGATGTATTGCCTCCCGCAGCAAGGACAGCAGCAGCGGCACCAGTAGCAGCATCTCGCAAACGCCAACTCGTTCCTAGGCAGGCTACGTTTTGTATCACCGCTTTCCATAAGAGGCACACAGCTGACAACCTCTTACGGAAACTGAGGAACATCATCGCAGAATGGCTTACCCCAATTGGACTCTCCTGGGGATTTGTGACATCGGACAATGTCACCAATATTGTGCGTGCATTACATGTGGGCAAATCCAGCACGTTCCATGTTTTGCACATACATTGAATTTGGTGGTGCAGAATTTTTAAAAAAACGACAGGGGTCGTGCAAGAGATGCTGTCAATGGCCCGAAGAATTGCGGGCCACTTTCGGCATACAGCCACCGCGTGCCGAAGACTGGAGCACCAGCAAACACTCCTGAACCTGCCCCGCCATCATCTGAAGCAAGAGGTGGTAACGAGGTGGAATTCAACCCTCTATATGCTTCAGAGGATGGAGGAGCAGCAAAAGGCCATTCAAGCCTATACATCTGCCTACGATATAGGCAAAGGAGGGGGAATGCACCTGACTCAAGCATAGTGGAGAATGATTTCAATGTTGTGCAAGGATCTGCAACCCTTTGAACTTGCCCCCTCCAGTGTGTACTCCGAAAGAGTGTTTAGAGCAGCCGGTCACCTTGTCAGCAATCGGCGTACGAGGTAACTTCCAGAAAATGTGGAGAAGATGATGTTCATCAAAATGAATTATAATCAATTCCTCCGTGGAGACATTCACCAGCAATTGCCTCAAGAAAGTACACAGGGACCTGAGATGGTGGATTCCAGTGGGGACAAATTAATACTCTGTGAGGAGGTAGATGTACACAGTGAAAGGGGTGATGAATCGGAGGATGAGGAGGAGGTGGACATCTTGCCTCTGTAGAGCCAGTTTGTGCAAGGATAGATTGATTGCTTCTTTTTTGGTGGGGGCCCAAACCAACCAGTCATTTCAGCCACAGTTGTGTGGCAGACCCTGTGGCTGAAATGATGTGTTTGTTAAAGTGTGCATGTCCTGTTTATACAACATAAGGGTGGGTGGGAGGGCCCAAGGACAATTCCATCTTGCACCTCTTTTTTTTTTACATTTATCTCTGCATCATGTGATGTTTGGGGCTAATTTTTTTTAAGTGCCATCCTGTCTGACACTGCAGTGACACTCCTAGATGGGCCAAGTGTTTGTGCCGCCCACTTGGGTCACTTACCTTAGTCATCCAGCGACCTCGGTGCAAATTTTAGGATTAAAAATAATATTGTGAGGTGCTCAGAATAGACTGGAAATGAGTGTCAATTATGGTTATTGAGGTTAATAATACTATGGGATCAAAATTACCCTCAAATTCTATGATTTAAGCTGTTTTTGAGGGTTTAAAAAAAAAAAAAAACACCAGAATCCAAAACACACCGGAATCCGATAAAAAAATTTCAAGGAGGTTTTTCCAAAACGCGTCCGAATCCAAAACACGGCCGCGGAACCGAATCCAAAACCAAAACACAAAACTCAAAAAATTTCCGGTGCACAGCTCTAATTTCAAGTAATTTGTAAAGATTTGAACTGCATATTTGTTATCCCAATTGTATACATAAAGGGCCTGTTTCTGGGTAGAATGTAAGTGGAAATGCGTATGGGTCTTGCAGACTACAGAATGCTGCATATGCACCAAGAAGGAAATTGAAGTCTGCGTATGTGCTTGATCATATATACTAGTGCTCACCATCAAATGGGTGTTCCTGGGTGGTAACTGGGCAGTGACCATGTGTGCAACTGTCCCATCTTATGGGAGTGTTTTGGAGATATTTGCCAGCTTTTGTGCATAATTGCATCATGCAGATGGTTTTGACATGTAGTCAAATGGTTAGATGCTAAGAGCTGTCTTTTAACTGAGTATTATTGTGCATGATTCAACAGCCACAATAACATCACATGTCTCAGTCACCAGGCTTAAAGGTCAGACTGATTAGACTGCAGGTGCATGTTGTTTACTTGACTCTATAAAAGGGTCTGCCTATGCCGAAGCATGTCACTGTGTTATTGGAGTGTCACAGTGCTGTGTGGCTGTATAGTACTGTACTTAGCCCAAGAGAGATTCATACCTTATCATATTGCCTGCTGTTTATCTTCTGTCACCTCTATCCTGTTAACCTTATCTGTTTAGGAGTCAACATGTGAACTAACCTCCTTGCCCACATATGCTATGCACCTACCAGCTTGTAGGCATCTGCCAATATGGAAACTAGACACCTTTTGTAGACAGATATTTTGCACCCAGTATGGGGTGGGTGCATGTTCAGATACTAATGATGACAGTTGCATCTGCCAACATAAAAACAGTACTTCCACATGAAGAGGTATGTTTTTTTTTGTATACACAATTGACTTCCCACATTAGCATATCACAAACCTGGGTCTTAGTCTGTCTTTTATTGCCCATTGCTGCCATATTCAGCAGCACGTGGCCTTTATATTGTTCCTGATTGTTGCACCATGGCTGCATGGGCACAGCCATGTTGTTTCCAAGTCAGGTTAATAAACCTTAAAACCAGATCCTGCTGCTGCGCTTACATGATCCCTTATTCCAATTGCAGCCATGAGGTCACTATTTAAACCTGAACCTGTGACTCAGCCACTGTCGGAACAACTCACTTCCTAAGTGTATGTACTCTCTGACCCCTGGTCACTCTGCATTTGTGCCTACACTTAGCACCTGTATCTTCAGCCTATGCCAGCACTCCTGTTGTCGGTGCCGTTACCACCTGCCTGCATTCAGTCCTCCAGTCCTCTGTGCCAGCACTCCTACTTCTCAGACTAGTACCTCTGTTACTTGCCTGTATCCAGTGTCCCATTTTCAGTCTGAGCTGGTGTTCCTGTTAACAGCCTTCTTCCAGTACCTCTGTCACATACTGGTACCAGTACACTTGTTATCAGCCTGGATCCAGGACCTCTGCATTCTGCATTCATGTTATTGCCAGTATTCAGTGCTCCTGCCACCAGCTTTTATTACCAAGTTACCTGCTAGTGCTATGCAACTCCACACACTTCTAAGTTTGTAATTTCACCTTCTCATTGCAGGTTACCACAAGTTGCCCCACTACAGATGTAGCAGTCCTCAGTAGGACACACTAATCATAAAAAATTTTGTCATGGGGGGGCGTGGCTTGGTGACGGACCCAGGCAGTCGTGTGGTGCTGGAGCCCCTGCCTGGGATTCTTTTATTTGTCCTGTTCCCGCTGTTATAAGGTCCCCACACTTATTTGCTGCACCCTCGCCTCACTCCTGCCTTGGGTACAGTGGTCTGCGGAGCCGGCGGGTGCCTCCTGCACCCGTGCAGGTTGCGGCCTACTTACCCACCTGAAGCCGGGGGCTCAATTTCACCTCAGCCGGGACCGGAAGTGGATCGTCAGCACCCCTCTGGCAAAGTATTTCCTCCCTCCCTCTCTTTGCCGCCTTTGCAACTCTCCCCCCTTGCCTGGCCGGTCCGACAAGAGAGCTCCCGCTGCACGGCGCTGCTCAGAGCGGGGACCCGCTAATCAGCGCCGAGGTAGCGGCGGAGCGCCGGGGATCGCGACACCGCGCGCAGGAGCGCGCCGTCCCCGCTAGCCTCTTCAGCCTCCGGATTGCCTCGGTGGCTGGGAGGCCCCACTCCACTACCACCAATGCTTCAGCCCGCTCCAGGAAAGCAGCAGACACCCCGGTCTCGGAGGCCTTGTATGGGAGACTGACGGTGCCATCTTGTTTAAAGGCTGCATGCCCACTTTGCTCATCTTTACACAGAGGGAGGTGAGATTTGTGATTTCGGATCCCAGGCTTTCCTTGTCAGACGCTGCTGGCTGTGGGAGCTACTGAACACCGTCCTCCACACTGTGCTTGCAGCCTGGCTACGTATGATACACTCTGCTGGGTGCTGCTAAATTGAATTCATTTAAATTACATTAAATTACAGGCAACTGGGGCTTAGCTGTGTGCGGTGTCCCAGCTGTCCCCCTCCCCTCCTGGCCTCTATATTTTTGTTGAATCTTCATTGCCCTACATTCCCACCTACTGAGGGACACACGGCCATTCTCACTTATATGTACCCTGTTTCATTACTGGGACTGGAACTCCCTCCTGTGGCGACTCCCTGAGTTGCACCCTTTCTTCAGGCTTTCTTATACTATAACGGGGAGATAGCAGAGACCCCCCCTCCCCCCCGCTGCCATATCTGCTCTTCTGAAAGGGAGGTTCGTTGAGCACCGCAATATGTTGGCGGACATCCGGCCTTCTACAACTAAGATACTCTACCCTTCACATCACGATGCCTGATCTTTAAATTACAATGACCTGACCGAGCCACGCTGGGGGGAACACGTGATATGTCATCTGTAAGTTGACACCCAGTTCGACGATAATTCCTTTTGACTACGCCTAGCACCGTGCCTCATGCCGGGAAGACGTTCTGCCAAGAAAGTGTCAAATAATCCAGCCAAATCATCCCAAGCCAAGGCTTTTCGGATGCTATTTCGACCACCAGTGACTGATTCTGCCTCCTCCACCCCTTCCTCATCCTCCTCACTCTCCAGAACCATGGCTGGTAATACGGCTGAGGGGCTCCCTGCTCTCCTTCCGACATCTTCTCCTGTGGTGGAGTCCTCAGATTTATCTTCCATTCTCTCCAAGTTGCGGTCCCTGCCCACCCGCAGGACCTACAGCAGGACCTTCAGTCCATGGAACAACGGATACAGGATTCCATTCAGACCCGTCTCTCTTCCATACAGTCCGATGTCACTCAGGTCGCAGACAGAGTGGTAACGTTGGAAGATTGTTCTGAGAGGACGGATTCTAAAATATCTGATCTCCATGATCTCATCTCTCGCCAGTCGCGTTCTCTGATAGCCATGGGCCGCCACCTCGATGACGTGGACAACAGGGGGCGCCGGAATAATCTGCGAATACGGGGCTTGCCTGAAGATGTCGCACCCCAAAATGTTGAATCTGCTCTAACCAAAATATTCAATGAACTTTTGGGAGCGGACTCTGACTACCAGATGGTGTTTGACAGAGCTCACCGGGCCTTGCGTCCCAGAGGGACGCAGACGGAAAGACCCCGAGACGTTATCTGCAGACTCCACTACTTCCAGGAGAAAGAGGAGATTCTTAGAGCAGCCAGACGGGCACCGGACATTACTTTTGATGGCCATAGGATACAAATCTTCCCGGACCTCTCGTGGTCTACCTTGCAAAAGAGGCGTATGCTCCGCCCCCTCACAGATGAATTTAAAAAGCGTAACATCAAATTTCGGTGGGGATTCCCATTATCCATCCAAGTGACCTACAAAGGGACCCTTCTTGTCCTACAGGAATATCACGGCGTTAAGGACTTTTGCTCGGCCCTAGATATCCCGACCCCGAGTCTCCCTAATTGGCTGGACCCGTTTGAACTTTCACTGTCTCCTCCGCCCCAACTGGAACTGTGGCAGAATGTCCGTAATCCTAGGAGACGACGACGAGATGTCACGTTTGAGGAATCTGCAGCCGTTCCTGCTGCTACAGTTGCCGCTGATGACACGGGATGACGAAGGCGGGCAAGACCTTCTGTTACTATTTCCAGGGACACGTGACTACTTGACATATTTATTATGTTTTTGATATGTTGTTTTCTCTTTTGCGATGTCCTTCCACTGCTGGTTGATTAGTTCTATGTCGACAGCTGTTTCAGTACTTGTTCACCTCCCGTGGTTGTTTAAGTACTGCCACTTCCTGCCAAGTTTTGTACTTTGTTTTTTGTTTATGTTTATTGGTTTCTAGGCTGAGTCGCTTTTATATTAGCTCAATGTTATCTGATATGTCATTTTGCCTTTAGCACGCAGTGCTCTGCTTGATTTCGTAGTCTTCTGATTCAATTTCTTCTTTACTCGAACTGCCCTGTCCACTGAATAATTTTGTTTGTACTACAATGCTATTTGATGGCGATGTGTCCCTGTTCCCCCCAGACCCCCCCTTGCTCTGCTATACATTTGTAGATCATGGGCCGTTTTTGGTTTCCCATGACTAATGATGCAGAGTATTGCTGTTGTATTGACAGCTGGTTTTTTTGTCTTTTCTTGTCTATGTTACCTACCTCTGTCTTTCCTCTTGTGCTTTCCTGCCCCCCTCCCCCCACTTGGATGAGGTATTATAGGCGGTTACTGGATAACACGGTGATATGGCAATGCTGGTATTTACTAGTATCAGAACATTATGGCTAAGTTAAAGTTAGTATCATTTAACGTAAAAGGCCTTAACATCCCCGAGAAGAGATCCCAGCTTCTACATTCTCTGCATACGAACAAAGCGGACGTGGTGTTCCTTCGGGAGACGAACTTTAAAAAGGGTGCCTCTCCGAAGCTACACTCCCGTCATTTTCCACAGGGATATTATAATGATTTCTCTGGGGCTAAGGCCAAGGGGGTTGCGATTTTATTTGCTAAACATATTAGACTGCATGACGTATTGGAAATTCCTATTGGAGATGGGAGGGGCCTGCTGGTGAAGGCTACTATTGCTGACCAAACTTTTACATTTGTTAACCTTTATCTCCCTAATCAGGGCCAGATCCGTTTTATGAGGGAGGCATTGGAGCTGGTGGAGCAGTCTCTGGCAGGGGTATTAGTGATAGGAGGCGACCTTAACTGGGCATTGGAGCCTCTACTAGATACTTCGACTGGAGCACCCAGATCCTCATTAAACGATGTTAGACGCTTTCAGTCAATTCTACATGATTTCCAGTTAATGGATACTTGTCGCCTGCTCCATCCCAAAGATAGGGACTACACGTTTTACTCTTACCCACACAATTGCTATACCCGTATATTTCTTTGTGGATCACAACTCCCTTGATTTACTTGTAGATTCCACAATAGGTCAAATAGTTGGCTCTGACCATGCCCCCACTACTCTTGTCCTATCTTTACACCACCCTCCCCCGCGCCAATGGCGCTTTAACGAGAGATTTCTCAGAGACCCAGACTGTCGGGCCCAATTAGACAGTACCATTGAGGATTATATTGCTCTTAATATGACCGACGAGGTCTCCCCAGTGACAGTGTGGGAAGCCCATAAATGCGTGATTAGAGGCAAATGCATCCAACTGGGCTCCCTCCTCAAGAAACAAAAAAATGATTGTCGGGATGCCCTACGTGCTAAAATTAAAAGACTGGAACTCATACATAAATCCACACTAACTTCCGATGTGTTAGCAGAGCTGCAAGAAGCTCGGTCTTCCCTTAATAATTTGCTGAATGAAGGCACCCGCAGAGCGTTCCGCTGCTGCCGGCACAAGTTCCATAGGTGGGGTAACAAACCCGGGAAGCTCCTTGCCCGTGCTCTTCGTGCCCAAAGATCCCTGACTTATCTTAAGGAGATTAGGGACTCCTCTGGTGTGCCCCATGCTTCTGACGGTAAGATGGCTGAGATCTTTCATGCGTACTATACGAAACTCTATAACTTGACATCACAGCGCTCCCATTGTGAGCAGTCATTGCATGGGAAGGCAGTAGAGGATTTCCTAGAGGAAATTGATTTCCCACCCCTCTCCCCAGATATAATTAAAGCCCTCAAAGACCCTTTCACAGACGACGAACTTGTGTCCGCCCTGAAGTCTTCCCCAGCTGGTAAAAGTCCGGGCCCCGACGGCTTCCCCATATCTTATTACAAATAGTTTCAAGATAAACTTCTCCCTCTCTTGCTCCGCGCTTGCAATTCTGTCTCTCCGCAGGCCCCCTTTTCCAATCAGTCCTTGGAGGCACACATCACGATCATCCCTAAAGACGGAAAAGACCCATCGTTGCCAGCCAGTTACAGGCCAATCTCCCTCCTTAATTTTGATATTAAATTGTATGCTAAGCTCTTAGCGAACCGCCGGTGTCTGTTGCTACCGGCAGTGTTACACCCGGATCAGGTTGGCTTCGTTCGCGGTAGAGAAGCGAGGGACAACACCATAAGAGTGATTGACCTGATAGCCCATGCAAACTCCGCTCAGGCTCCCATGATGCTTCTCTCCGTTGACGCGGAGAAAGCCTTTGACCGCATCGATTGGGTCTTTATGGAAAAGATGCTGTGACGACTGGGCCTGGGGGAAGTGTTCTTGCATAAAATCTTGGCGCTATATCGAGCTCCCTCGGCGCAGGTGCGGGTGAACGGAATACTTTCTGACCCGATAGCTATCTCCAATGGGAGTAGACAGGGATGCCCGTTGTCACCATTCATATTTGTTGTCTGCATGGAGGCTCTGGCTAGGGCCATTCGACAGAACACCGATATCACTGGCTTGAAGGTGGGTGGAAATGAACATAAACGTGCATTATTCGCGGACGACCTTCTGGCGGTCGTTACAAACCCTGCCGTATCCCTGTCTGGTCTTATGAAAGAATTTGAACGCTTTGGAGCATTATCCAATTTTAAGATTAACTATGCTAAATCAACGGCCCTTAATATCTCCCTCCCCTCTGACTTAGTCTCGACTCTGAAGACTGTGTTTCCCTTCACCTGGCACCACTCACACATTAAATATTTAGACATTCTGATCCCCTCCTCCCTTTCGACTACAGTCGCTCTAAATCACCTCCCTTTGCTGCGTAAGCTGCGTAAGGAAATGTCGCAGTGGCTTCAACAGAAGTTCTCCTGGCTCGGCCGTATGAGTATAGTGAAAATGAATATCCTGCCAAGGCTGCTATATCTTTTCCAGACTATCCCCTTAAAGCTCCCCCATCAGTTTTTGGTAGACACACACAAAGCTATTAGCCGATTTGTTTGGGGTGGCAGGAAGCCCAGGTTCAAGCATTGCTATTTATTCTATAGGAAGGTGCAGGGGGGCCAACAGCTGCCCATGGTTTCGTCATATTATCAGGCTACGGTCTTAAATAGGATCCTGGATTGGTCGCGACCGGGTGCCGGCTCTAGGCAGTGGGTTGACTTGGAGAGACGGTCCTCGGGTCTACAATTACAGGCAGTGCCCTGGCTTAGGACCATAGTCCGCTCCCCACACCTGACGGTTGGGCCCACCTTAGTTCTCTGGAGAACGTTGCGATATAGACTGGGTCTTTCTTCATCAACTTCCCTGCTTCTCCCGCTTCTTGACAACCCACTGTTTGGACCAGGTATGGGTGGAGGTGCGGCCACCAGATGGAAGCGGGCGGGCTTGACTAGAGTAACACATTTGCTCTCTGGGGGGAAGGTCAAATCTTTTGATGAACTCAGGGAGGGCACTGATATCCCTACGACTGACTTCTGGTTCTATCTCCAGACTCGTCACTTTATTTTGTCTCACAGGACAGTTGCTGCATTAACTAGCAGTATTACACCTTTTGAAGCAATGTGTTCCCAATCCTCTGAACCCACCCATGTTGTATCGGGTATATATAAGATATTGTCACATGGTCGTTTCACAGGAGATCCCGCTTTCTGTACGAAATGGGATGCTGATCTGGCACCTAGAGGGATACACATTAATTGGAAGAAACACTGTGAAGTTATGTCCTGTTGCTCTACCAGTTTAGAAGTTATTGAAACACAGTATAAATTGCTTACTAGATGGTATCAATGTCCCTCCCTCCTGCATAAGTTCTTTCCTTCAGTATCCCCCTTGTGTTGGAGGTGTGGAAAAGACTGAGGTACCCTTATTCATATATGGTGGGACTGCCCCCTGATCTCTACCTTTTGGGGCCAAGTTATACAACTTTCCTCCAAAATCCTGGGGTTTCAGGCTCCTACTGGGATTGACTTTTGGTTGCTCTCCCACACAGAAATTCCACTAGCAAAGTATAAACATTCCCTTCTCAAGCATCTGAACAACGCAGCGGGCGCGGTGGTACCGGTCCACTGGAAGTCTCTGCCCCCCCCCCAAAATATGGGAATGGTTCCAGCGAATAGAATTTTATAGGTCAATGGAGGATATTTTTCATTCAGTTCTTGACACACATACCGATTATGTTGCCACGTGGTTTTCTTGGCTGGAATTTAAGTCTACCTCTACCTACAAAGACTAGATTCCACTAGACTCCCCATGATACTGCTTTTCTGTGTAGTTCACCTCATTGTACGGTACCCGTACTTGTATCTACTTATGATTGGTTAGCTCATTCATTCCCCTACCCTGACTTTACCCCTTTCTCCCTCCCACCATCCTTTGTCTTGTCTTTTGTGTGGATTCTAGATGTTCTATGCTTTACTGGTCTATTGACCCATGTGTTTATATGATATAGTATTATTTGTTATATCTTTGTTTTTTCTGAAAAACCAAAATAACGAATATATTAAAAAAATGTAGTCGTGGGTGCGACTACATTTTTGCGATTAGTGTACCCTCCGGTGGGCACGTGCAAATAGTCACACCCATCATCTATTAGAATCGCACCCAGCCAATCAGACCCTACCTTCCATGTCACAGGCTGTGTTTGAAAAATGGCAGTTAGGAGCTGATTGGTTGTCACTTTTTCACTCTCCATTTTATCACTTTCCAAGCGATGATGCATCTAGCCCTATGTCACTGACATCATGCGTGTGCATGTAAGCACGCATTGTGGCAATGATAAGAGCTGCTTTATCTGTATCTTTACTACCAGTAGTCAGCTTCTGCCTTATCTTTTGGCAAGTATACATCAGAATCATTATCACCTTGTGAGACAGACACTACTGTAATCATCAGATAATTGGTGGTACCATCGATTGTGGTGGTCTGTACTCCTGGTTCCATTGATTGATTGCTGAGGTCTTTCCTGAGTTTCTGGTGGTTGGACCAGCCTTGTATACTGAGGTATGGGTCCTGAGTTGTGTACCTACAGTACATTAGGAACTTTCCCTGAGTTCCTGGCTGGGAGTTCCAGCTTCACAGTTATGGGGTTCAGGCCTGAAGCTGTATTCCCCTCACTAGTTCCACGGGCTGAATGGTGGGTTCCAGTTCTCTGGTTCAGTAACTATCGTGGTCCCCACTTGTTGGTCCACGTTGGTCTATGCACAGAAGTCCTACAAAACCTCCCCCCGTTTCACTTCTCATAAGTCCAGCCTAAAGGTTCTGCCCCGGGTCAGAAACCCCAGACTGTGACTTAACATAAGAAAGTAAGTAGGCTGCTGTGGCCAAAATGTTAGTTTACTGCAAACGTGCAGTAAAACTATATTTAGTTCCACATACTATAATTTATACTTCAGTAAAAAAAAGCATTCCCATGGGTGTTTCTAATGTTTGAAAAATATGGGTGGTCATTCCGAGTTGTTCGCTCGGTATTTTTTTTCGCATCGCAGCGATTTTCCGCTTAGTGCGCATGCGCAATGTCCGCAGTGCGACTGCGCCAAGTAAATTTGCTATGCAGTTAGGAATTTTACTCACGGCTTTTTCATCGTTCTGGTGATCGTAGTGTGATTGACAGGAAGTGGGTGTTACTGGGCGGAAACTGGCCGTTTTATGGGTGTGTGCGGAAAAACGCTACCGTTTCTGGGAAAAACGCGGGAGTGGCTGGAGAAACAGAGGAGTGTCTGGGCGAACGCTGGGTGTGTTTGTGACGTCAAACCAGGAACGACAAGCACTGAACTGATCGCAGATGCCGAGTAAGTCTGGAGCTACTCAGAAACTGCTAAGAGAGGTGTAATCGCAATATTGCGAATACGTCGTTCGCAATTTTAAGAAGCTAAGATTCACTCCCAGTAGGCGGCGGCTTAGCGTGAGTAAATCTGCTAAAAGCAGCTTGCGAGCGAACAACTCGGAATGACCCCCATAGTGTATCCTTCTAATAGGCATACAGCCTAATCAATCTGATTAAGTTTAACATACTGTAGGCACCTTTTCCACAGGCATCACCTAATGCACACTCTTTATTCCCCTGCGCATCCAAAGAGGGAGCATGAATTAAGTTAAAGGGGGCGTGGGCTCAGGGGGAATCCCTATGACAGTATCCCTGGAGATGCTGGGCTGCCCCTGGAGATTAATTCCTGCACTGTTGGCTCCTCCTCTGTGATAGGATCCTGGAGCTGCAGGAGAATGTCACACTGCAGCACCCGGCTCTTGTCACTGTGGAGGAGCTGGCATTTTGGAGTTACACCCGCCAAGTGCTGCCTGCACCCCCCTCACCACTCTATTGTCAACACTGCCTTTTCTACACGTTTTCTTATCCTGATGTGTGATTTTCAGGCTGATACACAGCCATGGAAAGGACAGATTGACACTGTTCTGAGTGCTTGTCAATGAAGCAACTTGCTTCTACTGTAGATGTACCTATAGTAATAAAGCAGTTACTCAGTATATTTATTACTATACAAAACAAATTTTATTGTGGATCTTGTATGAAATACCGGCATACAGGATGCCGGCTGTCAGTATAGCGACATCTTGTCTGCCAGTATCCTGGCAGTGAGGCTGCAAATCCGCTTCGGCCGTGGCCCCACCAACCGAGTGGGAATTCTGGACAGGTTTCGGGATTTCAGACATAGGCGTGTGCATGAGGGGGGCCTGGTGCGCACAGGCACCCCCTATTGTTCGGCACCCCCCACACGCCACGCCAGCAGCGATCTCCGGTGGCCGCACTAAACTAGGAACCTCCTTCCGCCTCCGATGTGACGCGAGCCCGCCCGGCCGCTCGTCTGAACACTCTCCCTCCTCCCGTCCACGCTCTTTCGGACACCGAGCTTGCTGCTGATTCCTGTACTCCGCTTCGTGATGTGACGCCCGCCCGTGCTTTCTCCTTGTCTGCTGCCTCAACAACACCACAGCGTTCCTCTTAGGAGGACTCAGAACAAATACAGCAGAGACTGAGACAGCAAGTCACCGCTCAGTCAGTCACTTAGTAAACTGCAGTGCTGCAGCTGATCCTGCTTCTGCAGGGGAAACGTGGGCCATCCAGGGGAAATATACTGTCTGCATGTACAGTATATAAACATGAAGTTATAAAAACAAAATATGCAGGTACACTCAGACAGAAAGAGAAAAGAAGGGATATATAAATATATTAGCTGAGCCAAGCATTCAGTTGTTTCCTGAGTGGGGCTATTACATGTATCTGACACTACTGGGGACATACTACTGTGTGTTATATTGTGAATTTGGCTCATACCATGTGGTGTAATGTGAATATGGCTCATACCATGTGGTACAACGTATTACAAATGTGACTCTCCACGTGGCGCTACTTAGATACCATCAGAAAAAAAGGCTTACACAGTACAATCACATGGAATTTCAGATCTCACAGATGATTGGTTTTGAACATTGTTAAAAAACAAAAAACATATAGAACATAGTGCAACTCTGTTAAAAATCAAATGATGTTTTTATTTGCTCAATCCCACTCACATAAGGATGTAAATTTATTGCGTGTAGATAATCACAAGGTGGGAAGAGTAGCCTTTACTTCATAGAAGAGTCCTCCTCCATATAGACCTTGGAAAAGAAAATAGTACCATGTGGTGTAATGTGAACTTCATCTCATACTGTGTGGTGTAATGTGACATTCGGCTCATACTGTGTGGTGTAATGTGACATTCGGCTCATACTGTGTGGTGTAATGTGACATTCGGCTCATACTGTGTGGTGTAATGTGAATTTCTGCTCATACTGTGTGGTGTAATGTGAATTTCAGCTCATACTGTGTGGTGTAATGTGAATTTCGGCTCATACTGTGTGGTGTAATGTGAATTTCGGCTCATACTGTGTGGTATAATGTGAATTTGGCTTGTACTGTGTGGCATAATGAGAATTTCGGCTTATACCATGTGGTGTAATGTGAATTTTGACCTATACCGTGTGGGGTAATGTAAATTTCGTCTCGTACTGTGTGGCGTAATGTGAATTTTGGATCATACTGTGTGGTGTAATGTAAATTTCAGATCGTACTGTGTGGTGTAATGTGAATTTCGGCTCATACCTTGTGGGGTAATGCAAATTTCAGCTCACACTGTGTGGGGTAATGTGAATTTGGCTCGTACTGTGTGTTGCAATGTGAATTTGGCTCATACTGTGTGTTGCAATGTGAATTTCGGATTGTACTGTGTGGGGTAATGTGAATTTCGGATCGTACTGTGTGGGGTAATGTGAATTTCGGATTGTACTGTGTGGGGTAATGTGAATTTCGGATTGTACTGTGTGGGGTAATGTGAATTTCGGAACGTACCGTGTGGGGTAATGGGAATTTCAGATCGTAACGTGTGGGGTTATGTGAATTTCGGATTGTACTGCGTGGGGTTATGTGAAGAAGGGACACTACTGTCAGTAGCTGGTGAGCATGGGGACATGTGTGACAAATGCTGGTGTCAAGCTGCGTAGGAGGGATCTGATGGCATAGAAAGAAGCAAATGTGGCTCTGATGGCACATGTGTAAATTATAAACTTGTGTTATATTAAAACTCAAATGTTCGTCCCCCTAACTCTCCCACTCAAAATCCAGGTGTAGATGCTGGGAAGTGCAAGTGGTGGGATGTGTTGGTTGACGTGGGGGTGGGGGGAAAGGGGTAGTTGCATATGCACCAGGGAGACTCTCTAGTTCCGCCACTAGGTCAGGGATAGGTTGGGGAAGTGTAAGCAGCAATATGGAGCAGCTGCAGCTAGGACTCATGGTTATGCCATAGCAGACTGTCTGTTGCGACCGGTGGTCGCACCATTATGTTTCATCTTATTTCTCCGTGGTGTATTATATCTACTTTATTATTAGGAACAAGGGAGAAATTAGATTAAGCCTTGTGATTGTACTGAGAGAACGTAAAATAGTCCTAGACAAGGCCAAAAGGCGGTGCCATACACGCCCAAAATGTGGTGCTAGACACACCCCTTCGGCTTTGCACCCCCTAATAAAATTAGCTGTGCACGCCTATGATTTCAGACAACGGTATAATGTCGGCTGACAGGATTCTGGCGTCGGTATCCTGAATGCCAGGATCCAGACAGTCTGCATTTTAACTGCATCCCTTATTACTGTTTATAACATTTGATTTACAAAACTTTCAAATTTCAAGGTAGTATGACAACAGTAATATACAAAGATTATCATAGAAGGTAAAAGGAAGATAATAAAGTAATGGGAATTCAAGCAGATAAGAAAAGAACACAATTATTGCCGTCAAACTTTCTGTCCGCATTATTCTTTAGATGAACTGATATACTACATATTACACCTAGGATTGTGTCAAGCAAAACACATTTGGTTTCTTAATGTCTCACAATGCAGCTGATAAGAGTAGACTGTTGCAACAGAATAGTGTACAATGAAAAGTTTAACGCATCAAATACTGAGAATTTATAAAATTTGTTTGTACAAAATAAAAAGTATCCTGTTGACAGTGATAATGAAATACTGTCATTTTATTACAGTACATTTTGCTAAACACATCATACAGTGGTGTATTTTCACTATTTATGGGCTGCAAAGTGTCCTCCCCCTGGCCCAGTGGGGAAGGGGGGGTGTTAGGTTTGGGTGACCCATGCTCTTATCACTGCTTAGTAAATGTCCCCCTAAATATTGTAGAGGTTAACAATTTAAAGAGCGCCAGAAGGGAATGGGAGCCTACCCCTTATTATTTTTGTCACCAGGGGGGCACCAGAATGGAACGGGAGCCCACCCCCTTGTTACTTGTACACCAGGGGGCACCAGAGGGGAAGGGGAGCATACCCTTTATTATTTTGGACCCTAAGGGGGCACCAGAATGGAAGGGGAGCCCACACCCTTGTTACTTGTACGCTAAAAAGGCACCAGAAGGTAAGGGGAGCCTACCCCTTTATTACTTTGGACACCAGAAAGGAAGGGGAGCCTACCCCCTTTTTACATTAACCCCCTTCAGCAGAGTGCGCAACAGAAGGAAATGAACAGAGCAGAGTTTGTAGTGGAAGGGTTGCAGCAGTGTTTCACCCAGAGTTACTGCTCTTCTGCCACCTACGACTGCGTTCCAATCTTTGGCACCGTCTGGGATGCTGTGCACCGCACCAGGCTATACCACACAGGACCAGGTTCTGCTGTGCTCTGGGGTTTCCTCTACTTCCCGCCGGCGGTGTATGTTCCTCTTCTCCCTTGGATCCTCTCTCCCGTCTGCCCAGAGTCCTCACCGCCGGGTCCTTGCAGCTGAGGTTGTCCGGAGCTCTGCCTGTCCCCACATCTTCAGTGCTCTGCTATCAGCTCTTCCCAATGGGCTTCTGCGGCTGTCCACTCTTCTCACAAGGTCCTGTTACTCCTTGCAGCTAACACTCTTTCCCAGGAGGTTCCACAATCTTTATTGCATGATGGCAGTGGGATGGATGACTATGCTTCCAATGCGGTGTTCTGACTTTCTGGTCTCCTTTGGCTGCTCCAGTTGCATTGTCCTCGGCCAGCTGTCAATACCCAGACTCTCCTCCTAGTCCATCCAAGTGAGCGCTCCCGTCTCAAGGCTCTCCTAGTGATGGCCGGGTATCTGCTTTCCCGAAGGCCTGCGCTGCACTCCTGGTGGCTACATCATGTTCCTATACACATGTCAGCTCCTATATGTCTGTCACTCCTCTGGCTGCTCCTTTTATTCCCCTATGAGCCTTCCAGACATCCTCCTCCTGGGGCTCCCAGCAACAGCACACGACCTGGCCGGTCGGGTGTAGTATGTTATGCCGGCGGTCGGACTCCCAGCGGCCAACATGCCGGCGCCAGAATCCTGACTGCCGGTATACCGACAGCTGGGAGAGCACAAATGAGCCCCTTACGCTGCACGGTGGTGCACTACGCACGGAACCCTATCTATTCCCCCTCCAGGGGCATCGTGGACCCCCAAGAGGGAGAAAAACTGTCGGTATGCCGGCGGTAGGGATTCCGGCGCCGGTATGCTGGTCATCGGGAGCCTGGCCGCTGGCAAACTGAAGACCACCCGGCCGGTCTGCCCTGTGACTCGGGTGGGGACCCAATAATCTAATGGGAATTTTCCCGGGTAAATCTGTTGCTGGCCAGAAGGTGACAAACTAGAAGCCAGTGGTGCCAACTCTCCCTGTCCAGAGCTGACAGGGTCACTGAAAGTTCAACCTCACTGCTGCCATGAACTATATTGAAACAGCAGGGCTATAGGGTTAAAAAACACAGGGGTTTTTAAATAACAATGGTGGTATTACACATTCAAGATGAGCAATGATCCAGCAGGACAAGCAAGTCCACAACAGACAGTGCACCAAGCCCAAAACTGTTTCCATGGCATGATGTATTAATGTATACATTGACAAGTTGTCAATGAATCTCAGCTGCTGATGTGCCCTTTAGATGCAGAAATCTGACCACAGTATACCCCTCAATGTTTCACCATGTTTCTGCCAGCTCCGCTATCTTACAACTGACGTTGGAGCAGTATGACTGATAAGAGGCGCAGTGTAATGGCTGGTGCGAAATTAGAAGGAAATAGAGAACAGTACACACGTTAGAGGTATTGTTGCCTTAATTAATGAACCACCCTTGTGTGCGTGTGTGTGTGTGTGTGTGTATATATATATATATATATAAAATCTACACATATACTGTATCTCTCTCTCTCTATATATATATATATATATATATATATTACAGATGAGCGGGTTCGGTTCCTCGGTATCCGAACCCCCCCGAACTTCACCCATTTTACACGGTTCCGAGGCAGCCTCGGATTTTCCTGCCTTGCTCGGTTAACCAGAATGCGCCCGAACGTCATCATCCCGCTGTCGGATTCTCGCGAGATGCGTATTCTACATAAGGAGCCACGCGTTGCCGTCATTTTCACTCGTGCATTTTAGATTGAACGGAGAGGACGTGGCAGCATTCTCTCCCTGAAAAGCTCCGTAATCTGTGCTCAGTGTGCTGCAAATATCTGTGCTCAATGTGCTGCAAATAATCTGTGCTCAGTGTGCTGAAAACATCTACGTCCTCTGCCTGAAAACGCTCTATATCTGTGCTCAGTGTGCGGCAAATATCTGATCAGTGTGCTGCATTGTAGGGACTGCGGACCACCAGTATAAGTATATACATGATGTGGCCATTCACTGGTACTTGGTGACAGAACGTATACTGGATTCCCCCACAATGTAACTTTATATCTGTCATCTATATACATGATGTGGTCATTCACTGGTACCTGGTGACCGAACGAATACTTGATTCCCCCACAATGTAACTTTATATCTGTCACCTATATACGTGATGTGGTCATTCACTGGTACCTGGTGACAGAACGTATACTGGATTCCCTCACAATGTAACTTTATATCTGTCACCTATATACATGATGTGGTCATTCACTGGTACCTGGTGACAGAACGTATACTGGATTCTCCCACAATGTAACTTTATATCTGTCACCTATATACATGATGTGGTCATTTACTGGTACCTGGTGACAGAACGTATACTGGATTCCCCCACAATGTAACATTATATCTGTCACCTATATACATGATGTGGTCATTCACTGGTACCTGGTGACAGAACGTATACTGGATTCCCCCACAATGTAACTTTATATCTGTCACCTATATACATGATGTGGTTATTCACTGGTACCTGGTGACAGAACGTATACTGGATTCCCCCACATTGTAACTTTATATCTGTCACCTATAGACATGATGTGGTCATTCACTGGTACCTGTTGACAGAACGTATACTGGATTTCCCCACAATGTAACTTTATATCTGTCACCTATATACATGATGTGGTCATTCACTGGTACCTGGTGACAGAACGTATACTGTATTCCCCCACAATGTAACGTTATATCTGTCACCTATATACATGATGTGGTCATTCACTGGTACCTGGTGACAGAACGTATACTGGATTCACCCACAATGTAACTTTATATCTGTCATCTATATAATAATTATAGTAGTACAGTACCGTAGGCCATTGCTGTATCTTGCAGCTCTGTGTCACTGCAAGTATCCATTCCATATCTGTGCGGCATTTTTGTGAGCAGTATATATAGTATTACAGTGCAGCATTTTGGTGACTAACAGTATATAGTTGTACAGTAGGCCATTGCTGTATCTTGCAGCTCTGTGTCACTGCAAGTATTCATTCCATATCTGTGCGGCATTTTTGTGAGCAGTATATATAGTATTACAGTGCAGCATTTTGGTGACCCAACAGTATATAGTTGTGTACAGTAGGCCATTGCTGTATCTTGCAGCTCTATGTCACTGCAAGTATCCATCCATTCCATTTTCTTCCAGTAATTTGGACCAATAATACCATTGATTAGAACGAATAATTCCAGTGATTTTGTCATTTTCTTCCAGTGATTTGGACCAATAATACCATTGATTAGAACGAATAATTCCAGTGATTTTGTCATTTTCTTCCAGTGATTCGGACCAATAATACCATTGATTAGAACGAATAATTCCAGTGATTTTGTCATTTTTTCCCAGTGATTTGGACCAATAATACCATTGATTAAAACAAATAATTCCTGTGATATTGAGGTGTTTGTGTTGCTTAGCTTAGCCGTCCAGCGACCACAGTGCACCTCTTTTTCTCTTTTCTTTGCATCATGTGCTGTTTGGGGCCAATTTTTTTAAGTGCCATCCTGTCTGACACTGCAGTGCCACTCCTAGATGGGCCAGGTGTTTGTGCCGCCCTCTTGGGTCGCTCTGCTTAGTCATCCAGAGACCTCGGTGCAAATTTTAGGACTAAAAATAGTATTGTGAGGTGTTCAGAATAGACTGGAAATGAGTGGAAATTGTGGTTATTGAGGTTAATAATACCATAGGATCAAAATTAGCCCCAAATTCTATGATTTAAGCTGTTTTTGAGGGGTTTTTGAAAAAAAACACCCGAATCCAAAACACACCCGAATCCGACAAAAATTTTCAGGGAGGTTTTGCCAAAACGCGTCCGAATCCAAAGCACGGCCGCAGAACCGAATCCAAAACCAAAACACAAAACCCGAAAAATGTCCGGGGCACATCTCTAATATATATATACATATACATACAGGTACGTTTAAACAGAGGAGGGGGGCCCCTGTTTAGACTCCGGGTGGGCCCCCTCCTATGTGCGGCGCAGCAGTCTCTGGCAACGTGTATGCACAGGTCTCTGGAAAAATGGCGACTGCCATGTACCATAGACCAAAATCACTAATGCGCATGCGCGGAGGCCATTTTGAGGTAAGAGGTAAGTATTCAAATACGGGTGCAATCTGTGCGGTTTGGGCCCATGTGCACTGCACACATTGCACCCATTATAGAGATGCCAATGTATATATATATATATATATATATATATATGTGCAATAAGGATGTAAAACAAGCGCTTAACACCTTATACATTTACAATAAGTGAATTAATATGACATAATTTGTGCATAAACATTCATGTCGACTCCTATCAGCACTCCCAAGTGTAGGGGCTGCAGCATAGACTTTCTTATTGACTCATATTTCAATGAGTCATGGGTAGAAATGTTCAATAGGGATAAAGTCTCTGCGCCTTCAGTGCTCTGGTGTGGAATATTCCTTAAATGTGCAGCTAATATTATATATGCGTGCCAGAAATATGCTCAAAATAAGCCCGTAGTGGTATCTTTAAATGGTCGTCTTCCCTTGTCCTTTTACTCCTTGTACAGACACCCTCAGCGAGGGGTTTAGGTATAGTCACGTAGGCAGAGAGGGAAGATAAGTGTCAGCAAAAATGCTTTTAATGTTCTAAAGTGACTAGTGACTTATTTGTGCATATGTTGAAAAAATAATTTTTATATATAAAGTGCTTTGTGCCTATAGTGTCTCAAAAAACCACTATATTGAAATTGTGATTTCTAATATAATAATCAGAATCACACCCATGTGATGAATTTAAAAAAAGTAAGGTAAATAACTCACTCCTTTTAAGAATGCTTCTCCCTTAGGGTACTCCTTAGCAATATATAGTACCTTTAAAAGAGTTTTTTTTCCGTCAAAGAAAAAAACAGAAAGAAAAGGGAGCTAATAGTGTGATATCGTTTTTCACAATTTTAATCACACAAAAAAAACATACAGGTGGAATCGTACAATTTAGAAAGTTATAACAAGCTTATCTGTTGTACATGCCATTGGAGAGGTAGTGGAAGCTGGTCCAACGCGTTTCGTCCCTTGTATCAGCTTAAATGGGACTTCCTCAGGGGTTATAGAGAATCACCCTGCATTCCCATGCCCTTTTATACCCCACAATGTAACTTTATATCTGTCATCTATATAATAATTATAGTAGTACAGTACAGTAGGCCATTGCTGTATCTTGCAGCTCTGTGTCACTGCAAGTATCCATTCCATATCTGTTCGGCATTTTTTTTTGAGCAGTATATATAGTATTACAGTGCAGCATTTTGGTGACTAACAGTATATAGGTGTACAGTAGGCCATTGCTGTCTATTGCAGCTCTGTGTCACTGCAAGTATCCATTCCATATCTGTGCGGCATTTTTGTGAGCAGTATATATAGTATTACAGTGCAGCATTTGGTGACTAACAGTATATAGTTGTACAGTAGGCCATTGCTGTATCTTGCAGCTCTGTGTCACTGCAAGCATCCATTCCATATCTGTGTGGCATTTTTGTGAGCAGTATATATAGTATTACAGTGCAGCATTTTGGTGACCCAACAGTATATAGTTGTGTACAGTAGGCCATTGCTGTATCTTGCAGCTCTGTGTCACTGCAAGTATCCATCCATTCCATTTTCTTCCAGTAATTTGGACCAATAATACCATTGATTAGAACGAATAATTCCAGTGATTTTGTCATTTTCTTCCAGTGATTTGGACCAATAATACCATTGATTAGAACGAATAATTCCAGTGATTTTGTCATTTTCTTCCAGTGATTTGGACCAATAATACCATTGATTAGAACGAATAATTCCAGTGATTTTGTCATTTTCTTCCAGTGATTTGGACCAATAATACCATTGATTATAACGAATAATTCCAGTGATTTTGTCATTTTCTTCCAGTGATTTGGACCAATAATACCATTGATTAGAATGGATAATTCCAGTGATTTTGTCATTTTTTTCCAGTGATTTGGACCAATAATACCATTGATTAGAACAAATAATTCCTGTTATATTGAGGTGTTTGTGTCGCTTAGCTTAGCCGTCCAGCGACCACAGTGCACCTCTTTTTCTCTTTTCTTTGCATCATGTGCTGTTTGGGGCCAATTTTATTAAGTGCCATCCTGTCTGACACTGCAGTGCCACTCCTAGATTGGCCAGGTGTTTGTGCCGCCCTCTTGGGTCGCTTTGCTTAGTCATCCAGCGACCTCGGTTCAAATTTTAGGACTAAAAATAGTATTGTGAGGTGTTCAGAATAGACTGGAAATGAGTGGAAATTGTGGTTATTGAGGTTAATAATACCATAGGATCAAAATTACCCCTAAATTCTATGATTTAAGCTGTTTTTGAGGGTTTTTTGGAAAAAAAAAACACCCAAATCCAAAACACACCCGAATCCGACAAAAAATTTTCAGGGAGGTTTTGCCAAAACGCGTCCGAATCCAAAACACGGCCGCAGAACCGAATCCAAAACCAAAACACAAAACCCGAAAAATGTCCGAGGCACATCTCTAATATATATATACATATACATACAGGGGCGTTTAAACAGAGGAGGGGGGCCCCTGTTTAGACTCCGGGTGGGCCCCCTCCTATGTGCGGTGCAGCAGTCTCTGGCAACGTGTATGCACAGGTCTCTGGAAAAATGGCGACTGCCATGTACCATAGACCAAAATCACTAATGCGCATGCGCGGAGGCCATTTTGAGGTAAGAGGTAAGTATTCAAATATGGGTGCAATGTGTGCGGTTTGGGCCCATGTGCACTGCACACATTGCACCCATTATAGAGATGCCAATGTATATATATATATATATATATATATAAATATATATATAGGGTATATATATAGGGATGCAGTTAATATCCCGGTGGTCAGAATACTGACGCCGGGACCCAGACCACCGAGAATGATGACAGCTGCACCAGGGCTATTCCCACTTGTGGGTTTCCATGACACCCATAGAGTGGGAATAATACCTGTGGCATTTGGGCAGCCAGGATCCGGGCGTCGGTATTCTGACCGCCAGGATCCCGCCCGGCAGGATTCCATACCCAACCCCATATATATATATAAATATATATATGTGTGTGTGTGTGTGTGTGTGTGTGTGTACCTATTTCCAAATCACTGTATCTATCTCTCTCTCATATCTGTCTCTCTATTTCATATGTATCTGTATAATGCTAACCAGGGGTGATATAAGATGGATAGATAGATAGATAGATAGATAGATAGATAGATAGATAGATAGATAGATAGATAGATAGATGTATTTAACATGCATTACTTTTTTTATTGTTGATGATTAAGGAAACACAGACATTTTTTTTAGTAGGTTACTCCTATTCTGTAATGATGACACAAACCTGTGTTACACACAATAAAATCTTTGAATCAGTTTTGTTTTACCTCCTAGGTGGTGGAGTCATTTATGGCAACACTTAGAAGTACAGCTACAAATTCGAATGGTCTCCAGTGATTGCATTAAGTGTCTGTTTGACAATAGCACGCTGTGCACAAGACATTTTGAATATATCTAACTGAAAGGCTAGCACAGACTTGTAGCTGACTGCAAAATTAAAGTCTGTTTTCAAGAGAACCCTGCATTACCAAGAAGAAACTGTACAGATGTATAGCCAGAAGAGCATTACTAAGTGCTACATTTTAAATTTCCCCCGGGATTTCTCTGAAACTGACTAATTTTCATACTTTTTTTTACTTAAAAGGTCTTTTAAGTAAACTGTACAAAGATTCCATTAATTTTGAGTTTCACTCTTGAATTCTAGAAAACTGTATAACCCAGCTAAAAGGAACATAATACTGTATCACTGGATTCAGCTAAGAGTGATATTGCCACTTGAGACTCACTCTAATTTCATTTTAATATTCGGAATTTTATGGGTAATTAAGTTTTATATTTCAGATTAATTTGTTGCTATTTGATATGTGGATGTAATAAATGACCACATTACTAATTGTTATTTCAGTGTATGATATTTGGGTGAATTATAGGTTTTGAGCATTATATAACTTTGCACTTTATTGTCCAAGTATATTGATGCATCATCTGTATTTCTTCTTGTTCACTGGGTATATTTTCCTGGATGAGCATTCCTGAGGCTTATTACAGTATGAGGACTTCACCAATTATCTAGCAGGCAAAGTCCAAAATGCTGCATATATACATTTTGGAAAATAAAAGCATACCTTTAATGTATTATAAAGCATTTGGAACAGTTGGATGTTCTTATTCAGCATAAGAAATAGTCTCTATTCAGACTGAAAAGGAAGATGAAAGGTGACATTAGTTATTATCGTGCAAATGCTACTTTCTATCCTACAAAAAGGAGGTTGAGTGTTGCATTTACCATTTTTTATTTTTTTTAGAAAATAGCAGTTACAGTTATTCAAAATAAAAATCTTACAAATCAACCAAAAGTCATAGAAGTATGAAGGAAAAGGAAAAATGTGCAGTGAAAACCAACCACCAAGAAGAGTCATGTGGTTATGGATCATTAGGCCAACCTTAATTAGGTCAACAGTCAATAGGTTGACCCCATATGGTCGACATGGAAAAGGTTGACTGGGTCAAAAGGTCGGCAGGGTAATTTGGTCAACAGGTAAAAGGTAAATACTGGAAAGGTTGATAGGTACAAAAGCTCAATATTGATTGATACTAAAAATGTTGAAGCAATATTTTTAAGTTTATTGGTGGTGTTTTCTCTGTCAAAGCACATGGAACCCTGCATCCCCTTGCATGGCTCGCTTTTCCCCTATTCTCAACCGTAGTCTACATGGATGGTAAAGTATGAAAAAGTTGAAAAAAATCCCCCAAAACTTGTGTTAACCATGTGTGTAAACCATTGTCATTTCCACCATTTGAACCTGTTGGCCTTTTGTACCTGTCAACCACAAGCACTGTCAACCTTTTACATGTCGACCTGCTGACCGTGTTCAACTTTTGACGATGTCAACCTAATGCCTGTAGACTATATGTAGTTAACCTATTGACTGTAGACCTAATTAGGGTCGACCTTTCATCTGGATACCAAGTCATGCATTAGTGTCTTACTTAAGATAAATAATGTGATCATTTTCTTTATGGCAAAATAATTATATCCTTTCTTATTTAAGGCTAGTTCACATGAGGGCCTTTCCAATATCACATGAGGGCCTTTCCAATATCACATGGGGGCCATTCCAATATCACATGAGGCCATTCCAATATCACATGAGGGCCTTTCCTATATCACATGAGGGCCTTTCCTATATCACATGAGGGCCTTTCCAATATCACATGAGGGCCTTTCCAATATCACATGAGGGCCATCCAATATCACATGAGGCCATTCCAATATCACATGAGGGCCTTTCCAATATCACATGAGGGCCATTCCAATATCACATGAAGGCCTTTCCAATATCACATGAGGGCCTTTCCAATATCACATGAGGGCCTTTCCAATATCATATGAGGGCCTTTCCAATATCACATGAAGGCCTTTCCAATACCACATGAGGGCCTTTCCAATATCACATGAGGGCCTTTCCAATATCATGTGTGGGACATTTGCACAAGTTTTAACATGATTTTTTGTTAAACCTTAACACAAGGAAGTTTTTTGTTAAAAAAAGATGGATGTAACATCAATGTGCATAACTAGGCTTATTTTTTAGGTAGAACATTTTTTCTCTCTGTTATGCCAACACAATATCACAAAATTTGGTTGTCATGTACAAGCCCACCACCGTTTTGTAAAGGAAATTTCTATTTGATTATTCCCCTCAACTTCAAATGAAAAGTCTGTGTTATTTTTTTATGCAAACTTTTGAAAAAGAGCAATTTTTTCACTGGTCGAAATCTCAATAGGCACACAGCTACCATACAGATTTTTTTTTACCGTGTGACGTATGGGACTTTTTACTAATTTTCATGGAATAACCCATGAGCAGAATTAAACATTTCCCGAAGACATGTTTGTCATGGGAAAATGGTTTTTGATCCAGCCAGAGAAGTGTAGACGTCACAGGGTTTACGATGTTTATGATCCTTTGATAACAGTTAATAAAATTGAAGGCCAGAAAAAATATGCTTCTTTTCTATTTTTTTTTTATTAAATTTTGTATAAATTACTTCCATGTCCATTATTTTGCTTTGGTTAAGTACTATTTATTGAAATCCTAGCCAGAGCTCAGAGTGTGGCAGTATACAGTAGTATGACAAACCACCCCTTTAATCACCCATTTTCAGTTATGGGCATAGTGCAGTAGATCCCAAACTTTTTTGAATCACGGTGCCTTAGAGTATCAGAATGCTTTTAACGGCATCCCTAGGCCAAAAGTTTCTAATTGATAAATTTAGAAAAAAACTATTAAATTAATTAAATTGTGTTTATATCTCATACTTAGGATCAGTTATGTGGTGAGGTACTGGATTCACTTTTGTTTGTCCACATATTTTATAACTGTCAGCCACCACTGGTTTTGCCTATCACATGGACCATAAATAATTTGAATTGGTCCTGGACCACTGATCCAAGGCACCCCTGCAATTGTCCCAAGGCACCCCAGGGTGCCACGGCACATAGTTTAAGAACCACTGGCATAGTGCATTCATTGCTTAGCTGTAAATCTGACTCACAGCTATCCAGACTTTGAAGCTCCATTGAGTGCTGTCATTAATTCACTGAGAGTCTGCTGCAAATCATGCTGACAATCCCCCTTTCTTCTCATCAGTGACGTGCGGTCAGGGTAGGCAGGGGAGGCATGTGCGGTCAGGTTCCTGTCATACTCCAGTACACTCCACAGTTCATTCTTATTAGTGGATAGATGGGAAGGGGAAGTGCAACAATTTTAAAGCAGCCAGCATGCAGGCCAGGTGTGCTGTCCTACTGAAACTGCTTCATGTACTGTAATCTGGGGTGCAAATAATCTCTGTTTAGTCAACAGCAGGGACGTTGTGGCAAGAGCTGGTGTAGCTAGAATGGTTGTAGTGACAGGGAAGCCATGGTAGAGCAGGCAGCCAGAGGAGGGGCTCCTTGAAAAGGGTGACAAAAAATACACTAAGCGCTTAGGTGAGTGAGACTGCAATATGATCGTCAGCCGCCTCTTGTATAAGGGGATTGCCAATCCCTTAATCCACAAAAGTACCAAAAAAAACCAAGTGGCGCTTAACAATCATATAGTATAAAATATTTAATAAGCCACAGCCGCTACCACACTGACGGGTGATACGAGCGTCAGACGGGCTGTTGATCGGTGCTTCTGGCCGGGCCCCTGCCACTCCGGTTCCATCGGCAAACGACCAATGTGAAAGGGGACAAGGAGCTCCCGCATGCAGTAGCGTCTCGGTGAGGACGCCCGAATCAAGTCTCCCACGTATTACAACACTGCTTCATCCCGCTGAGGCTCTGGTGTACATCATCTCCCTGGCTAACGGGACAACACCAGGGAGCAGGAATCGAAAGCTCCTGCCCAGCGGTAACAGGTTCACTTACCATATTTATATTTCTATATATTTTTTTCAACTATCTGTCTGCATTGCTAATATCTGTTGAACAAATCTACTCCAACCCGGGTCACGGGTACCACCCTGTGGGCATCCCACTGTGAGCCACACAGTTGGAAATTATTCTGCAGCTGCACCTTCAAGTGTGTACATATTGTTTTTTGTGTAATCCCGAGACTCTTGTGTCAACAGTGGCTATTTTTCATGTTTTCAACCTGTATTCTAACCAAATATCAGGTGCTTTGATTTATCATACTGCTGTACAACATTATTGTGATGTTTTAATAATTGTCTTACACCCCCGGGAGGTTGTTGCATTGTATTTAATGTGTATTTTTATTAAATATTTTATAATATATGATTGTTAAGCGCCACTTGGTTTTTTTTGGTACTTCCTTGAAAAGGGTGCATGATTTTGTGACAAACCCGCAGTTCATTGCTCTAGGGGGCATGTCCAGCACTTATGACTTATGTAGATGCTGGGCTGCTCCCAAGCTCTTTCCACACTGGAAATATATGCATGCCCCCAGTCTATAGCCCTGCTTGACCACCCCTAGAACTGCCACTGATATCTATCTAGCTGACATGCGGTGGGGTGAGGCAGAGCCTTTCCTGTCATACTAACATTTGTGCCAGAGTTTTGACTGTATAAAGTATATGAAAAATGCAAAGAATATGTTAGAAATAACTTATTTGTATTATTCTAATCATATTTATAGACAAAACTCTGGAGTAAAAAGTCTGTGCACCTGTCTACTGCTGCACCTGTGAATAATGCCCAGATGTATACTTTGGCTCATACATTGTGTGTAAATCTGGCTCTATATAGATATATCTAGTCTAGTAATATATATATGTGTGTGTGTATAAAATCAAATTAGTAGTAATTATGCAGCACATGGGTGTTTGATCGCATGTAGTACCTTACACCACACGCTACACCAAGATGCGCTGCTTCTGCTCCATCCTCTCTCTCACCATTCCCAGCATGCCATGCGCAACGATGTTACATGGCCTGATCTCATCACACCTGGCACCAGCATTCTGGAATACTGGGAACAGCATTAGAGGCACTGAGTCAGTGCTGCTGTGCAGCCAGTATGAAAATATGGTGGCGGCGGTGGGCGAGTGTGTGCATCCGCTTTCAGATTAGATGGCACCAGTAGGCACAGTTTAAAAGTCTCCAAGTGCCGCCTTTATCCATTTTGACTATATATATGAAATGTATCAATGCAGTGTCCCGGGTGCCCTCCATAGACATTCAGCTATAGTAGTGGGGCACTCATGGGGATTAAAGTAGAAGAAGACACCAGACCACTGGGCTAGCATTGCATTTCAGTGTTTAAATTTAACTCAGCACATTTTCATCAGGATTAACAGCATAAAGACAAAATCTTACCTTATATTCTTATACCCAGTGCTCAAAGAGATGCACCATGTCCTGCTCCAGGCTACCACCAATGTCAGCCATGTGTCCAGTTGGACCAGCACTGATGCCAGGCAACAGATGACTCAGCGCAGTGTGCTTAGGGACCATCACCACAGACAGAGATATCTATAAAATATTCAGGCCCTGTTTTTTTTTCTGGAACTCCTTAATCTTGTTCTTACTAGAAATTATTTAATCTTTAATAGGGAGGTTTTCATACAATTATTGGGCTGTGTGATGGGGTCCTGTGTGGCCCCATCTTATGCTAACCTGTTTATAATTTCAGAATCAGCAATCCTGATTATGCTTGGATGATTTTGATTTTTACACACCACGTTGAGGACGTGTTTGTAATATGGCAGGGAAGCCAAGAGAACTTAATTTGCATGATGGATAACGTGAACACTACGAAATAAGCAATTATTGTGTCCATTTTCTGGATGTGATGATTAAATTGAACAACAGTAAATTATCTACAACTGTGTACATTAAACTAGCAGATTTTAATTCCCTATTAATGGTATCAAGCCATCATCCAAAGGTATTAAAAACTGGGCTGCCCTTCTTACAATATCAATGGGTGAGAAGCGTTTGTGACAGTCTAGAGCAGTGATTTTCAACCTTTTTTGACTTGCGGCACACCTAACAAGACTTTAAAATTGCCAAGGCACGCCATCTGCCTCCCACTGGGGAAAAAACCCAAAAACATACACACTGGCCCCCACAGATATCGAGCACGGTGGCCCCCACAGTTAACAAACACATTGGCCCCCACAGTTATTAAACACATTGGCCCCCACTATTATCAAATACATTGGACCCCACAGATATAAATCAAACACACTGCCCCCCCTCCCCTGTAATAGTACACACTGCCCCCACAGTAATGGCAACCTGCAGTCCTGTTTATTGCTGGCTGGAGCAGTATGAGCAGAGCAGGGCAGTCCGCAGGGCGGGAATGTGGCGTGGTGTGCGTGACCTATGTGTCACAGCATGTCACCATAGGTCACGGCCAAGTCACGGAAGAGCTGAATACGTTGCCTGAGCCCGAAGGCAGACCGTCCTAGGTATCTCTGGGAGCAGGAGGGTGGCAGCGGAGCATTGTCGGCTGTCAGCACTGTGTAGGTCATCTCTGGTGGCTGGCGGGCGGCGGGCTGCGGCACATCTGACAACCGCTGGCGGCACTCTAGTGTGCCACGGCACAGCAGTTGAAAAACGCTGGTCTAGAGGAAGAAACAGTGCAGCTGGATCAGATGACAACTAAGTTCCATCAGAGAGGATACTCGTATAAGAATCTAATGTTGGCTAAGGAAAAAGCTCTAGCCATTCCGAGAGAAGATCTCCTAAAAAATCAAAGAGAAAAAGGATAGATAATTCCATTATTTGGGTAAACCAGTTCTCAACATCTAAACCCAAGATTACGGAAACAGCTAAGAAACTTTGGCCTGTAGTTAACTCTGATATGGATCTACCATTGCTGAAATATATTAAACTAGTACCCTGCTATGAAAGAGCAAGAAATATTAGGGACTGGTCCTTATGGATATCACTGGAATAGAAACTTCCAGTAGAATTTATTTCTTATAATTAAAAAAAAAAAAGGATCTATGTACTATTTGCCGATTTCTTGAAGTGGGAGATTACTTTTCAAATCCAAAGTCTTGCAAGAAGATAAGAATTCATCATATATTTACATGTATATGATTCATGGTTAACTTTTTACAGTGTCCTTCTGAATTTTTTTATACAGGAAAGACAACGTGGCTATTCAAGGTGCATATGGCTCTGCATAGAAGCTCTATTTGTTCAGCGCTTGAGGGCAAACTTGATTCCATTAGAACATTTATATAGTGGTAGTTTTTTTGCTGTTTAAATTCTAATTGCAACAGAATATTTATTTTTAGTTGTCTTTTTGGAATAATTCATTTTTATCTGCTTTTGTCAAAGCTATGTGATGCTATTATGCAATTATTTGAGCTAATGTTTTTCAGTATATAGTTGTAGTTTTATTTCTCTGTAGTAGTGGATATATTGCCCACTTTTTGTATTTTTGTATTATTTTGACATAGTATATTACTATGTAGTATTCCTTCTTTCAGATCACACATTGATAAGGGCACTATTTAGAGGTAAGCCCTGGATACATTTTTATAATGTGATAGTATTAGGTATGTTAGGGACCATTGTGATAAAGTTACCTGGTAGCGGTATATGGGCCCACATATTTGCACAAATGTGTGCTAAGAACTTTAATTATACTCCATGTTAATTGTGAAGGTTTATTTAAATTATTCTTACTATCAATGTTCTTAGTGCAAGGAGTGTGCATCTGCATTTCTGTTACTCCAGCATAGTATTATAGCCTCAGCATGATAGCACCTTTTATTATCTTTAGTAATAGGCTATGCAGTCCAGGCAACCCCCTTTTACCTCTATATTTGTGTATATATTGTACACTGGAGGCTGCCTTCCTCTGGTATTGGCACCCTTCCCATCTACCCTCTGGTGTTTTAATTAGCTGGGTTCCTACATTTTAGATCACACATTGATAAGGCTCTATTTAGATAAATGTATAGAATGTGATAGTAGTAGAAATGTTAGGGACCATGTGATGAAGTCACCTGTTCACGGTACAGGGGCCCGCATATTTGCGCCAAAGTGTGCTAAGAACTTTAATTATACTCCATGTTAATTATGAGGGTTTATTTCAATTATTTTTACTATCAATGTTCTTAGTGCTAGGAGTGTGCATCTGCATCTCTCTTCCTCCAACATTTAGTGGCAGTTTATTTGCTATTTAAATTCTAATTGCAACAGAATATTTATTTTTAGTTGTCTTTTTGGAATAATTCATTTGTATCTGCTTTTGTCATAGCTATGTGATGCTTTTGTGCAATTACTTGAGCTAATGTTTCTCAATATATAGTGGTAGTATTATTTCTCTGTAGTAGTGGATATATTGCCCACTTTTTGTATTTTTGTATTTTTTTGACATCGTCTATTACTATGTTGTATTCCTTCTTTCTCAAGCTCTGTCTGTGGTAATGGTTACTAAGCCATCTGTTGTCATCTGTTGAGTCATCTGTTGCCTGGTAATCGAATCATTGCCGGTGCGACTGGACGCATTGCTGACACCAGGCGGGAGCATGGAGCTGGACACCGAGTGCCTTGAGCACTGGGTGAAAGTATATAAGGTAAGATCATGTATATACAGTATATACACTAAGAGGTACACTTACTATCCCTAGCCTGTAAAATAAGTAATATATTTTTCATCCCTAAATATCATAATTTGCATTCTGTTTGCAGTACAGTACTATGTGGTCACCTGGGTTGTTTCTCTGTTGATGTTTTTGTTAGACATACTGGCAACAATGTATCTTATGTTGTTTTTTCCCATCTAAAGAACTATACCTATGTCTGACTAATAAATACAGGTACATCTCTCTAGTTTACAGGCCTTGCCAGATCATTGACCCTACTTTACCAGAAGATAGTCTCTAGGTTATCCTTCTGTTTGTTCCAGAATCCCTGTTGCCATGAACTTCTGCCATTACCATTTAATCCCTGCTTCCATGGATTTTTGCCATTCCTGTCTAATCTCTGGTGCCACAGACTCCTGTCATTATTCCCAGTTTCAGGATCTGTCATCAAAACTGCATATTCAAATTTCTTTAAATTTATTACTCATATTTTGCTCTGCTGCAACCTGGACCACTTGTTATTCAGCTCCAACTCCACAGAATCTGGATATATCTGCTGCTTGTATCCTGCTTTGAAAAAAACTTAGCACAACTGTTCCTGTTTCCCCAGCCACTGATCCACTACCCTTGTACTAAAGCCTATTTGCACTACTAACTTCAATTGCGTTTGCGTATGAGTGTGAAGCCTTGTGACACTCACTCTTTCCTACTGTCTCTCTTTAAGCTGCTCTCTCTGTTCACCAGGACACTTCTCTTTTTTTCTCTCCCCCTCTTACTCCTCACTCTCTTATCCCTCATGTGTTTATATTTCTTATTAGCGCTTGATTTTCTTATATAGATTATCCTTGGCAATACCTTATTTGTTTTCATCTTTACTACTGTACTTTTTTAGACATCCTATATTATTCTCCTTTACAGAGTGTTTTTTCTTTACTGTATGTGGCTTGTGTATCCCAGAGTTTTCCCTTTTTTTTCCTAAAAATACAGTATATTCTACTATACATTTGTCAATGTGGATCATTTGTGATATTGGTAATAGGTGATTCTCAGTAGTTTTTTTTAATTCTTGAGATGGTGTTTGTAGACTGTTGTAGAGAGAGAGAGAGAGAGAGAGAGAGAGAGAGAGAGAGAGAGATATGGCGGGAGGGAGAGATAAGACAGTATAGAATATTTTTCTCTAACATATATTGCTCAAAGAACAATAAGAAAAATGGGCATAAAAGATTAAGACAAGATGATAACATAAAAGTACATTAAATAAACATCAAAAAATTAAGTCAGAATAGTAAAAGAAGTTCTGATTATATTTCCAAGGATAAGACAAATATTTGTCATGTACGCCCTAAGACTTTCAGTCACAGCTCAAGCCCCTGAGCAATGAGAAGAAATTGATAGTGTCAGTAAGAGAAAATTAAAAAGCTTTGAGCACTAGCTGCAGTCAAAACAAACCAAGGGAAATTTCTACAAGGGAAATTTCTATGATCTGGTGAATAGAAGAGTAGTTATTTAATCCAAATATATTCCTTAAGATGTTTTGTAAGATGAAACACATTTAAATTTCACAATTTATTTATTTTGATGTTCCTTTTGTAACTGTGTTTATAACTTTGGTTATAAGTATCACTTAACAATGGTAATGTTCCTAATTTTATTTTTAATTACTGATTATACAGAATGTAACAGGTTCTGGTCTGCAGATAGCATGTTTAAATATGATAGAACATTTTTAAGTATCAATAAACATAAAATAAAACTTGTTTCATGTTCAAACTAATGGAATTTGATATAATTCTTTATTCTCGTAGAGTACTATGTGTTGGAAATAATACTGATAAGTATCTTTAAAAGACAGTGGAATATTATAGTAGTCGTGGAACTAGGAAAACACGCTTCAAAGAAATTTTACTCTATTTGGTATATATAAAAACGTCTTTTCTCCAGCATTTTAGCTGGAGAAAAGGCATTTTTCTCTTCTTCCTATTTATAGATAAGAAAAGTTGAGTGAAATTGCTGGTCTCAGTGGGGAGTGATCAATTAAGCTATTTATCACTTATGCTAAAATCTTCTGTTCTCCAAACATTTTTGCAAAAGATAACACCATTTCTATATGGTGTTATGATAGAAGAAAGAAGAGAAGATCAATATCTTTGCTCTCTCGCACAAGCTGCTTTGTTTTCTTAATTCCCACTTCTCATTATAATTACAGTTATATCCTTTAGCCTTGTTGTGCATAAATTTCACCAACTGGCTTTCACCTTCCAACAAAAATCTCTTATCACACTTCTCACTGTTATAGTCACAAAAGCAAAATATTATGTCCCGCTGGATACGATGCACTGAGATTGGATGCAGTTAATTTTCCGGCAGTCGGGATCTCGGCGATCAGAATACTGATGCTGGAATCCTGACGGCCGACAATGCTGACTTCTGGAAAACCGGCGCACATGGGCTATTCGCACTCATGGATAACCACGACACCCATAGAGTTGGAATAGAACCTTTGCTGAGTGCAGCAGATCTGGCTAATGGTTCCAGATTTATCAGGGGAGAAAAATGTCAAAAAAATGCTACCCAGGAAGCTGGAGTGGAGCTGGTGCTGGGACCCATTGCTTTAAGCCAGATATCTCTGGTTCTGTTGGGGTTAAAAACTTGAACCCAGGGTCCCCTGGAAGCTCAGACTCCCCTTTAAGTTATGACCACTTGTCTTGGCTAAATTCTATGTTTTAAAGAACCATAGATCGACAAGCAGTCAACAGTTACAGAAAGCTGGGATTCTCCTCTTTCAGGGGACGCCTAGGTCACCGGGATCAGACCGGAACTGCCGAAATGGGAAGAAACTGTCAGGGGAAATGCGGTTTTATAGCTTTGCAGATGGATATCTACGCAGCCCCTGGGTCTAATGACAATCGGACAACGGTTCCAGAAAGTTGGGAATCTTCCCATTCAGGGTGGCAGGGTTCACAAGTCAGCACATGGAGCTGGAGAAAATGGAGGAGAGGTGCCCCTTTCATGGCAGGAGCCCGGCAGCAACTGACGCAATTGTCTTTGCAATTTCACCTCAGATACACACACTTAGATATACTTACCTACTGTCCCAAGGAGCCCTCTGTCCCCTTGTCTAGTAGAATCCACAGGGTACCTAACAAAAATTATACTCACCTAATTCAGTGTAGATTGGTCCTCTTCTGTCCATGTAGGCATTCACAGTGGTTAAAAATAACAAACCACATTAACTCAGACCATAATGGACTAGTAGAAGTGTATGTTTACACATACACATACACTTCTACTATACGAATGCAGGCCCTCCATGTGACTAATGTCATTAGAGGGACCCACCTGCCCATCAGGAACTGCTGCCATAGCAACAGCATCCTGATTGGCTTTGTACTGCCAGGACTCCTATGATGGGAATCGCTAAATTGGAGAAACCACAAGGGTCAACCCCAATTGATCTTGTGGTTAGAGGGGGAAACCACAAGGGGACATATTTATACAGGTCTCTACCATGGTGCCAACAATGGTTGGAGGCTAACTAAGAAGCTGGTAGAGGCTCTGATGTATACTTGCTGAGACAGTAGTAGAGAGACAACCTACAGGGACATGCAATAAGCAGATGAGATGATGAAACAGTAATGCAACATGCTGAGGTTGCAGACCACTAAATACAGGCTGGTGCTAGGAACACTGGAATGCAGATACAACAGTAGTGCTGAGGTGCTGGAGACAGTAGTGCTGGATGCAGCTAGTAACAGGAGTAATGACACCTGCTGCTGATAAGAGTACAGGGAGCAGGTAGAGCAGCAGGACTCATATAGTAAGCAGAAGCACTGGCACAGGCTGACAGCAGACATTTTGCAGCAGTATTGACCACAGGAGAGCTGGTACAGGCTGGATACAGATGTGCTGAATGCAGGAAATTACACAAAACAACCGGGGTCAGATAGGACCACACTAAGGAGTGAGTTGTTCCAACAAGCACTATGCTTGTCTGCTATTAGAAGCATGAGTCATGTGAGTGCCACAGCAGGATCTGGAAGGTGTGTTCACCTGACCTGGAAACAACATGGCTGCACCCATATAGCCAGCTCAGCAATGATCAGGAATGCTGTGACAGACTTGGAACAGCGCAACCCATCTGGTTATGGCAGCGTCATACAGGGAATGAAAGACTAATGGGTCTAATTACTAAGCCTTTGGAGAGTAAACAGAGATAAAGTACCAGCCAATCAACCCCTATCTGCAATGTTTCAGTCTGTGTTTGATAAATGACGCAACTGGTTGGTTGGGTGGTTGGTACTTTTCACTTTATCTCTCTCCAAGGTTTAGAAAATAGATCCCTAAGACCACAGTTTGTGACCTACACAATTACCAATCAGCCACTTGATATGTCGGGCCAGACATCACATTTGCCTGCCCAGTTGTTATGTCAGCAGGGCTGCAATTAGAAACTATGGGGCCCGGTAGGCAGCAACCCTCCCACCCCCTCCCCTGTCCCACACACATGCCCAGTGGTGCAAGTAGAAATATTTTCTTAGTGGTACTGAGTGGCAAAAAATGGGAGTAGTCATGTGTTGTGAGGGGGCATGGCCACATGTCACTAGTGGGAGTGGCTGCATGACACTAGCGGACAACACAGACCCTTTTCTTTGGACTCTAAAAATATATAGTAATGCCTCCAGTATAATAAATACATATAGCAATGCCCACAATTTGATAACAATATATAGTAATGCATCCAGGATGCTTTGTGGTGCATTATAATTGTGGTAATGGCAGTCAGGGGTGCAAAGTGTGTGCCAGGTGGTACTGCGTACCTGCTGCCAAATTCTGAAGGGTACTCCGTACCCGAACGCACCCGCATACTTGACCATTGCACACACCCATAATATGGAATAGCAGGAGGGAGGAGGACTAAGGGGAAATGGGAGAGAGAGAGATTGGAGTTATTGGGGCAGATAGAAGAGAGAGAGGAGGTATACAGGGAGATGGGAGAGAGGAAGAGGAATAAGGGTAGATGGAATAGCTAGAGGAGGACTAAGTGCAGATTGGCGAGTGCATGGAGGAATAGGGGCAGACGAGAGACAGAGTGGAGGAATAGGGGCAGATGGAAGAGAGAGGGGAGGAATAAAAGGAGATGGGAGAGTGTAAAAGGAAGAATAGGGGGAGACAGGGGAGAGAGGAGGAATAGGGGCAGATGGAAGAGAGAGGGGAGGAATAAAAGGAGATGGAAGAGTGTAAGAGGAAGAATAGGGGGAGACAGGGGAGAGAGGAGGAATAGGAGCAGATGGAAGAGAGAGAGAGAAGGAATAGGGGCAGATGGATGAGAAATAGAGGAGGAATAGAGAGAGAAAAAGAGAGAGGGGGTACACATGAGAAGTGGAAGAGGGACAGGGGTACACAAGATGTGGGGAATGGGATTTAGAGGCACACAAGTGGAGGGGAGGGGGACAGAGGAATTCATGGGGAGCGCTGCACACCTCATGCATGTGTGAGATAGAATGTGGTGTGGAGGGGAAGGGAGCAGAGACAAAGACAGAGGGGGAAACTGGGACAGACAATCAAGCAGTTAGGGAGGGAACATAAAGCTACAACACAGTGGTGAGATTCCTGTACTACTGTACATACTTAATGTACTGGGTCTGCATACCCGCCAACTGTACCTTTTTGGCAGGTACAGTACCTTTTTTTAATGGTCTGTACCGATTTTTGGCTCTCCAAACTCACATTGAAAGTATAGGAAAAGGGGTGTGACCACACCCCCTTTATCCATGGCCACACCCCCTTTTCGCATTTGTACCTATTTTTATGTGTAAAATGTTGGAGGGTATGGGTCTGCAGCCTTCTTCCTGGGCTGTGTGTGTCTGACCTCCAGGGCTGATCTGATGTGTCTTTGAACAAGGTCATTCACACAAATGTCGGGTGCACACATCCACTAATCTGCTACCGATATATTGTTCGTTGCTTGAATGAACATTATATTGTTCAAGTGTGTACCCAGCATAAATCTCTATGTCTAAGTTTAGCAAAAAATAAAAGTTTCAACAGAGCATATATTTAAAGAATTTATTTTTATTGTACTGGAGACATCTTAATTTTGTCTGTCTTCACATTGAAATGTTATAAGGGTCTTTAAAGTCAAGAGAATGCATGTCAATGGTAAGAACACATTCCAAAGGAACTTTAATTTGAATGTAATGATAAGCCCCACAGGTACCACTCATTATAGTTATTACTTGGAATCTACAGATTAGTCCAAAAATGAGTCTGCGACTGAATCATTTCTTGTAGTTCTCAAATAGGAGAAACAGAGAGGAAACAAAGTCAATTCTCTAATGGGTTCTAGAAAGTCACTGCTAAGTACTACTGCATAATGCTAAATGTTCTCTCCAAATATATCCTAATAGCAGTGCATTAAAGGCAAAGGAAGTCATTTAGGTGCTGAAAAACCTTATTTAACCTTAAAAGAAAAGAAAACTAGAATGAACTGGCTAGTCTTCTGTAGCTAGAGTAACATGCAATACAATAAATGTTGGGTTGCAGGTAGCCATTATTGATATATGAACCATGAATTGTATATACTGTACGTACTGTAGCATACTTGAATTGCTGTTAGCTCAACTGCATCCCATTTACAGTATGTAGTATTAACACTAACTCAAATGCAACCATGAAGTGTAAAAAAAATGAATGTTTCTACAGTATTTGGTCATGCAGTTCTGAGCAAGGCCATATTTGGCCATATGGCACTTCTAGCACATGATGGCCTGGTGTGCTGGTCCAGCATAACAACCTAGTCGATCAGCTCTGCTTGGCTGCATGGAAGACAGAGAGACTGGGGCTGGCCGAGCAGCTCCACGTCCTGGCACTCTGCTCGGCCATCCGACATACAGAAAGACAGGGGCTTGCTGCTAAGCCACGCTCCCATAAGCCATGACCGCGCCCCCTTGTCCTGCTCACTTGGAGTCCAGGGCCATTTAAGACCCCCAGTCCATCCCTGGTACCCAGTTATGCGTATGAAAAAGGGAGGTCTGTTTCAGATGGATCTCTTGCACCTAGAATGGGGCAGGTACAAATGAATACTAATGATGAACGGTAGCGGCTGCAGATGAAAAAACAGTATAGTGTAGCTTCGGCAAAGCTGATGCTGTGCATGTAAATTAGGAGGGATGTGACAGCGCAGACTAATAAGAAGCCTGTATTAATATTTTTTAAATGTTAATGCATCAAAAGGTCTGATGCTCTTTACTGTAATATATCCAAATTATGTAGCGCTGCATGCATCTTACTAAATATATGTAGGCAAAGGCACTTTTAATGCATGTGTCTTTACCTGCTTAATGATGTGTCCTCATGCACCTTGACCCCCATGCAACTTGGCTGTGAATATGTGGGAGATAGATGGGTAGCGGTTGATTAACCTACGGACATAATCCCGACGGTCATAATCCTGATAGCCATTGACTGACAGTCAAAATACCGATGCGGTCAAAATTCCGACATTCAAAACGCTGGCATAGTCAGAACACTGACATTTGAAATGCCGACATGCATTTTTAAGGGATTTGTGCCCCAAAACAGACTTGTTCAGGGGTGGATTGGCCCACCAGGACAGATTCCAGTGTGCCGGTCCCATACCACCGCCACCCCCCACCCCAGACCCCCCCCACCCCCGGCCGATTCACACTCAGGCTAGGCTGGCTCACACTGCTTTCAGTACTTGCAGTTCATTGGAACGTAATCCGAAAGTTAGGCTAGCGAGCCCTTCGAGGTGCTACTAGCCGTGAAAAGTGGTGTAGCTGTTCTATCAATGGGGTACTTGGAGAAAGTTAACCAGCCCAGCAGCATCCTCTTTCTGGCCCCTGCCAAAGGTCTCTTCAACGAGTATGGGAGCAGTAACATATCGATGGTCGGATTCGGGTTCACTGCACCTGCCACCACCCTAGCTCCCGCATTCTCACTGAACTGGACAGAGTGGCAACTGAGCACTGAAAGGGACCCTGCAGAGAGGTTATTTTTAATTACATTATTTGCATTATTATGACGGTGTAAGGGTTAAGGCATCCCCGGTCACTGTGTAAAGTTTGGGGACTGGGCACGAGCAGGATTTACCTTGTTCTCAGGATGCCAGCCCTGGGACAATCTCTAATGCAAAGTCCTTCAGCCCTATAGCTGACCAATGTCTGTCCATGATGATGGGCCTATTTATGTAATGCGGTGGCTAAGTATGTAATGTGGTGCCATTTGTGTAATGAGGCGCTATACGTGTAATGTGGTGCTAGTCATATAATGCAGTGCTATAAGTGTAGGTTGATGCTATACCTGTAATGTGGTGCTCTTAGTGTTATGTGATGCTATTTGTGTAATGAAAAACAAGAAAAAAGTGGGCGCTATTTGTAAAGAAATTTTTAGTTTAAAAAATGTATAATAATATATTTATTGTTGCCGATTACTTTTCTGGCTGCCCACAAAAGGGAGATCTGGACATCCACCAAGAATATACAACTATGAAAGAATAATAATGTGGGCGCTCCAAAAAGATATTTTTGCAACAGGTGATGGTTTTGTAAATATATTAATTTATTAAAAAACTCTAAACATATTATTACTCTAATTCAAAACAATACAACATAGAAACATTTAAAATCAATAATGGACACGTGTCCTTTAACTCTGGACTAGCTGATACTGATGCACAAAGCTGGTTAATTATAACGTGGTTTGCATGCATAAGCCGGCTGTTAGTGGCCACAAAGCATTAGAGCACATTGGGCTCATTATGTGTTAGTAGAAGCAGTTCTTTGCTAGATAGACATGGGGGTAAATTTACTAAGGTCCCGATTTTGACCGAGATGCCGTTTTTTCTTCAAAGTGTCATCTCGGTAATTTACTAAGCAAAAATCACGGCAGTGATGAGGGCATTCGTAATATTTTGGAAGTCCTAGGAAAAAATCACGAATCAATACACCATCGGTCAAATACGCCTGCAATTTGGTAGAAATCGGTAATTTACTAAAAAGTGCAAAACACAAACACTGCCGACAATAGCCAAACACTGCCGTGATAAAATACAAATCGTGAAAAAGTGCTAAAAAAAACAGACCTGCTTTTTTATCCCGTGTTTGTATAGGCATGCACGGATCCATGAGATCCGTGCATGTTTTTCAGTGGGAAGGGGGGGGGAAATGTTCTAAATTTTCAGAAAACAAATTGCGTGGGGTCCCCCCTCCTAAGGCAAACCAGCCTCGGGCTCTTTGAGCCGATCCTGGTTGCAGAAATATGGGGAAAAAATGGACAGGGGTTCCCCCATATTTAAGCAACCAGCATCGGGCTCTGCGCCTGGTCCTGGTTCCAAAAATACGGGGAACAAAAAGAGTAGGGGTCCCCCGTATTTTTTAAACCAGCACCGGGCTCCACTAGCTGGACAGATAATGCCACAGCCGGGGGTCACTTTTATACAGTGCCTTGCGGCCGTGGCATCAAATATCCAACTAGTCACCCCTGGCCGGGGTACCCTGGGGGAGTGGGGACCCCTTCAATCAAGGGGTCCCCCCCAGCCACCCAAGGGCCAGGGGTGAAGCCCGAGGCTGTCCCCCCCATCCAATGGGCTGCGGATGGGGGGCTGATAGCCTTTGTGAAAAGTGATTGATATTGTTTTTAGTAGCAGTACTACAAGGCCCAGCAAGCCTCCCCCGCAAGCTGGTACTTGGAGAACCACAAGTACCAGCATGCGGCGGAAAAATGGGCCCGCTGGTACCTGTAGTACTACTACTAAAAAAATACCCCAATAAAGACAACACACACACACCTTGAAAGTATAACTTTAATACATCCATCCACACCTCCATATACACATACTTACCTTATGTTCCCACGCAGGTCGGTCCTCTTCTCCAGTAGAATCCATGGTGTACCTGTAGAAAAAATTATACTCACATAATCCAGTGTTTTCGGCTCCTCGGTAAATCCTTTTGTAATCCACGTACTTGAAAAAATAAAAAAACGAATACCCGACCACGAACTGAAAGGGGACCCATGATTTCACATGGGCCCCCTTTCCCCGAATGCCAGAAACCCACTCTGACTGATGTCTAAGTGGGTTTCTTCAGCCAATCAGGGAGCGCCACGTTGTGGCACCCTCCTGATCGGCTGTGTGCTCCTGTACTGTATGACAGGCGGCACACGGCAGTGTTACAATGTAGCGCCTATGCGCTCCATTGTAACCAATGGTGGGAACTTTCAGGTCAGCGGTGAGGTCACTTTCGGTCAACCGCTGACCTGAAAGTTCCCACCATTGGTTACAATGGAGCGCATAGGCGCTACATTGTAACACTGCCGTGTGCCGCCTGTCATACAGTACAGGAGCACACAGCCGATCAGGAGGGTGCCACAACGTGGCGCTCCCTGATTGGCTGAGGAAACCCACTTAGACATCAGTCAGAGTGGGTTTCTGGCATTCGGGGAAAGGGGGCCCATGTGAAAACATGGGTCCCCTTTCAGTTCGTGGTCGGGTATTCGTTTTTTTATTTTTTCAAGTACGTGGATTACAAAAGGATTTACCGAGGAGCCGAAAACACTGGATTATGTGAGTATAATTTTTTCTACAGGTACACCATGGATTCTACTGGAGAAGAGGACCGACCTGCGTGGGAACATAAGGTAAGTATGTGTATATGGAGGTGTGGATGGATGTATTAAAGTTATACTTTCAAGGTGTGTGTGTGTGTTGTCTTTATTGGGGTATTTTTTTAGTAGTAGTACTACAGGTACCAGCGGGCCCATTTTTCCGCCGCATGCTGGTACTTGTGGTTCTCCAAGTACCAGCTTGCTGGGGAGGCTTGCTGGGCCTTGTAGTACTGCTACTAAAAACAATATCAATCACTTTTCACAAAGGCTATTAGCCCCCCATCCGCAGCCCATTGGATGGGGGGGACAGCCTCGGGCTTCACCCCTGGCCCTTGGGTGGCTGGGGGGGGGACCCCTTGATTGAAGGGGTCCCCACTCCCCCAGGGTACCCCGGCCAGGGGTGACTAGTTGGATATTTGATGCCACGGCCGCAAGGCACTGTATAAAAGTGACCCCCGGCTGTGGCATTACCTGTCCAGCTAGTGGAGCCCGGTGCTGGTTTCAAAAATACGGGAGACCCCTACTCTTTTTGTCCCCTGTATTTTTGGAACCAGGACCAGGCGCAGAGCCCGATGCTGGTTGCTTAAATATGGGGGAACCCCTGTCCATTTTTTCCCCATATTTCTGCAACCAGGATCGGCTCAAAGAGCCCGAGGCTGGTTTGCCTTAGGAGGGGGGACCCCACGCAATTTTTTTTTTACATTTAAACATTTTTTTTTTTTTTTTACAAGCTGCACAATGAAGCCCAGCACGGATCTTTCAGATCCGGCCGAGATTCATTGTATTAAAGTCGGCAGTGTTTTACTAGTCACTCACGTAAAACACTACCAAAAAAAAACGAATGACATCGACATCGGAAAACCCAAAAATGCAGAATACGGCAGCTTAGTAAATTAGTCGTAATCAATTAAAAAAGTTGCATATTATTATTAACACTTTCGATGTCATTCGTGATTGAACTTTGACCTCAAACGGGAAAATACGAATCTTAGTAAATTTACCCCATGGTATACATCACCAATGTGGAGCTTCTGATGTGAGTGTCCAAATAGTATGCACATTATTATTCTTTCATATTTGTGTAATGCAGTGCTATAAGTGTAGTGCGGTGCTCTACATGTAATGCGGTGCTATACGTGTAATGTGGTGCTATTCATGTAATAATGTGGTGGCTATGTATGTAATCAGGGGCAGATTGGCAACTGGGACAGATTCTGCGGCGCTGGTCCCCTGTGTCTGTTTCACTACTTGTGTGTGCTCCCTCCCTGTACTGTGCTGTATGTAGTGTGTGCTCCCTCCCTTTCCTGTGCTGTAGGTAGTGTGTGCTCTCTCCCTGTGCTGTATGTAGTGTGTGCTCCCTTCCTGTACTGTGCTGTATGTAGTGTGTGCTACCTCCCTGTACTGTGCTGTATGTAGTGTGTGCTCCCTCCTTGTACTGTGCTGTATGTAGTGTGTGCTCGCTCCCTGTACTGTGCTGTATGTAGTGTGTGCTCCCTTCCTGTACTGTGCTGTATGTAGTGTGTGCTCCCTTCCTGTACTGTGCTGTATGTAGTGTGTGCTCCCTCCCTTTCCTGTGCTGTAGGTAGTGTGTGCTCTCTCCCTGTTCTGTGCTGTATGTAGTCTGTGCTCCCTCCCTGTACTGTGCTGTATGTAGTGTGTGCTCCCTCCCTGTACTGTGCTGTATGTATTGTGTGCTCCACTCCTATACTGTACTGTATGTAGTGTGTGCTTCCCCTCCCTGAACTGTGCTGTATGTAGTGTGTGCTCCCTTCCTGTACTGTGCTGTATGTAGTGTGTGCACACTCCCTGTACTGTGCTGTTGTCAAAGTCAGAAAAATATCACGATGCACACTGCCATATTTGCACCTCATACATGTCCGCTCTGCGCATGCGTACGCTCTCCCGTGCGTGCGCATACCCGCTGTTACGTGCACCCGCAGGCGCACGGGATGTGCATTTACGGTAGAGTTTATGTGTGCGTAGCGTGCGACTCAATCGTTACATATTTTAACCATATAATGTATTTTGTAGATCATGGTCCCTTTGATAGATTCTGAAAGTTTAGTTAATGTAGCATGTTCATGGACAGAGAGATCCCTCTTTGTTTGATACAAAGGGTCAGACATGGGTCATACAGTGGTGTTTAGTATCCATCGGAAGAGTATTTAATTAGCAATATTCCGGTGTTGGTTTGAAGCGAATTAATCGCTCGTGCGAATAGTTATGGACATAAGAAGTTTATGTCCATTTACTATTATTTGCACTTACTTATCCATGCGGCGGGAAACCTAGTTTCCCACCCACCTGAGCAGTTGGAAATTGTCACAGCCCACCTGTATGAATCAACCTTGGACCTTTTGTTATAATGCGAAGACGAATTCCTGTGTCCAATGAACAATGAGATTGTAGGGACCATTGAACTGTATTGTGTGTGGGGCATAAATAGACAAGCCGATCATATCCAGCTCACTCTCTTCAACGGTTCTCATTGCTGATAATCGGGAGCTGGATATCGAGGCGCATGCGATCGTTCCCCTTGTGCGTAAGTTTTTCTCCGCAATCATATTGTCTTTCTTGTTATTGTGAGCCATATCTCTCTATCTCTCTCTCTCTATCTCTCCCTCTCTCTCTCCTCCTCTTTCTCTCTCGTATTCCCTTAAACGTAATAGTATTGTATTGTATTTCCTGTGTAGTTATCTGGTTAGTTAGTCTATGTTATATTGTAGTGTATGACTTGTACTGTATTATTCTTTTTGCAAGTATAACATTCATATAAGGCGTTAGACCCTAAGCCAGGTAGTTGTGTATTTCTTATAGTGTTAAGTATTCTCAGAGCGTCGGTGACGCTCGAACAGCTTTTAAGTTAATAAGGTTACACTGTGTTGCATCTACACCCTATCTCTACACAAAGGTTTTACTGCATATTACATTGTTTATGGTTTAGATATAAAGGTTTAACATTGTGAGCGTCTGCGCCGCTGGTGATCTCCTCGTGGTCCCGAGCGTCCGCTACGCTATAGCGAACCATTACGTTAGTCGGCAGCCAATAGCGTGCCTGCCTGTGATCTCTTGGCCGTGAGCGAACGTGACGCTCGAGCGTCTCGACCACGGCTAAGCGATTGTTACGCAACGTGCGTACCCTTACGGTACTCCATACGTCAATAGCGTACAGTGTTCTTAGACCTCTTAAAGGGTTTTAAATAAGATAAATATTTAGCTTTATCAATTGGCGGCTCGTCCGTCCTTCACATATCTCTGCTAGGTAATTTCAGCAGACATTATCCATCAGCAAAGGGCGAGAGATCATATTCCTCGTAGTGCGGTCTGGATAAGCGTCTGCTTCGCTTAGTAAAGGGTGCTGAGGGAATCCGGAACCGGAGGTAAGAACAACACGCTAGTGTCTTTGAAAACTGTTTATTTCTGTCTTGCGTACGCACGCACATATCTGCATTTCTTTTTCATTCGTGTATTTTCATATCACTCTCCTGTTTGCCATTTTATAATTGATAAACGTGCTAAGAGAGATTTGTCGCTTTTTCATAGTTAAAGTGTAAAAGTAATGCATTAAGGGATAAAGTGTAAAGCACACACGCAGCTCTACCTAAAGGTACAAGGAGAGATTGGTGTGGGGCTCGGTAGATGATTGAGGATCATCTACATTGATAAAAGTGTTAGTTGTGTTACGGTGGACATTGGCTTTGTGTACACGTGTCTCTAACAAAGGGCTGAGACTCGCGTACGCAAAGGCCGACGCACGCAGCGTAAATTACGCAACGGAGCGTCCGGGTACGCCCACGTAACTCAAATCACACGTTAGTGTTATATTTTAACAGGCGAAAAGGTGGCAACGCGATAAATAGCGCAAGTTTATTTTAGTGTCCGAAATTTAGACTAACAGATCCTTCTCCAAATTTACAACACATCTGGTTTAAAGAAAATTTCTGCGCAGAAATAGAAATAGAAACAAAAGTGTACATGTGATGAGTGAGTGTTTTGTATATATAAGTTTATACAATTTTCAAGGTTGAACCACAAGAAGTCGAGTTCTCGCAGAGGTACATGCATGTAAGTGTCGTACATGGTGGCTAGGGAGGCATCCCTTGTTAAATATAAAATTTGAGCAGTAGAGTATAGCAGACCAGGAGGTCATACTGTAGCACAGACCAGGAGGTCCAGAACAGACCAGGAGGTCCAGGTACAGCAGACAAAGAAGTCCGCTATAGATAGAGATAAGTAGCACAACCCAGGGGGTTGGTGCAGAACCCATATAGGCCAATAAAGCTCTGGCTGAAGGAATTCGCAGCCGAAATTTTCGATTCCACTGGTCGCTCTGCACATAAGATTAGTTGCTTATGTGCTGAACGATTGTACCGCACGTAATTGTGTGCATTAGTTAGTCTGACCAGTACCATTTGTGTACGAAACCGGTCATAAACACTATTTGTACATTCTGACGTGATTTGTGTAATTTTTTATTTTCTAAAGGGAAGTTCGCTGGTCACTCAGGAATTGTCCAACAACCAATAGTTACTGGAAAGGGTCAATGCTCTGCGGAACACACTCACATGTTCCAGTAAATAGAGGTTCCTAGGGGCCCTGGGTCGAGTACGCCAGCACTAAGGCAGTGTGTAGGTCGTATTGGTCGGCGTGGGCGAGTGAGTGGGGTACTCGGTAAACCGCCACCGTCAGCCTATCGTAAACATTTTGGTTTTTGTAAGGGTTCGCTGAAGACCCTGATTGAAGGTCAGAGGTGGTGAAAGCAACACCTGCAAGTTATGGGGGCCAATTGTTCAGGAAGGGGGCGATCAACCTCGGTTCGGGTTGATTCAGTGAACCGACCAGTCGGGTCGGCAAGGTACGTAATGTGTGAAAAATATGGTTCACACACAGAGGTTTTATGTGATGAATGGGAGAGAATGACAGTGCATGACGGGGAGAAATTCCCAAGAGTAGGTAGCTTTAGCCCAGAAGTGTTACAAAATTTAAGGAGGAGGATATGTCTCATTAAATCAACAAAGAGACGAATCCAACATTATGATTATTTGCAATTATGGCAACAGGAGGGTGAAATACAGAGAGGATTGGCTCTGGCGGCGGGATCTAATCCTATCAAGAAATTGATAGCCACGGCCCCGACGCCACCATACATATCAGGAGAGAAATTGGTTGCGGAGAATGACGCACTAGGGTGTAACAAACAAACACTTAGCAACTGTGTAAATGTTAATAAGTTAACCAATGCAAGTATTAACCCGTGCAAGTTGTACCCTGTTTTGAACTTTCCCCAGGAGTGTGATCAAGAGGACGAATCGGCAACAATATCAGCGCTCTCTCTAGCAGCCACCATATCAGAAAATACAGTAGGCACGGCCCAACCCTTAAGATTAGTAACAAAGGCCCCTAGCGGAGGGACAGGTGAGGTCGTATCTACGGGTAAGTACGGCACCATACACTATGCTGAAACCATTTCACCACAGGCTGTAGAACATACACAGAATGATGTTGCTAGACTTAATCCTGTTAGGGTGATAGCTGTTCCAAATGGGAAAACAGACACCACAGGAGTCACTCCCATTAGGAACATTGCCATGTATAGCCCATTTTCCCGAATGGAATTAAGAACCATAGTGTCTGAATTCCCTGACCCTAGGAAAGACTTAGTTGCTAGCCAAAAATACATCAGAGACCTAGGGAACACTTTAGAGCCAAATAACAAAGACTGGCAGATATTGCTGAGGGCATGTTTACCTTCTAATGTCGACGCAGCTCAATTTTTAGCTGACTGTGGATTGGATCAGGATGTACCTCTTACAGATGTGTACAACAAAGATAATGTAAAAAGCATAAGTTTACAGTTAAAAGAGTATTTTCCAGCTGTAGTTAAATGGAACAAGATTTTCTCCATTAAACAAAAGGAGTCAGAAACTGCTGCAGAATATTTTCACAGGGCATTACTAGAAATGGCAAAATACACAGGCATAGAGGACATTAAAACAAACATAAACCATCGAGAAGTAGCAGTATCTGTACTAATGGATGGTTTAAAAGAGGCATTAAAGACAAGGGTGCAGACCACGCAACCATGTTGGCGAGGTCTGTCGGTGGCTACTTTGAGAGAGGCAGCTGTTGATCACGATCGGAATATCACCAGACACAGGGAATCACAAGGTGATAAATTAATGGCCGTAAGTATACAGGCCCTGACCACAAGGCAGCCTTTGTATAAATCACCAAACCCTGTGGGTAAGTCAAATGTGGTAACTTGTTTTTCTTGTCATAGACAGGGACACATGGCACGAGACTGTAGAGTGAAAAATTCACAAAACTCATATCAACCCCCTAGACAACGACACGACACACGACATTGGGAGCAGGGTCCGCAGAAACGGAGTTATGAGCCACATGCAGGGGAAACAAAAAGATACCCCCCGAACAGAGACTGGCAAGCCTCTGGTAGTTCCCATTTAACCCCTTCACAAATAGTTGCTGCCAGCGGGATTCAGGGAGGTCACCATACCCAATAGGGGTGTGGCCATACCTGTAATCTGCAGCCAGTAAAATTGATTGCAAGTCTTGGAAGTGAACCTGAAATTGCAATTAATGTAGCTGGTAAATCATTAAACTTTCTTGTAGATACGGGGGCGGCCAAATCAGTGATAAATTCGACAGTGGGCATGAGAACCACTGGTAAGACAATTCCAGCCATGGGAGTAACGGGAGTAGTCCAGCATTTCCCTGTTAGCAAACCAGCCGAGATTACAATAGGGCCTTTACATACCAAGCATTCCTTTTTGCTGGCTGCATCGGCACCGACTAATCTCCTGGGAAGAGACTTATTGTGTAAAATGGGGTGCGTCATTTATTGTACTCCTGAAGGTGTATTCTTGGACATACCTGAGAATCACGCTCAGGAAGTGCGAGACATGTTAGACTCCCCATCAAAATTAATGTCACATACCATTATGACAAATAGGACTCCATCCCAAATAGAAGAAATGACATCCCAGATACCAGAGTCACTTTGGACTAAAGATGGACAGGACACTGGATTAATGGCAAACGTAGCTCCGGTAGTTGTACAAGTAAAAGATGGTAGGATAGCTCCAAAAATCCCACAGTACCCTCTGAAGCCAGAGGTGGAGTTAGGAGTTTACCCAGTAATAGAGCGCTTGCTACAACAGGGCATTCTGGTAAGAACATCCAGCACTGCCAATAGTCCCATCTTCCCTGTGAAAAAAAGTGGGGGGAGGGGTTACCGGCTAGTGCAGGATCTAAGGGGGATTAACAAAATAGTTGAGAGTCAGTTCCCCGTAGTGCCAAATCCAGCTGTCATCCTTATGCAAATCCCTCACACTGCGAAATTTTTCACTGTTATTGACCTCTGCTCCGCTTTCTTTTCGGTACCTCTGCACCCTGACAGCCAATATTTGTTTGCATTTACATACAGAGGAGTCCAATACACATGGACTCGATTACCACAAGGTTTCATAGACAGTCCAAGTATATTTTCTCAGGCTTTGCATGATTGTTTACAGTCTTTCCAACCAGGGAGTGGATCAGTATTGATACAGTACGTGGATGATTTACTACTGTGTTCAGATTCATTGGAAGCCTCCCTGAAGGATACGAAACAGCTCCTGTTTCATCTTTCAGACACAGGACACAAGGTTTCCAAAGACAAGTTGCAATTATGCCAAACTAAAGTAAAATATTTGGGACACTGTCTAACACAAGGACTGAGACACCTGACCGCTGATAGAATTCAAGCAATTAGAGACATGACTCTGCCTCAAACCCAGCAACAGATCAGAACATTTTTAGGAATGTGTGGGTATTGCCGTAACTGGATCCCAGGATTTTCCATTCTGGCATTACCTTTGCAGGAGATGGTCTCCTCAAACAAACCTGATCGGATTTCGCACACAGACGAGTCCGAGATGGCATTTGAGAGACTTAAACAGTGCCTAACGCAGGCGCCAGCATTAGGTATGCCAGACTATGGGAAACCCTTTGAGCTGTACGGAACAGAAAGTGCTGGTTGCGCGGCAGGCGTCCTAACCCAAAAGCACGGTGATGCCAGCAGGCCAGTAGCATACTACAGCGCTCAACTAGATACGGTAGCGCGATCCCTCCCCACATGCTTGCGAAGCGTTGCTGCGATAGCATTGCTAGTAACGAAAAGCGAAGATGTAGTGCTAGGTCACAACCTCACAATTCATACACCACATGCAGTGTCAGCCTTGCTAAATTCTGCCCAAACCAGGCACGTCTCATCAGCGCGGTTTACAAGATGGGAATTGGCACTAATGGCCCCCGTAAACATCACCATAAGGAGATGCAGTGCATTAAATCCTGCAACATATCTCCCAGGTGTGCCTGGACAGGCACAAAGGGTGGAGGATGAGAGTGGTGGGGAAGGGGGATTTAATACAAAGGAGGACACACATGATTGTATGGAATATTTGACCCAAAATTTTACCGCAAGGCCTGACATCAGTGACAACCCACTGGAAGATGTAGATCTAACTTTCTACACGGACGGTAGTTGTCACAGACAGTCAGACTCGGGAGACTTGTGTACTGGATACGCAGTCGTAGATGACCAAGGCACCATAGAAGCAGAACCACTAGGCCCACCTCACTCAGCCCAGGTTGCTGAACTGGTCGCCCTAACCAGAGCATGTGAATTGGCTAAGGGCAAATCAGCCAATATCTACACCGACTCTAGATACGCATTCGGGGTAGTCCATGATTTCGGAGCCCTATGGCGCCTCAGAAACTTCATGACGGCAGCTGGTACACCGGTAGCGCATGCAGCTCACATCAAAAGGCTTCTAACAGCAATACAGGAACCCGACAGAGTGGCTGTTATCAAGTGTAAAGCACACACATATAGCCAGGACCCAGTATCACTTGGTAACAGCCGAGCAGATGAAGCTGCTAAGTTAGCAGCTGGTACCCCCAGACAGACAGACACCACACAATTGATGGTATTTAAAACCATTAACACACAGAAGCTGTGTGAAATGCAAAATTTGTGTTCCACACAGGAAAAGGCAGTCTGGAAGGCAAAGGGATATGGCCAGGAGTCCTCAGGACTCTGGACGGATGGACAAGGTAAACCAGTGGCCCCCAGAGCATATCTTCCATGTTTAGCTGAGGCAGCACACGGGCTGACTCATCTGGGCAAGGAGGGAATGTGCAAGTTGGTAAGAGCATATTGGTGTGCCCCAGGATTTTCATCTCATGCGAGTAAGAGAGCAATGTCATGCCTTACCTGCTTGAGAAAGGATATCGGAAAGGCAATACCAACAGAACCATCTCATATCCCACCGACAGGCGGCCCTTTTCAGGTAATACAGATTGATTTTATTCAATTACCCCCTTGTCGAAATTTGAAATATGTACTTGTTTGTATAGATGTGTTCTCAAATTGGGTCGAAGCATTTCCGGCGGCCACAAATACCGCTATGTTTACTGCTAAGAAAATTGTGCAGGAATTTGTATGTAGATATGGTATCCCTAGAATAATCGAAAGTGATAGGGGTACCCATTTTACAGGTGATGTCTTTCAAGGAATGTGTAAGTTGATGGGAATTGATAGCAAGCTGCACACTCCATACCGTCCACAGGCGAGTGCGAAGGTGGAAAGAGTGAACAGCACTATTAAAAATAAACTGAGCAAAGTTATGGCAGAAACAGGATTGACATGGCCAGAAGCTTTACCCATTGTACTATACAGCATCAGAACCACTCCCAGGTCCCCTCTTAATCTGTCTCCCTTTGAAATCTTGTTTGGTCGACAACCGCATGTTATGATTAACCCTCAGGATGATTTGAAGTGTAACAATGAAGTGACTGTAAAGTACCTGGTTAACATGAGTAGACAGCTAAGGAATCAAAATGATAATTTGAAGTTAGTGATTCCTGAGTTACCAGATAGTAATTGTCATGACATTGAACCTGGGGACTATGTAATGATACGGAATTTTCTACGCTCAGGTTGCCTTATAGACAGATGGGAAGGACCATACCAAGTCTTATTGACTAGCACTACTGCATTGAAGGTTGCCGAGAGAGAGACTTGGGTTCATTCGTCCCACTGTAAGAAGGTTGCTGATCCAGAGAGGTCCCGTGATAAGGAACAGACGGTAGAGAAAGTTGTATCACTGGAGTGTCTGTTCCAGGAGGACTGAGGCGGCACCTGAGCATTGAAAATCACAAGATCAAAAGCAGTTGTCGATTCCCTGTTCCCTTTTTTTGTTTTTCTCCACTTCCCATCCCCTCTCCCTCAATTATTTTTTTCCCCCTTCTCATTCTTCTCCGTTTCCTCCTATAAGATGGACTTGCCCCAAGAGACTGTGATCCGGATTTTCCTGTTGACCATGATGTTGACCAAAGCAGTCTGTTCCGGTGAGAGTACCATGGAGGTCGAGAGAGGTTCTGGAATGGGTTCTGATGACAAAGATGGAGGCGTAGTTTTCCAAGAACAACTTAATCAACAAGTAAAGGCGAGTATCAGAAAACGATCCGATAGTATTGACAATAGAAGGAATTGTGAAGGATTGTTAGCTGAAGAAAACTGTATCTGTAGGCTCTGTGACAATGTAGTTGAGGATGGGTGCATTAAGAAATGCCAATCCAGTTTTAATATCCACATGGACCGGCATCCCTTGAGTGACTATCACTCCTAAGTGGGTAGTGTGTTAAATCAAACAGATTGTTGGGTATGCTCTCAAGTACCTCAAGGTCATAGCAAATCAGGACTAGTACCATTTCCTTTAACGATAGGGGAGGTACTTGAGCTAAGTGGTGGGAGGCCGGTGGACAGGAGGTTTAATATCTCCAGTCCTCCTAGTTTGAAGCTCCACCAATATCATGTGGATAGATCCCTAATATGTTTTAACATTTCCAATCCCCGAAAGCCGGGAAATTGGGAAGTGTCATGGAGTAACCAAACCATGACCTTTTCATATAGAGCAGATAGAATGCCGACAGATACAGAGCTTATACGCCACATAGCCAGTAGAGAAAAATCTTTCCGATATAGGTATACCCTAGGAAGTAGGATTACGAGAGTTGGAGAGGTATCGCCAGGATACTGTGCACATATCGTACAAACTGATACGTGTACTAGACAGATGGGAGAATTAGGGATAGGAGATTTCACATGGAGGATGTGTAATATGGTTATGTCCTACTCCGTCCCATATGTTCTCCCCGATGATGCATATTTCATATGCGGGAGGAAGGCGTATAAGTGGCTTGCCCCAAACTCTGAAGGATTGTGTTATATTGGAAAAGTACTGCCTGAGGTAATGACTGTATCACATGCCAAAATGAAAGATATACACCGTGTTGCCCAAACTCCTTATACTCATACTCATTACGAGCACGTAGTTAAACGGCACCTGATAGAAAGAACAGAGCATCCGGCCTCTGACATGATCCATGAATCCACCGGGATTCAGGTCCTAATCGCGTTAGATTTCACTCGCACCGCTAGAGGAGTGCTGAATTATAAATACATATCTGCGCTCGCAAATTTGTTAGACAATATCACAGAAATGTATGATGACACGTTTAGGTATACTGGAAGAGAACTTCAAGCTTATAAAACAGAACTGGTTCAGCATAGAATGATTCTCAATTATCTCACGGCAGTGACAGGCGGATATTGTGTCACACTGGCAACGCAGTACGGCGTGAAATGCTGCACATATATAATGAATAGTACCGAGGACCCGGTCGAGGTCATAGACCAAAAGATGGACGATATTCTCCAATTAAAGTGGGAATTTCGCAGGAGACACAATCTCACCCTTGCTGCTGTGGGTAATGAGCTGACTGGTTGGGTGTCATGGTTGAACCCGCGAAATTGGTTCTCTGGTTTAGGAGAATGGGCTCAAGGAGTCATAATGGATGTAGGGAAGTTTCTCCTATGTATCTTAGGTGTTGTCATGTCGATTGGCTTGGTATTTAGATGCGGTCAGGCTTTAATGAAGTGCAAACGTCGTACCAGGGTAATGAGTCTAAGGAGTGAGGAAATTATAATTCCAATAGATTTGATTTATGACCCAACGGTAGAAACAATGATGTGATGAAAATGCGATTATACGGTCCGTTTCTTTCACCTGTTTTTTTCCGTTTTCTCCAAGGTAAAAAGACCCACCAGGACGAGGAATTTGATGATCCTGTATACAGACAACTGATGGATTAAAGAAGAAGTTTTGACAACCTTATACACAGATATTTGATGAACTATGCCATAGACCCCCAGTTTCCCTAGAAAATTTAAAATTACGCTAGCCCAACACTTTTGTAAGTCTATGGACATTGACAAAGCTTTTGCTCACACCTATTGGCAAAAGCCCAAAGAAGACTGCATTCAACAAACACCGAACAAGACTTCAACCGACAAATGTTCATTAACCTGACATAGAATACCACTGCATTTACCATAATTGTGTCTTATCTTCATCTCTACAACCTTCAGGTAATGACACACATTGTCGATAGGGAATACAGGCACAGATATCAGCAATCACATATTCCCCCATTCATGTATCATCAACTAAAATGTGCTTCCCCATTTTGTTACAACCACAGCCGAAAAGAGCTCGGTAAAGTTTGACAGCCCATCCACAGACCCGTACCACGGGATAAGAAGGAATTCAAATGTATACTTCGCAATACCTCGAAGCTTGATTTAAAACACGTACGGCACGATGATACATGACCCCCCAAACATGGATTCATACACACATGCTTCTGCTATCTCACTAGGTCATACCCTTTTTCCTACCTTCCCCTCTCCTCCCTTACCCAATCATGGAAATGTATTTACACTTGACATATATTTTTCTCGTTTTGAAATGTTTTAGGAAGTGGCAGTTATTGTTGACTGCCAAAGGGTGGACTGTCAAAGTCAGAAAAATATCACGATGCACACTGCCATATTTGCACCTCATACATGTCCGCTCTGCGCATGCGTACGCTCTCCCGTGCGTGCGCATACCCGCTGTTACGTGCACCCGCAGGCGCACGGGATGTGCATTTACGGTAGAGTTTATGTGTGCGTAGCGTGCGACTCAATCGTTACATATTTTAACCATATAATGTATTTTGTAGATCATGGTCCCTTTGATAGATTCTGAAAGTTTAGTTAATGTAGCATGTTCATGGACAGAGAGATCCCTCTTTGTTTGATACGAAGGGTCAGACATGGGTCATACAGTGGTGTTTAGTATCCATCGGAAGAGTATTTAATTAGCAATATTCCGGTGTTGGTTTGAAGCGAATTAATCGCTCGTGCGAATAGTTATGGACATAAGAAGTTTATGTCCATTTACTATTATTTGCACTTACTTATCTATGCGGCGGGAAACCTAGTTTCCCACCCACCTGAGCAGTTGGAAATTGTCACAGCCCACCTGTATGAATCAACCTTGGACCTTTTGTTATAATGCGAAGACGAATTCCTGTGTCCAATGAACAATGAGATTGTAGGGACCATTGAACTGTATTGTGTGTGGGGCATAAATAGACAAGCCGATCATATCCAGCTCACTCTCTTCAACGGTTCTCATTGCTGATAATCGGGAGCTGGATATCGAGGCGCATGCGATCGTTCCCCTTGTGCGTAAGTTTTTCTCCGCAATCATATTGTCTTTCTTGTTATTGTGAGCCATATCTCTCTATCTCTCTCTCTCTATCTCTCTCTCTCTCTCCTCCTCTTTCTCTCTCGTATTCCCTTAAACGTAATAGTATTGTATTGTATTTCCTGTGTAGTTATCTGGTTAGTTAGTCTATGTTATATTGTAGTGTATGACTTGTACTGTATTATTCTTTTTGCAAGTATAACATTCATATAAGGCGTTAGACCCTAAGCCAGGTAGTTGTGTATTTCTTATAGTGTTAAGTATTCTCAGAGCGTCGGTGACGCTCGAACAGCTTTTAAGTTAATAAGGTTACACTGTGTTGCATCTACACCCTATCTCTACACAAAGGTTTTACTGCATATTACATTGTTTATGGTTTAGATATAAAGGTTTAACATTGTGAGCGTCTGCGCCGCTGGTGATCTCCTCGTGGTCCCGAGCGTCCGCTACGCTATAGCGAACCATTACGTTAGTCGGCAGCCAATAGCGTGCCTGCCTGTGATCTCTTGGCCGTGAGCGAACGTGACGCTCGAGCGTCTCGACCACGGCTAAGCGATTGTTACGCAACGTGCGTACCCTTACGGTACTCCATACGTCAATAGCGTACAGTGTTCTTAGACCTCTTAAAGGGTTTTAAATATGATAAATATTTAGCTTTATCACTGTATGTAGTGTTCGCTCCCTTCCTGTACTGTGCTGTATGTGGTGTGTGCTCCCTCCCTGTACTGTACTGTATGTAGTATGTGCTCCCTTCCTGTACTGTGCTGTATGTAGTGTGTGCTCCCTTCCTGTACTGTGCTGTATGTAGTGTGTGCTCTCCCTCCCTGTACTGTGCTGTATGTAGTGTGTGCTCCTCCTCCCTGTACTGTGCTGTATGTAGTGTGTGCTCCCCTTCCATGTACTGTGCTGTATGTAGTGTGTGCTCCCTCCCTGTACTGTGCTGTATGTGGTGTGTGCTCCCTCCCTGTACTGTGCTGTATGTAGTGTGTGCTCCCCCTCCCTGTACTGTGCTGTATGTAGTGTGTGCTCCCTTCCTGTACTGTGCTGTATGTAGTGTGTGCTCCCTCTCTGTACTGTGCTGTATGTAGTGTGTGCTTCCTCCATGTACTGTGCTGTATGTAGTGTGTGCTCGCTCCCTGTACTGTGCTGTATGTAGTGTGTGCTCCCTTCCTGTACTGTGCTGTATGTAGTGTGTGTTCCCGTCCTGTATTGTGCTGTATGTAGTGTTTGCTCCCTTCCTGTACTGTGCTGTATGTAGTGTGTGCTCCCTCCCTGTACTGTGCTGTATGTAGTGTGTGCTCCCCCTCCCTGTACTGTACTGTATGTAGTCTGTGCTCCCTTCCTGTACTGTGCTGTATGTAGTGTGTGCTCCATCCCTGTACTGTGCTGTATGTAGTGTGTGTTCCCTCCCTGTACTGTGCTTTATGTAGTATGTGCTCCCTTCCTGTACTGTGCTGTATGTAGTGTGTGCTCCCTTCCTGTACTGTGCTGTATGTAGTGTGTGCTCCCTTCCTGTACTGTGCTGTATGTAGTGTGTGCTCTCCCTCCCTGTACTGTGCTGTATGTAGTGTGTGCTCCTCCTCCCTGTACTGTGCTGTATGTAGTGTGTGCTCCCCTTCCATGTACTGTGCTGTACGTAGTGTGTGCTCCCTCCCTGTACTGTGCTGTATGTGGTGTGTGCTCCCTCCCTGTACTGTGCTGTATGTAGTGTGTGCTCCCCCTCCCTGTACTGTGCTGTATGTGGTGTGTGCTCCCTTCCTGTACTGTGCTGTATGTAGTGTGTGCTCCCTCTCTGTACTGTGCTGTATGTAGTGTTTGCTTCCTCCTTGTACTGTGCTGTATGTAGTGTGTGCTCGCTCCCTGTACTGTGCTGTATGTAGTGTGTGCTCCCTTCCTGTACTGTGCTGTATGTAGTGTGTGTTCCCGTCCTGTACTGTGCTGTATGTAGTGTTTGCTCCCGTCCTGTACTGTGCTGTATGTAGTGTGTGCTCCCTCCCTGTACTGTGCTGTATGTAGTGTGTGCTCCCTCCCTGTACTGTGCTGTATGTAGTGTGTGCTCCCTTCCTGTACTGTTCTGTATGTAGTGTGTGCTCCCTCCCTGTACTGTGCTATATGTAGTGTGTGCTCCCTCCTTGTACTGTGCTGTATGTAGTGTGTGCTCGCTCCCTGTACTGTGCTGTACGTAGTGTGTGCTCCCTTCCTGTACTGTGCTGTATGTAGTGTGTGCTCCCTTCCTGTACTGTGCTGTATGTAGTGTGTGCTCCCTCCCTGTACTGTGCTGTATGTAGTGTGTGCTCCCTTCCTGTACTGTGCTGTATGTAGTGTGTGCTCCCTCCCTGTACTGTGCTGTGTGTAGTGTGTGCTCCCTCCCTGTACTGTGCTGTATGTAGTGTGTGCTCCCTTCCTGTACTGTGCTGTATGTAGTGTGTTCTCCATTCCTGTACTGTGCTGTATGTAGTGTGTGCTCACCCTCCCTGTACTTTGCTGTATGTAGTGTGTGTGCTCCCTCCCTGTACTGTCCTGTATGTGGTGTGTGCTCCCTCTCTGTACTATGCTCTATGTAGTGTGTGCTCTCCCTCCCTGTACTGTGCTGTATGTAGTGTGTGCTCCCTTCCTGTACTGTGCTGTATATAGTGTGTGTTCCCTTCCTGTACTGTGCTGTATGTGGTGTGTGCTCCCTCTCTGTACTGTGCTGTATGTAGTGTGTACTCTCCCTCCCTGTACTGTGCTGTATGTAGTGTGTGCTTCCTCCCTGTACTGTGCAGTATGTAGTGTGTGCTCCCTCCCTGTACTGTGCTGTATGTAGTGTGTACTCCCTACCTGTACTGTGCTGTATGTAGTGTGTTCTCCCCCTCCCTGTACTGTATGTGGTGTGTGCTCCCTCCCTGTACTGTGCTGTATGTAGTGTGTGCTTCCTCCCTGTACTGTGCTGTATGTAGTGTGTGCTCCCTACCTGTACTATGCTGTATGTAGTGTGTGCTCCCTTCCTGTACTGTACTGTATGTGGTGTGTGCTCCCTCCCTGTACTGTGCTGTATGTGGTTTGTGCTCCCTCCCTGTACTGTGCTGTATGTAGTGTGTGCTCCCTTCCTATACTGTGCTGTATGTAGTGTGTGCTCCCTCCCTGTACTGTGCTGTATGTAGTGTGTGCTCCCTCCCTGTACTGTGCTGTATGTAGTGTGTGCTCCCTTCCTGTACTGTGCTGTATGTGGTGTGTGCTCCCTCCCTGTACTGTGCTGTATGTGGTGTGTGCTCCCTCCCTGTACTGTGCTGTATGTAGTGTGTGCTCCCTTCCTGTACTGTGCTGTATGTAGTGTGTGATCCCTCCCTGTACTGTGCTGTATGTAGTGTGTGCTCTCTCCCTGTACTGTGCTGTATGTAGTGTGTACTCCCTCCCTGTACTGTGCTGTATGTAGTGTGTGCTCCCTTCCTGTACTGTGCTGTATGTAGTGTGTGCTCCCTCCCTGTACTGTGCTGTATGTAGTGTGTGCTCCCCCTCCCTGTACTGTGCTGTATGTAGTCTGTGCTCGCTCCCTGTACTGTGCTGTATGTAGTGTGTGCTCCCCCTCCCTGTACTGTGCTGTATGTAGTCTGTGCTCCCTCCCTTTACTGTGCTGTATGTAGTGTGTGCTCCCCCTCCCTGTACTTTGAAACATATAAGGTTAAAAAAACGAGATTTGTAGAATGAAAAAATAATAAAATCTGAAGTATATTAAAGGCTTGATTGCAATGTCAGTAGACACTGAAAGTGGGCGTATCAGACCTTGTATATTCAGACACATGGATGTACAAAGGTAGGTAAACATTAGCATAACGTAAAGCAAAGGATGCCACAGCCCTTCCCCTCAACAGACTCGGCCCCAATTAGGGCTGCTTCCATAAATTTCCCGGGCTGGTGTTTGATCCCAATCCGCCCCTGGACTTGTTTGTACTTTATCATCCCAGTGGACCTGGAGGGGGAATATAATAGTGTGCCGAGCACAGCGAGACATGTGAGGGGACTTGGTACACTTAGATGGTGTCCATGTAGACTTATGCAGGGGCAAACGCAGGATTTACAGGGGGGGTTTCTATTTTTTTATTTATACATGTGATGCACACATACATACAGTACACACAGCATACTTGCATTAATGCACATAGCATACATACGCACACACACACACACACACACACACACACACCCGCATGCATACATACATACATACATACATACATTCATAGCCTACAGTACAATACACATTGCACAGTTATACACACATAGCATACACAAACATAACACTTACAAACACAGGGCACACATCATACTTACACACACAGCTTTTCCGTTGTGTGTGCTAAGCTGCTACAGAAGATGCGGACCTCTTTCATAGCCCTGCCAGGCAGCTGTGCGGCACTGATTCTCCCATGTCCCTTTCTGTGATTAAGGCACGCTGCCCGGCCTCCCACTGCGGTTTAGCTGTCAGTGCTCCGCATCAGGTATATACATAGTAACATAGTATCTAAGGTTGAAAAAAGACAATTGTCCATCGAGTTCAACCTATTTGTGGTCTCCTATGCACGATTATTTTGCATAAAATTTTGACTGAAGTTGATGACTGCCGTTACATTTTACCCCTCTTTTTTTATAATAACCATAGTACGTGACTATGCCCCGTAACCCTGGATATCCTTATCCATTATCTAAACCATTCTTAAAGGTGTTGACTGAGTCCGCCATTACAACTCCCTCAGGAAGGGAATTCCAAACACGTATCGTCCTTACCGTAAAAAAGCCTTTACGCCATATTGTGCAGAATCTCCTCTCCTCTAACCTGAGCGAGTGTCCACGAATTCTCTGTATTGATCTAACCAAAAACAGGTCCTGCCCAAGATCTGTATATTGTCCCCTTATATATTTGTAAATGTTGATCATGTCCCCTCTTAATATCCTCTTCTCCAGTGTAAACATGCCTAGTTTTGCAAGCCTTTCCTCGTATTCCAGCGTCTCCATACCCTTAATTAGTTTTCTTCGCCCGCCTCTGAACCTTTTCTAGCTCCAGGATATCCTTTTTGTAGTAAGGTGCCCAGAATTGTACACAGTATTCAAAGTGTGGCCTCACAAGTGATTTATATAATGGGAGTATAATACTCTCGTCCCTAGCATCAATTCCCCGTTTTATGCATGCTAATATCTTATTAGCCTTCTTTGCTGCAGTCCTACTTTGGGTACTACTGCTTAGTTTGCTATCTATGAGGACCCCTAAGTCCTTTTCCAGTACAGATTCCCTAATTTTACCCCATTTAGTAGGTAGGCGTTATTTTTGTTCTTGTTACCACAGTGCATTACCTTACACTTGTCTATATTGAAGCACATTCTCCATTTCGCTGCCCAAGCTTCTAATTTAACTAAGTCATTCTGAAGCGACACAGCATCCCCCTCCGCATTTATAACTTTACACAATTTGGTATCATCTGCAGAAATTGACACCATGCTCTCTAGACCTTCTGTTAGGTCGTTAATGAAAATATTGAACAATAGCGGTCCTAATACTGAGCCTTGCGGCACACCACTTAGCACTTCAGTCCAATTTGAAAAAGATCCATTAACCACAACACGCTGCTGCATATTATCTAACCAGTTTTTGACCCAAGTGCATATTGTGCTTCCTAGCCCTGTTTCTTGTAGCTTGTAGATAAGTCTCATGTATGGTACAGTGTCGAATGCTTTGGCAAAATCTAAAAAGATTACATCCACCTCTTTACCCTGGTCTAGGTTTGTGCTTACTGTTTCATAAAAGCCAAGTAAGTTGGTTTGACAGGATCTGTCCTTCATAAACCCATGTTGATTCCTTTTAATGACCTTATTGACTTCAAGGAACTTCTGAATACTATCTCTTAGAATACCTACCAATACTTTCCCCACTATAGATGTAAGACTAACTGGTCTATAATTACCTGGTTCAGCTTTACTTTCCTTTTTGAATATGGGCCCTCATTCCGAGTCGTTCGCTCGGTAATTTTCATCGCATCGCAGTGAAATTCCGCTTAGTACGCATGCGCAATATTCGCACTGCGACTGCGCCAAGTAATTTTACAATGAAGATAGTATTTTTACTCACGGCTTTTTCTTCGCTCCGGCGAACGTAGTGTGATTGACAGGAAATGGGTGTTACTGGGCGGCAACACAGCGTTTTAGGGGCGTGTGGATAAAAACGCTACCGTTTCCGGAAAAAACGCAGGAGTGGCCGGAGAAACGGGGGAGTGTCTGGGCGAACGCTGGGTGTGTTTATGACGTCAAACCAGGAACGACAAGCACTGAACTGATCGCAGATGCCGAGTAAGTCTGAAGCTACTCTGAAACTGCTAAGTAGTTTGTAATCGCAATATTGCGAATACATCGGTCGCAATTTTAAGAAGCTAAGATATACTCCCAGTAGGCGTAGGCTTAGCGTGAGCAACTCTGCTAAATTCGCCTTGCGAGCGATCAACTCGGAATGAGGGCCATAGGCACTACTTCTGCTATACGCCAGTCTTTGGGAACCATACCTGATATTACTGAATCCTTAAAGATCAAAAATAGCGGTTTTGCAAGTTCAGAGTGAAGCTCCATTAGAACCCTTGGGTGAATACCATCGGGACCTGGTGACTTATTAATCTTTAAATGTTTTAATCGGTCACAGACTACTTCCTCGCTTAAATAAGTACCTATCAGTTGGATATTCTCATTATTGAGATTATGTGTTAGTCCCTGAATTGGGTTCTCTCTAGTAAATACTGTTGAAAAAAAACTCATTTAGCGTGTCCGCTATGTCATTATCATTTTTGCTTAAGACTCCCGACTTGTCTTTTAAAGAGCATATACTCTCCTTCTTTAATCTTTTGCTATTAATGTATTTAAATAATTTTTGGGGATTCACTTTGCTTTCCTTTGCTACTAGTTTTTCAGTTTCTACTTTAGCTGCTCTTATTTCCTTTTTGCATATTTTGTTATATTCCTTATAGCGCTGAAATGACTCTGCTTCCCCGTCAGATTTTTATTTTTTAAATGCCAGCCTTTTCTTGCCCATAAGTTCCTTTATCATTTTGGTAAGCCACATAGGTTTATGATTTTTATTCCTTTTTTTGCTGCTCGTAGGAATACATTTGAGAGTATTTTTAGCTAGCAGGAATTTTAGTACCTCCCATTTCTCCGTAGTATTTTTTCCTAAAAACAAACCTTCCCATTCAATATCCCTGAAAAATACCCTCATCTTTTCAAAATGCGCTTTGCTAAAATTTAGAGTCCTAGTTGAGCCAGTATAGGGCTGTTTATGAAAACTGATATTGAATGTGACCATATTGTGGTCGCTGTTTCCTATGGGTTCCCCTACTATAATACCTGATACCAAATCCCCATTGTTTGTTAATACCAGGTCTAAGATTGCATTGTACCTAGTTGGTTCATCAATTAGTTGAACTAAGTAGTTATCATTAAGTGTGTAAAAACATATTGCCCCTAGCAGTATCACATGAATCGTTTTTCCAGTTTATCTCTGGATAGTTAAAATCTACCATCACTACTGTGTCTCCTACGCCTGCTGCTCTTTCAATTTGCTTTAGTAACAATTCCTCATCAGATACGTTGATACCAGGAGGCCTATAGCATACACCCAATACTAACTTTTTTATTCCTTTTTCCCCGCATGCAATTTCTACCCATAAATGTCCTGACAGTGTCTACAGTCCTCTCCTGAATATCTTCCCGTATATCAGGTTTTAAAAATGGCTTTACGTAAAGACACACCCCTCCACCCTTTTTATTTAGTCTGTCTCTCCTAAACAGTGTATAGCCCTCTAGATTGACTGTCCAATCATGAGATTCGTCCCACCAAGTTTCAGTAATGCCTATAATATCATACTGTTTGCTTGCTGCAAGTATTTCTAGTTCGCCCTTTTTACCAGTAATGCTTGTAGCGTTTACATACATACAACTTAGATAAGTATTTTCCCTTGCGTTGGGGACATCTTTCACCTTATGTAATGATGACCTGTGGCTGTAATCTTCATTGATTAGTGCTTTGGTAAAATCTCTTTTCGTACCCATGTTAGTTACCTTACCGCCTGCTCTTACCCTCCCCCCAACTTCTCCCCCATTTCGTTACTACCGCCATCCCCACTATTCTCACTGCATGATCCGTAGTTTCTACCTAAACCCTCCCCCCAGGCTCCTAGTTTAAATTCTCCTCCAACCTTCTAACCATCCTTCCCCCCAGCACCGCTGCCCCCTCCTCAGTCAGGTGCAATCCGTCACAACAAAAGAGATGGCGCCTGAATGTGAAGTCCGCCCAGTGTTCCAGGAACACAAACCCCTCTTTCCTGCACCAATCCCTAAGCCACACATTTACTTCCCTAATCTCCCTCTGCCTCCCTGGACTAGCACGTGGCACGGGTAATATTTTGGAGAATATTACCTTAGATGTCCTTGCCTTAAGTTTCTTTCCTAAGTCCCTATAGTATTTCTTAAGGACATCCCACCTTCCGTTAACTTTGTCATTGGTGCCAATATGCACCAAGACCGCCGGGTCTTTCCCAGCCCCTCCCAACAATCTATCTACCCGGTCCGCGATGTGCTGTACCCGAGCACCCGGGAGACAACAGACTGTACGGCGATCACGGTCCCGGTAGCAGATTGCCCTATCTGCCTTCCTGATGATAGAATCCCCTACCACCACCATCTGACTAGGTACCTCACTATCTTTTATCCCAACTGTGCCAGAGGGACCGCTCCTCTGGATGCTAGAGGGAGCAGTCTCCTCCGGCACTGTCATTTCTTCACTATCATCCTCCGATTCCTCGTCCAGTCGGGCAAATTTGTTCTGGTTTGATAGTTCGGAGATTTCGAGCCTCCCCCTCTTTTTCTTCCTTCTAACTGTGACCCAGCTGGCTACCTGATCATCATCCTCTTCTACCAGGGACCCCTCCCGCAACTCCTCCACCATTCTGTCTAAACTTCGCTCGAGATTGTGAATCTCCCTCAGTCGCGTAACGGTTTGCTCTAGATCAGTTACCTGGGCTTCCAGGGCAACCGTTCGCACACACCTCGTGCAGATGTAATCACACTGGGCCGGTAGCTCCAGGTGTGCATACATCTTGCACGACATGCACTGAGTGAGGTCCCCAATCCCAGCCCCTCCCATATTGTTTGTAAGGTCTAACTCCCTGTTACTCTCAAAGAAAAAGAAGCAAAAAGAAAAAGTAGAAGACAAACAATCTGGGCAAACATTCACTTATTAAATAATTAAGCTGGCTTATACTTATCTGTCTGTGTGCGGTTCTTGGTCCTTCGCTTTTATGCAGCCATAGTACTCCAGTGCCCCCTCTGAGTGGGACCTCTCCTGCGGCACTGATACTCCACTTAGCAGTTGCAGTTGTTCCAGCTCACTGCACCTCCTTTTCACTCGGCTTCCAGCTCCTTTTGCTGATTCCATCTCACATACACTTACAAATCCAAGCAACACTTTAAAATACAAGCCCTTACAATGAGCAAGCCACCTGACGCGGAAGCACTGACAGCTAAACCGTCAGATCTGATCTCAGCTGGGGGCCCGAGGCTGCTGCAGATACAGAGACAAGACTGAATAAAAAGAGAGTTTGGTCCAACAGGAGGGGTTTCTGGGTACTCAGAAACCCCCCCTGCATGCACTACTGCTATGTCGACATTGACTCAAAAACAGAAAAACCCATGTCGACTTTTTGACATGTCAACATTTCAGATGTCGGTATTCTGACTATGCCGACATTTTGACCATGACGGCATAATGAATGTCGGTATTTTGAATGTCAGTATTTTGACTGTATGCCAATGGCTGTCAGGATTATGACCGTTGGTATTGTGTCTGTTGGTAAATCATACTGCCGTTGGTAAAAAGGCTTAATAACACCTGAATACCTGACCCACTCCTGACCACAATGGGCAGTCATTTGGAATTAGGATTCTTGAAACCCAATTGGTGGTCCAGGCTGGTACCACCACCACCAGCAGTAGCAGCCTTCCTATTTTGTGGCACTATGTATTGCCCACTCTAATTACAAATGTAATAAAAAGTGCTATCATGCTGAGACTTGTAGTTTCACAAAGAAAGAGAACATATAATGCCAATGTACACTCTATAGTACCAAGCACTGCTAATCAGAATAATTATAAAAAGCTTAAAATATGATTCGCTTAATGATTTTGTGGTCAGTGTATTTTTTCCCTTTTTTATATCAATTTTCAAAACGTAATTTTTATTTAATGGTACTACAGTACTTGTACAGTACTTACAGAATGAATGACCATATCGTCAGTAAAAGTATATGTTTGTCGTACATCCATAGTTTCCTTTGTGCCTTTTGAATAGCTTCCCATTGAAGAGGAAAGGGGGTGGGGGAGGGGGAGGGAGGTTTTCATTATGGATATCCTTGTCAGCAAGTATTAATAATGTTCAGTTTGATGGTGGAGTAAAAATGCTGAAGACTTGTGGAAGGAGCCCCCTCATCTTGCAGGCCTACCACTCATCATTTTCTTAAAAATTAAAGCTACATGCCTCCTCTTGGGCCTCCTAGGGCTCCTGGGATGGGGGAAGGGGGCGGTTTTAGTTTGCTAACAGCCAGCATCGTACAGCCTTCATTTTTTATTATTTATATTTATTATTATTATTTGTTTTTTAAATCTAACGCCTTTCAGAGAAAGCTGTGCAAAAGTACACAATCTGCAGAGAGCCCTGTGATTACTCCAGCTGAAGCTGCGTAATTATCACAGGACTCATTGCAGTGTTTTTTTACATTTTTTTTAGTACATTTGGGCCCTCATTCCGAGTTGATCGCTCGCTAGCTGCTTTTAGCAGCAGTGCAAACGCTAAGCCACCGCCCTCTTGGAGTGTATCTTAGCTTAGCAGAAGTGCGAACGAAAGATTAGCAGAACTGCTCATAAAAAATGTCATGCCGTTTCTGAGTAGCTCCAGACCTACTCCTATCTTGCGATGACTGCAGTCTGTTTAGTTCCTGGTTTGACGTCACAAACACGCCCTGCGTTCGGCCAGCCACTCCCCCGTTTCTCCAGCCACTCCTGCGTTTTTGCCTGGCACGCCTGCGTTTTTTAGCACACTCCCTGAAAATGACGAGTTGCCGCCCAGAAACACCCACTTCCTGTCAATCATACTAAGAACACTCGAGCGACTGAAAACCATCACTCGAGCTTCTGTAAAATGGCAAACTTTTGTGTGAAAGTGCTTAGCGCATGCGCGCTGCATACCATGCGCATGCGCATAAATGCCGTTTTTTCACCTAATCGCTGCGCTGCGAAAAACGGCAGCGAGCGATCAACTCGGAATGAGGGCCTTGGTCAGATCGCATTTCCCATTATAAGTATGGGAAATGCGATCTGGTACTAAAAAAAAGTGAATTAAAAGGTTTGGAACAGTTTTCCATGATTTGTCATATTATTTTAGTGAAAAAAGGTTAATAAATATGACCATAAGACTGTAAGTTTTCAGCTTAGTTTAGCATTTAACCACATAACTGGCTAGCATTTTTTTTAAAAACACTCAGAAATTTGTCAGTTTTTTTTACAACTGAAATCGTTTAAGAACATCTATTTAAAACATGTTTTTATTTTTTATTAACTGTACTTTCGTAAATTACAGTATTTATTCTTTTTAAACATCGGTGAATGATATATCGGCACATTGCAACATTCTGGCTTTGTTTTACCTGCCAGATGCTAGCAGGCACTGGGTGTACACCATACTTGCCTACTCTCCCGGATTCTGCGGGAGACACCCGGTTTCTCGGGTAGTCCGCCGCAGCCCCAGAAGAATGGGCACCCCTCCCGCATTCTGCCCACTTCCTAAGTAAGTGGGCAGAATGGGGAGCTAAATAGTGTAAAATCGCGGACCCGGCGGGGGGGTGGGGCTTAATGACGTGATTATATGTTAATTGCGTCATCGAAGCTCCGCCTATATGCAAATACTGTCCAATTGCGGTATTTGCTTGTGCAGTGGGTGGGGCTTAATGAAGTCGTTGGCTCGGCCCCACCTCCATCAACGCCCACCTGCTTCTCCTCTCCGGGTGTCTCCCGGAGAGGAGAAAAGAAATGTAAGTAAGTATGGTGTACACAAGGTAGGTGAGAACTGTTTAATTTCAATTTACTAATTTATGCAGCCTGGAAGGTACTGGGGGAGTGTACCAGGAAGCAGAGGGGACAGGAGATACCTCTGAGAATGCAGCTGATAGAAGATAATCTTTCAGCAACTGCCCAGTGGCCTTTTCTGACTGGTCGCATCAGACGTGACAACTGGCTTCAGGATGGGGGCAGGGCCGTCTTTTTGTATGGGCTCAATGGGCTCTTGCCCAAGGGCCCCAGGAGTAAAATTACCCGATTTTTGGAAATCGGCCCTGGAGAACCGGAGATATCTGACTTCAAAGCAGTGGTCCCCATCCAAGCCTGTTAATTGTTTGACCTAGCCAGATATCATGGGTTCTTTCTTACTTAGAGTTTTTCTAAGGGTAGTAAAAGCTGGGACTCTCCCCTTTTGGTGGACACTGGAAACTTGTCTCTACTATGCCCAGAACCAGAGATATCAGCCTTCCAGCAGCCGGTCCCTGCTCCAGCTCCACACGCCTAATATGCAGTTTTATAATTTGGTTGGTGGATTGCTCTGGCTGCTGAAGTCTGATCCCCAAGTCCCCAGAACCTCCTGAAAGATGGCATTATCTAGTTTTTTTTTATCCCATTGAGGCTAAGAAATCTATTTCCAGGAACTGGAGATATCTGCAGTCACGCAAGCTGCCCTCCCACCAGAAAATAATGAATATTAAGCCCACTCCACTATCGACCTCTCCCCTACGTATTAAACATCCCCTACTACCCTGGAAGTCATGTACCAGGGCACCTTCATTCAGCCCAATGCCCCATCTAGAGTTTAGTGTTCTCCTTCCTGCCCCATATGTGCAGTAAAGGAATAATTAGCAGAAATTATTTCTCCAGGTCCTACATGCTGAGCGGAAGATAGAACACCCCCTACCCCCCGCGGGACATCAAAGATGCCGCTAACAGCCCACCCCTACTGCTGGAGGACAGGTAGGGGCCCCAGTGCATTTCTGTGACCAGGGGCCTACACTGCTGTTAAGACGGCTCTGGAAGGGGGTGCGGGGGATGCGCCCGAGTGTCACCTTTAGATGGGGTGACACCAAAATTCTGGCTCCATTGCAATGACAGGAGCGGGTGCTGCAGCGTGACATTCTCCTGCAGCACCTGCTCCTGTCACTGAAGAGGAGCCAATACAACAGGAAGCCCAGTCTCCAGGCTGAAGCCCACCATATCCGGTGATGCTGGTCTGTCCCCGGAGTGATGTCATCGGAATTTCTGTGAGGCCACACCCCATCCAAAGGTAGGTAATGCCCCCTTTTCAGCTGCGGGTGTGCCTCCGGAGTGCTATGGGCTACAGAGTGCGCACCTGGTGACACCTGACCCGGTGACGCCTCTAGATGTGACCATGTCAGGGAAACAAAAAAGAAAAAAGAAAAAATTCCAACACTAATTAAACCACCAAGCTTAATATACTAATTGGTTAATTAACTAAACTAAATGCAGCTCCCAACTGGGCAGTACTGGTATGCCCACCAATAACCAATAGCACAAGATAAAATAATTATCAGGGAGCGCATATATAGTCTAAAATGTATTACAATTTAAACAAAATAACATGTATCAATAACGTGTGTGTGTGTGTGTGTGTGTGTGTGTGTGTGTGCAAAAAAACTTCATTTGTATCTCCATATATTAGAAAACACGGACTTAGAGTAATTTAAGCACAGTCTCTTGTTTATATAGGTTTGCACTCCTTTAAGCCACAAACCAAGCACAGCCAATTTATAGCGTTCTGTAGCCGTTTTGATTTAATATGTGGAGTCAGATCCGGAAGAACTCTCATAAGTTAGTCAGCCAGTATATTGTTAGAGACCCCCGCTCCTGTAGCTGTATCACGCAATTATTCCGGTGCAGCCGAGGGCATCAATCAATGTAACAATAAAGAGAGTGTTAGAGCTGTATTATTGCCTACAGCATAATGTTCATGGTCACACCGCTGACTCCAAGGCTCATAGTGTGCTTTTCAGGTAATACTCACAATGGGCAGGTTCACAAGGCAGAGAGGTTCCTGCATTAGGAGGAGGTGCAGGCCCTGACATGCCACATGGAGCATTATGGGGTTGCTCCAAGGTAGGTAGCTCTTAGCTTAGACATATTGTAGTAAGGAGCCATTATCATGTGGCTCCTTGCTGGTTAATCTTAGACCCAGATTGGGGTAATGGAGGTGTGAGGTGTGGTGCCTCTGGACTGGCTGAGCTGGATGGCCTTAGTGTGGCATACCTTTACATTCTATTAACACTTTTCACTTATTAATTTCTTAACACTATTTCTCTATTTTAATTGCATTTCATTTTGTATCACTTTCTCTATAGCTTCGGCTTCCTAAATACTAATTTATTAACACTATAGTTTTTTCACTGGTATGCCACGCTGGGCTTTCTGGCTTATGCTGGTGTTTTGGGGTGCCACACCATGCACCTAGATATAGCGCTAGGGACCCCAAATATACAGAGACGCCTTGATGCGGCTTTGGGGCTTATTCACACATTTGCGCAAATATGTGTAAAGAAGATCTCTGAATTCTGTTATCATGTGGAATTTATATCTGGTTACGGTTATCATTCAGGGTGCTGGGGGAAACAAATGGCTTTTTTTCTTGCATATTTATTAATTATCTGCTTTTATAACTGATAACTGTCATTTCTTAATGCTAATTATCACAAAAATAAGACATTATGTATAGCCTGAATGTGTTAAAAAAACAAACGCAGAGAGAGAGATAAGCCAATAGGAGCCCATCCCTGCTAAGTGTTAAGGGGGGTACTCACGGGAGAGATGTGTGCTGAACGATCTTAACACAGACCGCTCAGCACACATCTCTCACCCCGCTCAGCACAGCGCGATGTGCTGAGCGAGGGGGAAAGCCGACGGGGGGCCGCTCACTTCACACAACGGTGAAGTGAGCGACCCGCTAGATTGAGCCTGCATGCAGCTCAATCTAGCATCGGCGATAGCGATGTGCGGGGCCGCGCATCGCTATCGCTGGGGGGCATACACACGGCAGATCCGTGCTTAAAATCTAAGCAATCTAGCAAGATTGCTTAGATTTTAAGCACGGATCTCTCCGTGTGTACCCCCCTTTAGAAGTAATGTGATCTCATATGCGATCACTTTACTTCCTGGTTCTGAAGTTTGCATACGCATGTGCAAGCAGCAATTGAATGGGAGGGATCCTACAGATCCATCTCCTGGTATATGTTGCAATGTCACCCTAATACTTATTTCAGTGTCGTCTGCTGATGCAGCTACTGCATTTTTATATACTGTACCCTGTACTTGTCCTGTATTGTCTTGAACTGTAAGTCCCTCTTTTCTTGTTTTGCTTATTTATTTATGTACTCTGGGGGTCATTCCGAGTTGTTCGCTCTGTAATTTTCTTCTCATCGCAGCGATTTTCCGCTAACTGCGCATGCGCAATGTTCGCACTGCGACTGCGCCAAGTAAATTTGCTATGCAGTTAGGTATTTTACTCACGGCATTACAAGGTTTTTTCTTCGTTCTGGTGATCGTAATGTGATTGACAGGAAGTGGGTGTTTCTGGGCGGAAACTGGCCGTTTTATGGGAGTGTGTGAAAAAACGCTACCGTTTCTGGGAAAAACGCGGGAGTGGCTGGAGAAACGGAGGAGTGTCTGGGCGAACGCTGGGTGTGTTTGTGACGTCAAACCAGGAACAACAAGCACTGAACTGATCGCACTGGAAGAGTAAGTCTCGAGCTACTCAGAAACTGCACAGAGAAGTTTTTTCGCAATATTGCGAATCTTTCGTTCGCAATTTTGAGAAGCTAAGATTCACTCCCAGTAGGCGGCGGCTTAGCGTGTGCAAAGCTGCTAAAAGCAGCTTACGAGCGAACAACTCGGAATGACCCCCTCTGTAATTGGGCACTGTGGATCCATTGTGACGCCATATAAATAAAGGACAATAATAATAATAATAATTTATTATTATTATTATTATTATTATTATTATTATGTGTAACTCATAGATTGCAATGCTTCAAATTCCAGACCTTAGCAAATTTTACATTTTAGCAGCCCACATACAGAGGACTGCAGCAGATATCTCCAACAATGGGGGTCATTCCGAGTTGATCGTAGCTGTGCTAAATTTAGTAGTGAGACGTCATGCAGCCGCCGCTGCCCGCCCCCCCAACGGACCGAACACGCCTGCGTTGGCCTGACCACGCCACCTAAACAGTGACTTAACGCTGCCATTCAGCCCCCTCCCGCCCAGCGACCGCCTCTGTCTCAGAGCCGATTGCTAGGCAGCGACGACTGCCATGCGCCGGCGCACTATGCGGTTCCGACTCGATCGCTGCGCTGCGACAAACTGCAGCAAGCGATCAGGTCGGAATGACCCCCAATATTTGCAAGAGAATAGATGTTTCTGCTGCGGGGTACACTATGCTCGACAAGTAATGGACAATGGGGTGTAGAGTAGGATCTTGATCCGAGGCACCAACAGGCTCAAAGCTTTGACTGTTCCCAGAATGCATAGCGCCGCCTCCTATATCACCCCGCCTCCCTGCACAGGATCTCAGTTTTGTAGTTGGTGCTGCAGTAGCAGGCACTTTACAGAGGGGCTGCTCCAGGCAGCCCTAAGAGGAGCTTTTTTTTTGAGGAAAAAAGTGAAGACTTCAAGGGCAGCAGCAGTGTTACATGTCAGTGGACATTCACGGCTGCAGCTCCGGCTCTCCCCAGCGGCGCTGTACACTCCCGAGCCCTGGTTGCCGGGTAACTACAGCTGGAGGCTCTGGTTTTCTTCTTGTCAGGAGATGGTAAGTGGGTCCCGCTTGCGGGACCTGGTCTTTATCGTGATCTGGCGCGGTCAGTGGGAGGCGGGCTGAGCGCGCTGGCGGTGGACACTGTGGCAGTACAGGCGATCCCACTAGATCACCAGGGCATGGGACAGGTCAGGATTTCTCTATAAACCGTTTTATTAGAGCCCGCAGTACCCAGTGGTTTTGCCAGCAGGGGGATAGAGCTTGGACCTGAAGCCCCTCCCCCAGCCCCAGGGCGCCATTTTCTGCAAATGTTCCTGCCCTGGTGCTGCATATCTGTCTCTCCCTCACTCACTCCCTGGCAGTGTCTGCGGCGCCATTATCCCTCAGCTCACTGTTCCTGGGAATGCTTGGGCAAATCCTCCTATGTAAAGCCGCCTGGTTGTCAGTGCTGTGACCTTAAAAGACCCTTAAGTATTCTACCTGCCTTTTTTAGTCAGTGTTAGTTAAGAAAAAGTGCATTTAGTCAGGGTTTCCTAGTACAATTACCCTGTGATATACATCCATTTCTTACTGTGTACTGTTATATCTATTGTTATATAGCTGTGTAAGCTAGTCCAGTGCAGTATTATTGTTAGTAATAACCTCTGCATTGTACAAACTGTGACTATTTGTTTGCATTTGATAGCTGAGTGGCGTCCATTTTGTGTCTTTCACTCAACCTGCTATCCCTATATTCTATAACCTGAGGGGGCTTGGTGCGTCAGGTGTTATCTAATATAGGATTTTCACAAAGATATGTTTTACGTATTTTTCTCTGTGATTTAGTCACCATATCTCTCCTTTATCTCTGCTGGTGCTGACTACACTGCGCAGGGGTTTGGTCTAGAGGTATCGTGCTGCTGACAAATTGTACTGTGTTACCTGATACTGCAAGTTATATCATGTCTGCTTCTGAGGGTAGCGGTTCTGGGGCTGAACACACTGCCGGTGTTGCTGAAGCTGCAGATGCCTATGATGAGAATATAGCAGCTTTGGGCTCTGGTTCTGGGGGCTCCTTGCCCCCCAGTGGGACGGTGGCATCGGGGGCAAATAATGACCCGCCGTGGGATGCTTTTTCCATGCTTCTGCATACGCTAGTTCATAAACTAACACCCTCTATGGGACCCCCAATGCCGGTACAACCGTTTGTGGTCCCTGCAGCTAACCCGCCGTGGGCGGACGATTTATCTGCTCAAATAAAGAAGTTGAACCAGTCCCTGACTACTAAAAAGTCTGAACGTCGCTCGCCTACGTCCAAGGGGTCCTCTAAGCGAGCGCTTGTCTCCTCACAATCCACTGCTGTCACTGATACCTCGTCGGATGAAGACGGCACTTACACTGACCCCACAGGTTCTGACTCGGATACGGCTGATGGGGAGGGTGGTTCACATGTGGATGTTCCTGATCTCTTGGAGGCTATTAAGTTAATTTTACAGATTACGGATGATCCCGAGCCATCCGTTCCTCCTAAGAAACCAGATAGGTTCAAGCGTCAGAAGGTGATTAAACAAGTTTTACCTTACTCTGACCACCTAATTGATATACGTCAGGAACCCTGGGTAAACCCGGGTACGAAGTTTGTGCCTCAAAAGAAGATGCTGGCTTGCTATCCCCTCGCGCTGGAGCTATCTAAGAATTGGGAAACGCCTCCTCCAGTGGACTCACATGTGGCTAGGATGGTGGTTTCCTCAGCTCTACCGGTCAACACCGTCACGTCTCTAAAAGAGCCTACGGATAAGCTTGTGGAGGGTTGTCTGAAAGCGATTTACACCCTCACGGGTGCTGCACAAAGGCCTCTATTGCAGCTACTTGGGCTGCAGAGGCCATTGAAGCATGGGCCTTGGAATTAGATGCTGAAATCTCCTCTGACCATGCTAGACAATGCTTGTCTTATATTGTCACAGCTTCTCATTATATTAAAGAGTCGGCTTCTCATGCCGTTATCCTGGCAGCCAAGGCCTTTACTACATCAGTCCTGGCTCGCCGGATATTGTGGCTGAGATCCTGGTCTGTGGATCTGGACTCTAGAAAAACCCTGGAGGTACTCCCTTTTAAGGGAGATATTCTGTTTGGGGAGGATTTAAATAAGATTGTGGCTGACTTGGCTACTGCCAAAACTGCCTGTCTGCCAAGTACTACTCCTTCTGTGTCGAAGGCTAAAGGTACTTAAAGAGGTGCTGGTAGCACTATTGACAGAATTATTCAACCAGTCATTAGCTACAGGAGTAATTCCAGAGGACTGGAAAAGAGCAAACGTAGTCCCACTGCACAAAAGTGGAAGCAAGGAAGAGGCAAACAACTACAGACCAGTGAGTCTTACATCAGTAGTAGGGAAATTGATGGAAACACTCTTAAAAGAAAGAGTTGTAGATTATCTTAAATCCGGCAATTTACAGGATCCCAAACAGCATGGATTTACTGGGGGGAGATCATGTCAAACAAATCTTATTGACTTTTTTGACTGTGTGACTAAAGTGATGGATAAAGGTGGAGCCATGGATATAGCTTATCTAGACTTTAGTAAGGCTTTTGACACTGTTCCACATCGCAGACTGCTAAATAAACTTGAAAGTTTGGTATTGGATATTAGGATTATTGAATGGATAAGATCTTGGTTGAAGGATAGAAAACAGAGAGTTGTGGTAAATGGAGTGCATTCACAGGAGGTAAATGTTACCAGTTGAGTACCCCAGGGATCTGTACTTGGACCAGTGCTTTTTAATATCTTTATTGGTGACATTGCAAATGGCATTAAAGGGAAAGTATGCCTTTTTGCAGATGACACAAAGGTATGCAACAGGGTAGACACACCAGGTGGGGTAAAACAAATGATTGAGGATCTAGGTAGACTAGAGGAATGGTCAAGAGTGTGGCAATTACAGTTTAATGCCAAAAAATGCAAAATCATGCACTTGGGTCTCAAAAATCCAAAGGCTAAATATAGTATTAATGGCACTATACTGGAAACTACTGAGGAGGAAAGGGATCTAGGAGTCACTATTTCAGATGACTTAAAGGCAGGTAAGCAATGTAACAAAGCAATGAGGAAGGCTAGTCAGATGCTTGGCTGCATTGGGAGAGGAATCAGCAGCAGAAAGAAAGAAGTAATAATGCCACTGTATAGGTCATTGGTACGGCCTCAGCTAGAATACTGTGTTCAATTCTGGAGGCCATATCTTCAAAAGGATATTAATACATTAGAAACTGTACAAAGAAGGGCAACTAAAATGGTGCATGGCCTACATCACAAAACATACCCAGAAAGACTAAGAAATCTCAATATGTATAGTTTGGAGCAGAGTAGGGAAAGGGGGGACATGATAGAAACTTTCAAATATATCAAGGGTTTTAACAAAGTCCAGGAGGGAAACATTCTCCAAATGAAGAGAAGCAATAGGACACGAGGACATGCACTGAGACTGGAGGGGGGGAGGTTCAGGGGAAATTTGCGGAAAAATTACTTCACAGAAAGGGTAGTGGACAAGTGGAATAGCCTCCCATCGGAGGTGGTAGAGGCTAAGACAGTAGAGCAATTTAAACATGCATGGGATAGACATAAGGATATCCTTACAAAGAAATAAGGATCAATTAAGGTTAGAGATAAAAAAAAAAAAAGGGGGCAGACTAGATGGGCCAAGTGGTTCTTATCTGTCGACAAATTCTATGTTTCTATGTTTCTATGTTACTTCCTTTCGCCCCTTTTGTCCTTTAGGTAAAGCAAAAGGTCAGGCGTACAACAAGCAGGCCCGCACTTCCAAACCTGGTAAGCCTAAACCCAAAAGAGCCCCGGGCGGCCTGTCAGCCAGCTTCCAAGACAGATAAGCCTGCCGCATGATGGGGCGGGCCTCCCTCTGGGGGATCCCAGGGTGGGGGGCCGGCTTCTAGGGTATACCCAGGAATGGTTGAAGACCACTTCAGATGCCTGGGTACGGGATGTCGTCACACGAGGCTACGCCATAGCCTTCAAAAACCGACCCCCTCTTCGATTTTGCCAGACAGATGTCCTGTTGGACAAGACAAAGGCAAACATTCTACATTCGGTGGTACAGACCCTCCTGGATACAGGAGTCATAGTACAGGTGCCTCTTGCGCAGAGGGGCCGGGGGTACTATTCTCCGCTGTTTCTAGTCCCGAAACCGAATGGATCCTCCCAGCCCATTCTCAACCTCAAGGCATTGAACAGGTTTGTGAAGGTTTCCAAGTTCCGGATGGAAACCCTTCGCTCTAAAGTTCTGGCCTTGGAACTTGGGGACTTCATGGTCTCCCTTGATATACAGGATGCTTACCTGCATGTTCCTATAGCAGTGTCTCATCAGCAATACCTGAGATTTGCGAGTGGCAACTGCCATTACCAGTTTCGGGTGTTACCTTTTGGTTTAACAACGGCTCCGCGAGTCTTTACAAAAGTCATGGCGGTGATGGCGGTGGTACTCCGCCGTCAAGGGGTCAGGATACTGCCGTATTTGGACGACTTGTTAATCCTGGAAAATTCCCCAGAACTTCTCCTACTCCATCTAGATGTGACGGTCCGGTTTCTGCAAGCCCACGGGTGGCTCATCAACTGGAAGAAGTCATACCTGATCCCTGCTCAGAGCATGGTGCATCTGGGAGCACTATTGGACACTCACAACCAGCGGTTGTTCCTGTCTCAGGAGAAAGTTCTGAAACTTCAGGACAGGATTCATTGCTTCCTATCTCGTCCGCAAGTGTTGATACATTTGGCGATGCAGGTGCTGGGCCTCATGGTCTCAGCATTCGACATGGTGGAGTACACTCAATTTCATTCTCGCCCTCTCCAGAGGCTGATTCTAGCCAAATGGGACGGCCTGCCTCACCGGATCAGGTCTCAAATGATCTCATTGACTCCGGAGGTCCGTCTGTCACTGCTCTGGTGGCTCCGGGACCAACTACTGTGTAGGGGCCGTCCGTTCTGGATATCCGACTGGGTCCTGTTGACGACAGATGCCAGTCTAAGAGGTTGGGGTGCGGTGCTGGAGCAACACTCCCTTCAGGGGCGGTGGACCAAGGAGGAGTCCCTCCTTTCGATCAATATTCTGGAGTTGCGGGCGGTCTTCAATGCCTTGAACCTAGCCCAGCATTTCATTCAGAACCGTCCTGTTCAAGTACAGTTGGACAACGCCACCACAGTGGCTTACATAAATCATCAAGGCGGCACTCGAAGCCGCCTAGCAATGAAGGAAGTCTCACGGATTCTACAGTGGACAGAACGCCATCTACCGGCCATATCGGCAATATTCATTCCGGGAGTCCTGAATTGGGAAGCGGACTTTCTCAGTGGTCAGGACGTGCATGCCGGCGAGTGGGGCCTCCATCCAGAAGTGTTTCAACTCCTAGTGGAAAGGTGGGGCCTTCCAGACGTAGATCTGGTGGTGTCTCGACACAATCACAAGGTTCCGGTCTTCGGAGCAAGGACAAGGGATCCTCAAGCAGCATTCGTAGATGCGCTGGCGGTACCGTGGAGGTTTCGGCTGCCGCACGTGATCCCTCCGGTGTCACTCCTGCCCAGGGTAATTCGGAAGTTCAAGCAAGAAAAAGGAATTCTGCTTCTCATAGCTCCAGAGTGGCCCAGACGGCACTGGTTCTCAGACCTGCAAGGCCTATCGTCAGAGCGTCCATTTCTACTTCCACAACGCCCAGACCTCCTCGATCAGGGCCCTTGTGTCTACCAGGACCTAGCCCGGCTGTCTTTGATGGCATGGCTCTTGAAGCTTCCGTCTTAAGGGCTAAAGGGTTTTCTGAGGCGGTCATTCAAACTATGTTGCGGGCCCGGAAACCGGCTTCGGCTCGGATTTACTATAGGGTCTGGCATTCTTACTTTGTTTGGTGCGCATCTAACGATTATGATGCTTCCAAGTTTAGTATAGCCCAGTTGTTGGCTTTTCTGCAGCAGGGCCTGGACTTAGGCCTGCGTCTGGCATCCCTCAAGGTTCAAATATCTGCCTTGTCTGTGTGGTTTCAGAGAAAAATTGCGACCTTACCTGATGTGCATACCTTTACTCAGGGCGTGTTGCGTATCCAACCTCCCTATGTCCCGCCTGTGGCTCCTTGGGACTTGTCGGTGGTTTTGGAGGCGTTACAAGAGTCTCCGTTTGAACCTCTTGGTTCAGCTGACCTTAAGTGGCTTTCCCTTAAAGTGGTGTTTCTGCTGGCTATTGCTTCAGCTAGAAGAGTGTCGGATTTGGGTGCCTTGTCCTGTAGTTCCCCATATCTGATATTTCACCGTGACCGGGCGGTTCTTAGGACTCGTCCCGGCTATCTACCTAAGGTGGTTTCTTCGTTCCACCTTAATCAGGAGATTGTAGTTCCGGCAATTGTTTCTCCTGATCTGTCTCCCAAAGAGCGGTCTTTGGATGTGGTACGGGCTCTTTGTATCTATGTGAAGAGAACTGCTCCTATTAGGAAATCGGATTCTCTTTTTGTTGTGTTTGGGTTTCACAAACGTGGCTGGCCTGCTCACAAGCAAACTGTGGCCAGATGGATTAGAATGGTGATTGCACATGCTTGTGTGAAGGCTGGTCTCTCTGCTCCTGATCACATTAAGGCCCATTCTACTCGGTCTGTTGGACCTTCTTGGGCGGCCCAACGTGGTGCGACCCTTGAACAATTGTGCAAGGCGGCTACGTGGTCCTCTGTGAACACGTTCATAAGGTTCTATACCTTCGACACTGCCGCTTCCCAGGATGCTTCCTTTGGACGCCGGGTTCTTGTGCCCGCTACAGTGCGTCCCCTCCCATAAGGAACTGCTTTAGGACATCCCCATTGTCCATTCCTTGTGGAGCCCAGTGTACCCCGCAGCAGAAAACTAGTTTTATGGTAAGAACTTACCTTTGTTAAAACTCTTTCTGCGAGGTACACTGGGCTCCACAAGGCGCCCACTCTGACGCACTTAGCTTCTTTGGGTTGGTATGGCATTAGCCACTGACACGTCTCCTGTCGCAAGAATGCGGTGTTGTGGCTACTAACCGTTGTCGTCTCTTTTCCTGCTACTGCATTGGACTGGTTAACTAAAAACTGAGATCCTGTGCAGGGAGGCGGGGCGATATAGGAGGCGGCGCTATGCATTCTGGGAACAGTCAAAGCTTTGAGCCTGTTGGTGCCTCAGATCAAGATCCTACTCTACACCCCATTGTCCATTCCTTGTGGATCCCAGTGTACCTCGCAGAAAGAGTTTTAACAAAGGTAAGTTCTTACCATAAAACTCGTTTTCGATGGATATCCCACAAATATTTTTCATTACTATTCCCCATAGTCTCTTAAGAGAGAAATTTGAATTTAATAATGTTTTAATATTTTGGGATTAATTCAATTTTATATAGTAATGCATCAATTTTTATACTAAAAAGATGCTGGACATTATTGCTGAAACATAAGAGCCACAAACTGTCAAATCAGCTACTTCTAGCAGGAGCTTGATTAAAAGCAGTATACTCTAAGGTTAAGAAAGCATTTGCTTGTGATTTAATGAGATACATTATTATGTGCTTAAATGATAAAATCATAGACTTTGGATGAATTTCAATGTCATTTCATATTCCTAGTCACAGTTTTCTAATACTAGATGGAAAAAAAAAAGATATACAAATAAAAAATTGCAGGGTGTAATCATTTGGTTGGGCTACTGATTAAATTTAAGTATTATACTTCACTAATTGCAAAGTTTTAATTAAACAGAAAATAGTTGGTGTAATTTGTAAATGTACTGAGAATACAATGATTGGCAATGTTATTGTAAATATTACCATCTACTATATTAACTATTTTGTTGTATATAGTGGCATCACTGGGGTTGGTGTCACTCAGTGCGGACTGCGTGTGTGAAACGGGACATGTCCTCATGTCAGTGATGCCACGCCCCATGGTGTATGCCATTTTGAGAGTATGACCACATGGCACACCCTGTTCTTCTCAGGCTTGACCCCCTAACCAGAGCTACTTGGCAGCCCATAGCCTCTTCCATTACAGTGTGGAGGATGTACGCATGCACACGTCATCCATCAATGCTATCATCACTACTCGGTGACACCATTCGAGGGGGTGACACCAAAATTGCAGAGCAGCTGCATTATGCAGAATGGCCTAGAGCAGGCCTGGCCAACCTGTGGCTCTCCAGCTGTTGTAACTACAAGTTCCATCATGCTTTGCCACAGTTTTGCTATTATGGAATGCTAAAACTGTAGCAGGGCATGCTGGTATGTGTAGTTTCACAACATCTGGAGAGCCACAGGTTGGCCAGGCCTGGCCTAGAGCCACTTATCAGCATCCACTGCTGACAAAACTCCTCTGCCCCCTACTCTAACCCTAAGCCCTCTCTTGTGGGCGCTCTAACTTAACCCTACCTGGTGGTGTCTAACCCTCACCCTCCCGGGTGGTGCCTCAGTGGCGCACGCAGGGGGGGTTTCTGAGTACCCAGAAACCCCCCTGACAGACCAAATGTTTTTTTCAGAGACGGAAACACCCTTGTCTCCGTCTCTGCAACACCCGTGGGACATCCGTGATCAGCGCTGCCCTGCCACTGCCTGCCTGTGTAGCTGTTAGCGCTTCTGGGTCAGTCCACAGAAGCTCTGGCTGCTGCACAAGCTGTTTGCGGGCAGTGTGCCGCGATCATAGGCAGCTCTCCCAGAGTGAACAGGAGAGAGAGAGACTTTGCACCGCCCAGCATCCTGGCACCTAGAGTCACAGAAGAGGTCACATCAAAGGACAAGCAAGGTTGTGTGTGTATGTATGTGCGGGGGTGGGGGGGATGCTCACTGTAAGCTTGCAAGTAATCTTTGTGTGTTTGCTATGTGTGTGTGTGTGTGTGTATATATATATATATATATGTACTGTATGTGTGTGTATACTGTATATATATATATATATATATATATACACACACATATATACACACACATATATATATATGGAAACCTCCCTCAAAAAATCCTTTGTTTGCCCCTGTGCCTAAGCATGACCCTCCTTTTCCCGCTGCCTAAACCTAACCCTAACCTCCCCTTCTACTGTATGTGACTTGCCCTAACCCTCCCTCCCCGGTTCCTAACCTTAACCTTACCGTTCCTGCACCCTAAACGTAACCCCCTCCTCCTGCCTAAACCTAACCTCCCCCTCCTCCATGACAGGTCGCCAGCGTGTCCCGCTGGATGGACGTTCAGGATTCTGGATGTCAGTATAGTGACGCCGGTATCCCGTGTGGTGCCAGTATCTAGACGGCAAGATTGCAGCGTCCTTCAGGTTCCCAGCGTTGGTATATCAACCGCTGGGATCCCGTCCATCAGGAAGCTAACTCCTTCCCTCGGGGAGAATTGCGATGTTACAATCAGTCATATGGCAAGGTGGAGACATGTGGCTATTAGTGTAAAGTGATGTCAGGAAAGTAGAAACAGGATATTACTGAAATCACTGTTTCTACCCAGACATTACTGTAGTTGCCTCAACGCTCAATGTCTATTAACAATTGTATAACTGTTTATCTGAAACTTTGGTAACTAGTGTTGTTTTCTACATACAATGTTCTTTACCTTTCAGGAGATCACTGCATCATTTCCACCCTTGGCTCCTCACTCCTATAGTACATCCAGGTATGTACTAAAGACACCAAAACAAAACCATGCATGCCTCTACCAGGTCATTGAATGTACTTTTGGGGTACTTTAAGACAGAATATCATGTCTAATTAATCTAATGTATGGACAAAATGTTGTCTGTGACATTATTTGTCTGTTTACTATACAGCATAACATAATTGTGGCTGGGGATCGTAGTTATGCATCTAATATGGCCACCACTACATAAACTTCATGGTGTGTCACTATCAAAATGAAATATGTGCTTTATGTGAACTGAAGATGTAATAATGTAGTACAGTATGTAAGCTGAGGCATCTAAACAGTGTCTGGTGACTGCAGCACCAAGGGACTTACAGTAAATACCAGTTTTGTTTACCAAGTAAAAAAAGCCTGTATAATAAACTGTACTTACTGTATTTTAATTTAAACTGTAGATCTAAAAATGTATTTACCTTTCATTTGGATTACCCTGTAGCTATGTTCCACAATGCAGGGTTGCAATTGTAAAGCACAGTTCTGAATGCTGGGCACATAGTATATAAAAATTGAAACATATTAACTGGGCACTTTTAGATAATAGTACTTGTTTTTAAGAGTCTGTGTGACCCTTTAGTCTGTGTGACCCTTGGAAATTGCATTGAGTGGCACAGTTGCCTATTATGGTAAGTTTATCTTGTCACATAGGCACAGCTATTAATACAGATGTGTCCACTTACATCTTTGCTTTTTTTACTAATTTGGCACAACATGCAAAACACGGCTAAGCTGTTTTTCACGAGTAGCGAGTGGATGAATTTTACATTTTTTGTTTGCCATAATAGAATATGTATAAAGTAACATATTAAAGAAGCAGATTAAGAAAAATCACAAAGCATTAACACAATTCATATACTGATGTGAATTGTGTTCATCTCCAAATTGGAAATGCTTAATTTCATGATCATAAATGTGAATTTTTGTAAAAACATCTAGATTGCGAACTAATCCTAACTGGTTAAAGGACAAAATGGTGGAATTACCCCCTGTATTGTACGTTGGCATCTTATTGCATCAGGTGACTATGAGAATAACACAAAATGCTGTCCTGTTGGGATGTAGCCAGGATCTCGGCGGTCAGAATACTGACGCCGGAATCCTGATTGCCAGAATGCCGGCAGCGCCGCCACAACTATTCCCATTCCTGGGTGTTCACGACATGCATGGAGTGGGAATAGAACCTGTGGCGAGTGCGGCGACTAACACTGTGCAGGAATCCATATCAGTGGTAAAGTATGCCCACTCCAGGTTGCTCAAGGCTGAATGACGTCATCTATGCGCAACTGACAAAGCAGAAATAAGTTTCAACTTTTCTCTGACGTCCTAGTGGATGCTGGGAACTCCGTAAGGACCATGGGGGATAGCGGCTCCGCCGGAGACTGGGCACAACTAAGAAAGATTTAGGACTACCTGGTGTGCACTGGCTCCTCCCTCTATGCCCTCCTCGAGACCTCAGTTAGAATTTGTGCCCGGCCGAGCTGGATGCACACTAGGGGCTCTCCTGAGCTCTTAGAAAGAAAGTATATTTAGGTTTTTTTATTTTCAGTGAGATCTGCTGGCAACAGACTCACTGCTTCGAGGGACTGAGGGGAGAATAAGCGAACCTACCTGCTTGCAGCTAGCTTGGGCTTCTTAGGCTACTGGACACCATTAGCTCCAGAGGGATCGAACACAGGCCCAGCCTCGGTCGTCCGGTCCCGGAGCCGCGCCGCCGTCCCCCTTGCAGAGCCAGAAGCAAGAAGAACGTCCAGAAAATCGGCGGCTGAAGACTCCGGTCTTCATTAAGGTAGCGCACAGCACTGCAGCTGTGCGCCATTGCTCCCCATGCACACCTCACACTCCGGTCACTGATGGGTGCAGGGCGCTGGGGGAGGGGGGGGGGGCACCCTGGGCTGCAATATAAATACCTTAGCTTGGCAAATAAACACATATTATAGTCAGGAAGACTATATATGTGTAAAATCCCCTGCCAAAAATATCCAGAAAAAAGCGGGAGAAGTCCCTCAGCACACTGGCGCCATTTCCTCTCACAGCTCCGCTGGAAGGACGCTCCCCAGGCTCTCCCCTGCAGTTTCCAGACTCCATAGGGTAAAAAAGAGAGGGGGGGCACTAAATTTAGGTGCAAACTTGTGTATTATAGCAGCTATAGGGGAAAAATCACTGTGTGTAGTGTGTATCCCTGTATTATATAGTGCTCTGGTGTGTGCTGGCATACTCTCTCTCTGTCTCCCCAAAGGACTTTGTGGGGTCCTGTCCTCAGTCAGAGCATTCCCTGTGTGTGTGCGGTGTGTCGGTACGGCTGTGTCGACATGTTTGATGAGGAGGCTTATGTGGAGGCGGAGCAGGTGCCGATAAATGTGATGTCACCCCCTGCGGGGTCGACACCTGAATGGATGGACATGTGGAAGGAATTACGCGACAGTGTCAACTCCTTACATAAAAGGTTTGACGACATAGCAGATGTGGGACAGCCGGCTGCTCAGCCCGTGCCTGCCCAGGCGTCTCAAAAGCCATCAGGGGCTCTAAAACGCCCACTACCTCAGATGGCAGACACAGATGTCGACATGGATACTGACTCCAGTGTCGACGACGATGAGACTAGTGTACATTCCAATAGAGCCATTCGTTATATGATTACGGCAATGAAAAATGTGTTGCACATTTCTGATATTACCCCAGGTACCACAAAAAAGGGTATTATGTTTGGGGAGAAAAAGCTACCAGTGGTGTTTCCCCCATCTGATGAATTAAATGAAGTGTGTGAAGAAGCGTGGGCTTCCCCCGATAAAAAACTGGTAATTTCAAAAAAGTTACTAATGGCGTACCCTTTCCCGCCAGAGGACAGGTCACATTGGGAGACATCCCCTAGGGTGGATAAAGCGCTCACACGTCTGTCTAAAAAGGTGGCACTACCATCTCCGGACACGGCCGCCCTAAAGGAACCTGCGGATAGAAAGCAGGAGGCTATCCTGAAGTCTGTATATACACACTCAGGAATTATACTGAGACCGGCTATTGCTTCAGCATGGATGTGCAGTGCTGCAGCTGCGTGGTCAGATTCCCTGTCGGAAAACATTGATACCCTAGATAGGGACACTATATTGCTAACCGTAGAGCATATTAAAGACGCTGTCTTATACATGAGAGATGCACTGAGGGATATTTGCCGGCTGGCATCTAAAATAAACGCAATGTCCATTTCTGCCAGGAGAGGATTGTGGACTCGGTAGTGGACAGGAGATGCGGATTCTAAAAGGCACATGGAAGTTTTGCCTTACAAGGGTGAGGAGTTGTTTGGGGATGGTCTCTCGGACCTCGTTTCCACAGCGACAGCTGGGAAGTCAGCATTTTTACCCCATGTTCCCTCACAGCCAAAGAAAGCACCGTATTATCAGGTACAGTCCTTTCGGCCCCAGAAAGGCAAGCGGGTTAGAGGCGCGTCCTTTCTGCCCAGAGGCAGAGGTAGAGGGAAAAAGCTGCAACATACAGCCAGTTCCCAGGAACAAAAGTCCTCCCCCGCTTCCTCTAAGTCCACCGCATGACGCTGGGGCTCCACAGGCGGAGCCAGGTGCGGTGGGGGCCCGTCTCAAGAACTTCAGCGACCAGTGGGCTCGCTCACGGGTAAATCCCTGGATTCTACAAGTAGTATCTCAGGGGTACAAGCTGGAATTCGAGACGTCTCCCCCTCGCCGTTTCCTCAAATATGCCTTACCGACAGCTCCCCCGGACAGGGAGGCAGTGCTGGAGGCGATTTACAAGCTGTTTTCTCAGCAGGTGATAATCAAGGTACCCCTCCTTCAACAAGGACGGGGTTACTATTCCACAATGTTTGTGGTACCGAAACCGGACGGTTCGGTGAGACCCATTTTAAATTTAAAATCCTTGAACACTTATATAAGAAGGTTCAAGTTCAAGATGGAATCACTCAGGGCGGTGATTGCAAGCCTGGACGAGGGGGATTACATGGTATCACTGGACATCAAGGATGCTTACCTGCATGTCCCCATTTACCCTCCTCACCAGGAGTACCTCAGATTTGTGGTACAGGACTGTCATTACCAATTCCAGACGTTGCCGTTTGGTCTGTCCACGGCACCGAGGGTATTTACCAAGGTAATGGCCGAAATGATGATACTCCTTCGAAAAAAGGGAGTTTTAATTATCCCATACTTGGACGATCTCCTTATAAAGGCGAGGTCCAGGGAACAGTTGTTGATCGGAGTAGCACTTGCTCGGGAAGTGCTACAACAGCACGGCTGGATCCTGAATTTTCCAAAGTCGCAGCTGGTTCCTACAACGCGTCTACTGTTCCTGGGGATGGTTCTAGACACGGAACAGAAAAAAGTGTTTCTCCCGGAGGAGAAGGCCAAGGAGTTGTCATCTCTAGTCAGAGACCTCCTGAAACCAAAACAGGTGTCGGTGCACCATTGCACGCGAGTCCTGGGAAAGATGGTGGCTTCTTACGAAGCAATTCCTTTCGGAAGGTTCCATGCAAGGATCTTACAGTGGGATCTGTTGGACAAGTGGTCCGGATCGCATCTTCAGATGCATCGACTGATAAACCTGTCTCCAAGGACCAGGGTGTCGCTGTTGTGGTGGCTGCAGAGTGCTCATCTTCTAGAGGGCCGCAGATTCGGCATACAGGACTGGGTCCTGGTGACCACGGATGCCAGCCTTCGAGGTTGGGGGGCAGTCACACAGGGAAGAAACTTCCAAGGACTATGGACAAGTCAGGAGACTTCCCTACACATAAATATTCTGGAACTAAGGGCCATTTACAATGCCCTAAGTCAGGCAAGACCCCTGTTTCAACACCAGCCGGTGCTGATCCAGTCAGACAACATCACGGCGGTCGCCCATGTAAACCGACAGGGCGGCACAAGAAGCAGGATGGCGATGGCAGAAGCCACAAGGATTCTCCGATGGGAGGAAAATCACGTGATAGCTCTGTCAGCAGTGTTCATTCCGGGAGTGGACAACTGGGAAGCAGACTTCCTCAGCAGGCACGACCTCCACCCGGGAGAGTGGGGACTTCATCCAGAAGTCTTCAGGCTGATTGTAAATCGCTGGGAACGGCCACAGGTGGACATGATGGCGTCCCGCCTCAACAAAAAGCTAAAAAAAATATTGCGCCAGGTCAAGGGACCCTCAGGCGATAGCTGTGGACGCTCTAGTGACACTGTGGGTGTACCAGTCGGTTTATGTGTTCCCTCCTCTGCCTCTCATACCCAAGGTACTGAGAATAATAAGAAGGAGAGGAGTAAGAACTATACTTGTGGTTCCAGATTGGCCAAGAAGAGCTTGGTACCCAGAACTTCAAGAAATGATCTCAGAGGACCCATGGCCTCTGCCACTCAGACAGGACCTGCTGCTGCAGAGACCCTGGCTTTTTCAAGACTTACCGCGGCTGCATTTGACGGCATGGCAGTTGAACGCCGGATCCTGAAGGAAAAGGGCATTCCGGAGGAAGGCAACCCTACGCTGATTAAAGCTAGGAAGGAGGTGACCGCAAACCATTATCACCGCATATGGCGAAAATATGTTGCGTGGTGTGAGGCCAGAAGGGCCCCAACGGAGGAATTTCAGCTGGGTCGATTTCTGCACTTCCTACAGTCAGAGGTGACTATGGGCCTAAAATTGGGTTCCATTAAGGTCCAGATTTCGGCTCTGTCGATTTTCTTCCAAAAAGAACTGGCTTCACTGCCTGAAGTTCAGACGTTTGTTAAAGGAGTGCTGCATATTCAGCCCCCTTTTGTGCCTCCAGTGGCACCTTGGGATCTCAACGTGGTGTTGAATTTCCTTAAGTCACATTGGTTTGAGCCACTTAAAACCGTGGAACTAAAATATCTCACGTGGAAAGTGGTCATGCTGTTGGCCTTGGCTTCGGCCAGGCGTGTGTCAGAATTGGCGGCTTTGTCATGTAAAAGCCCTTATCTGATTTTCCATATGGATAGGGCGGAATTGAGAACTCGTCCCCAATTTCTTCCTAAGGTGGTATCAGCTTTTCATTTGAACCAACCTATTGTGGTGCCTGCGGCTACTAAGGACTTGGAGGATTCCAAGTTGCTGGACGTAGTCAGAGCCCTGATAATCTATGTTTCCAGGACGGCTGGAGTCAGGAAAACTGACTCGCTATTTATCCTGTATGCGCCCAACAAGCTGGGTGCTCCTGCTTCAAAGCATTCTATTGCTCGCTGGATCTGTAGTACGATTCAACTTGCACATTCTGCGGCTGGACTGCCGCATCCTAAATCTGTAAAAGCCCATTCCACGAGGAAAGTGGGCTCTTCTTGGGCGGCTGCCCGAGGGATCTCGGCTTTACAAATTTGCCGAGCTGCTACTTGGTCGGGTTCAAACACATTTGCTAAATTCTACAAGTTTGATACCCAGGCTGAGGAGGACCTTGAGTTTGCTCATTCGGTGCTGCAGAGTCATCCGCAGTCTCCCGCCCGTTTGGGAGCTTTGGTATAATCCCCATGGTCCTTACGGAGTTCCCAGCATCCACTAGGACGTCAGAGAAAATAAGAATTTACTCACCGGTAATTCTATTTCTCATAGTCCGTAGTGGATGCTGGGCGCCCATCCCAAGTGCGGATTGTCTGCAATACTTGTATATAGTTATTGCCTAACTAAAGGGTTATTGTTTGGAGCCATCTGTTTGAGAGGCTCAGTTGTTATTCATACTGTTCACTGGGTATAGTATCACGAGTTGTACGGTGTGATTGGTGTGGCTGGTATGAGTCTTACCCGGGATTCCAAATCCTTTCCTTATTGTGTCAGCTCTTCCGGGCACAGTTTCCTAACTGAGGTCTGGAGGAGGGGCATAGAGGGAGGAGCCAGTGCACACCAGGTAGTCCTAGATCTTTCTTAGTTGTGCCCAGTCTCCTGCGGAGCCGCTATCCCTCATGGTCCTTACGGCGTTCCCAGCATCCACTACGGACTACGAGAAATAGAATTACCGGTGAGTAAATTCTTATTATTTATACACATAAAAACAAATATTAAATGGATAAAAACATAAAAAGTATGTCAGTGATCTGTGGTGGCCTGGTTATCCGAGTGATTTCATCCAGTTACAATAGCTATTCAAGAAAGAAGCTTACAGTATGAGCTTTAACAGAATTTTGTGACCTATACTAGTTTTGTTTACTCTTTTGTTGTTGCATCTAACATAACACAACTAGAGAACCTGCTGACTGTAGACCTGGAGGACTTTGTTGACAAGACCTGTATAAATGCTGCATGTTTTTTTCTAATTATTATTACTGTGAGGATACGGATTCTCTGATCACTCAGGTAAACAGTTTAGTAAAGTGGCAAATGCCCTTTATTGTAAATATACATGCACAGTACACTATAACATCATTAATTACACGCCAGGACAGTGGCGTCATGAGAGGTGCGGGGGGTGCGGCCCGCACCCGGGTGTCACCCTTCAATGGGGTGACACCAAAAAGAGCTGCTTACACACACCCCATCCCAACTACTGACTTGACAGACATGCCCGCGGCAGAACCCACACCCACTGCTTCCTGGGGCACCAAGATCACGCAATCCCCGCTGACTGATGAGCCGGACTGTCAATTAATTCACCGCCGCGGCACCGCTGGGTCTGTCCTGCCGCAGTCTCTATGGAAACGATGCCGGGTGCTGTACGTCACTCCCTCGTGACGTCATCGCGCACTCCGGCACCGCATACCATTCTGGAATGGACAACGGGAGGAGGCTTGAGTGCTGCTGCTGCTGCACCGTTAGAATAGGAAGGACCTGGACATACATTTCCGCAGTCTATCCCCCTCAGCTGACAGAACACACTGCCAACTAAAGGTATATTACAAAAGTGTGTGGCAGTGTAGAATAGATAAGGGGTAGATGTGTATACATTTTATAAGGGGATGGTGTGGGGCTGATGTGCTAAAAGTATATAACTGGTGGGGTCTGATGGACATAAAATATATTAGGGGTGGGTTAATGGGCAAAAAATAGGAGTGGAGGTTGATGGATATAAAATATATAAAGGGCTTGGGTAATAATGAGCATAAAAAATATAAGGTTGAGTATAAAATTCTAAATAAATATAAGTGAAGGGGAATACGGGGCACAAAATGACTAAATATATATATACGGAAAGGGGTGGGAGGGTCTTCAAGCACAACTACTGTGGGCATTGTAATGTGAATAAGATCGTATGCTATTGTGTGCTATGGTGTGGCGTTAATTTGAATTGGGGGTACTATTGGTGGTGTGCATCGGCACGCACTGTCCCTTTATTGCATATGGATAGAGGGCGCAAATTTCTCATTTGCTGGGAGCACCAAACATTCTAACACTGGCCCCTGCTCTCAGGGTTTCTGCATGGACTGATACAAGAGTAGGTCGATAGGGTGGGGGGTGACACCATGAGTTACAACACCGGGTGACACCAACCCTAGTGACGCCTCTGCGCCAGGATGGTATCTTATTTCCTAAGTCCCCACAGTAGTCTGTGATTACAGACTCTCCTTCTTACTCCGGCTGTACATGCTGGCCGTGGTTCTGTGTCCCCTGGCCTGGGATACCAGCTCACACAGCGTCCTTCGCCACAGATTCTCACCACTGACGGCACCGCAATGCCTAGTCAGCGCCTGCACTTCAGAAGTACATCCACTCTCTGACCTTCTGTGCAGATCTCTCTCTCTCCAGTAGAGCTCACTGCTCCTGTTATAACCTCCCCTGTCTATTCATAACACAAGCAGGAGGTCACAGAGGAGTGGAGACCAGGTGTCTGGGCTCCTGTACACAATGGGGTGCATTAAATTCGATTACCTGCTACTCTGTACATAACCTGTTTACTACTTAACCTACTCATCCTAATCACATTTATTATTTATTTATGGATTAACAGTTTATTTTATAGCGCAGCAAATTCCATTGCGCTTTACAATTGGACACAATGATAAAACAAAACTGGGTAATAAACTATCAGTTATAGAGGTAGGAAGGCCCTGCTCGCAAGCTTACAATCTATAGAGAAATGGGCATTGATACACAAGGAAAGGCACTATTGCATATTTGTCCACTGTATTGCAAAGGTTCTAGGTGGGTTGCATGACATCAAATCACAGCCATGATGAACCATGGTCAGAAAGAAGGGAAAGTGAACAGAGAAAAAATGTGGAGGATATGTGCGGACTGTACAGTGGGGATATACAGGTTGAGTATCCCTTATCCAAAATGCTTGGGACCAGGGGTATTTTGGATATTGGATTTTTTCCGTATTTTGGAATAATTGCATACCATAATGAGATATCATGGTGATGGGACCCAAATCTAAGCACAGGATGCATTTATGTTTCATATACACCTTTTACACACAGCCTGAAGGTCATTTTAGCCAATATTTTTAATAACTTTGTGCATTAAACAATGTTTGTGTACATTCACACAATTCATTTATGTTTCATATACACTTTATACACACAGCCTGAAGGTCATTTAATACAATATTTTTAATTCTTTTGTGCAAAGTTTGTGTACATTGAGCCACAGAAAACAAAGGTTTCACTATCTCAGTCTCACTCAAAAAATTCTGTATTTCGGAATATTCCGTATTTCGGAATATTTGAATATGGGATACTCAACCTGTAATCGGATAGGAAAGGTTATGAAGGTTGAGTGAGCGGTTCTGGAATGTGATAAGCTAGCCTGAAGAGGGGAGTTTTCAGGGAATGTTTGAAGGTTTGGAGACTAGGGGAGAGTCTTATTGTACGTGGTAGGACATTCCACAGAGTGGGTTCGGCCCGAAGAAAGTCCTGCAATCGTGCATGAGAGCAAGTAATGAGTGTGGATGAGAGACGTAGATCTTGTGAAGAGCGGAGAGGTCAGGTTGGGAGATATTTTGAGATGAGCGAAGAGATGTACACTGGTGTAGTTTGGTTTATGGCCTTATGTGTGAGTAAAAGTATTTTAAATTGAATACGGTAGATTACAGGTAACCAATGGAGGGACTGACAGAGCGGATCTGCAGACGAACATCTAGCAAAGAAGATTAGCCTCGCAGCTGTATTCAGAATGGATTGTAGTGGTGAGAGACTCTTTTTTGGTAAGACCAGTAAGAAGAATATTGCAATAATCAATGCAGGAGATAATGAGAGCATGGATTAGAGTTTTTGCAGTGTCTTGTGTAAGGTATGGTCATATTTTAGATATGTTTTTTAGATGCATGTAACATGATTTTGAGACAGATTTAATGTGGGGAGCAAAGGACAGTTCTGAGTCAAGTATAACACCTAGGCAGCGAGCTTGTGGGGTAGGGTTGATTGTTGAGTTCTCAACAGTGATAGAGATATCAGGTTGGTAAAACTACTATTGGCCAGTGGAAATACTCTATTTTGGAAATATTAAGTTTGAAGTGGCAAGATGACATCCAAGATGAAACAGCAGAAACGCATTCAGTGACCCTAACCAATACAGATGGTGACAAATCTAGGGAGGATAGGTAGATTTGAGTGTCATCTGTGTACAGATGATACTAAAATCCAAATGAGCTGATTAGTTTACCAAGAGATGAGTTAAAGATTGAGAAAATCAGAGGACCTAATACCGAGCCTTGTGGTACTCCAACTGAAAGAGGTAGCGAAGAGGAGGTGGATTCAGAGATGCGAACACTGAAGGAGCGATTAGATAGGTAGGATAGGAACCAAGAGAGGACTGTGTCTTGAAGACCTAGGGATTGTAGTGTTTGTATGAGAAGAGAGTGGTCAACAGTGTCAAACGCAGCATAGAGATCTAGAATAAGAAGAAGTGAGTAATGGCCTTTGGACTTTGCAGTGACTAGATCATTCACTACTTTAGTCAGTGCTGTCTCTGTGGAGTGCTGGAAATGAGATCCTGACTGAAGTGGGTCAAATAAATTGTGTGATTTAAGAAAGTCTGTGAGGCTAGTGTAGGCAAGTCTCTCAAGTAGCCTGGAGAGGCATGGGAGCTGAGAGATGGGACAGTAGTTTGAGAGAGAGTTAGGGTCAGAATTTTGTTTTTTTCAGAATGGGAGTAATCAGTGCATGCTTGAACAGTGAAGGAAAGATACCAGTATAGAGAGATAGAGAGAACACAGATGTTAGTTAAGGTTGGGATGAGCTCAGGAGACAGAGATTTACTTACTATCACATTTGATTGCACTGTCAGGGGTCTTAAAACAATGGCCATATTTAACTATATTAAATAACACTCTGGCCTAGACTTATTCCGTTAACAATTACATTTAATACATAATAACCAAATAAAATACATATTCCAAATATAACAGATAAAACATAACTGTACAATATAATAATAACACAATACAATACAATACAGTATTGTCTAGCACAGTGGTTTCCAAACTTTTTGAATCACGGCGCCCTAGAATATCAGAATTGTTTTCAGGGCAGCCCTAGGCCAAAAATTTGTTATTGAGAAATTTAGAAAGAAATATTACATTAAGTAGATCGCGTTTATATGTCATCCTTAGGGTCAGTTGTGTGGTGAGGGACAAGATTTGCTTCTGTTTGGCCACATATTTTATGACTGGCAGCCACCAGCACTGGTTTTGCTTATTATATTGACCATGAATAATTTGAATTGGTCCTAGACCACCAACCCAGGGCACCCCTGCAAGTGTCCCGAGGCACCCCAGGGAGCCACGGCACACAGTTTGGGAACCTCTGGTCTAGCATATAACTAAATACATATCAGCAATTAGTGGAGTCCATGTGTAGGACCACGGCTAGGAAAGTAACCACGTGTATTTTACCACTGTGCGACGCGACGCAGAGTCTGTGTCATCACAATTACATAATCACATTTGGACACATCATACTGCATAACTACACACTCCTTTTTTCTATATTGTAACTGAAATAATGCGATATTCCTATAAAATTAAATATACATATTCTCCTTTCATCTCTGTGTGAAGTACCATTACTTTAACAAAAGATCCCTTCTTTTTATAAAAATCCCTTTTTATACCATTTCAATTAAAGGTATCCAGCGGGATCCCGATCATTAGGGGACTTAGGGTTAGGGTACGGGGGGGAAGATTAGGTTTAGGCTACAGGGAGGGGGGGGGGTCAGGTTTAGGCACCACCAGGGGGGAAACGGTTAGGTTTAAGGGAGGATGGGTTAAGTTGAGGCACCATCCGGGGAGGAAAGGGTTAGGTGGTGTGTGTGTGTGTGTGTGTGTGTGTGGGTGGTGGTGGGGGGGGGGGGTTAGGCACTCAAAAGTGGGTGATAGGGTAGGGTAGGAGAGGGTAAGACTACTTACCAGCCCTAGTTGGAATTTCAATAATGCCCCGTACACACGGGGAGAGATGTGTGCTGGGCGATCTATCACAGACCGCTCAGCATACATCTCTTCCCCGCTCAGCATACAGCACGATGTGTGCTGAGCGAGGGGGACATGGGAGGGCCGCTCGTTTCACCCAGCGGTGAAATGAGCAACCAGCTAGATTGTTCCAATCTAGTACCAGCGATATATCGATATCACTGTGGGGCATACACATGGAGAGATCCGTGCTTAACTTAAACAGGATTTAATCATGGATATCTTCATGTGTACTCCCCTTTAGATACTAAAATGTGTTTACTAATAAGATATCTAACATAGAAAAAAGTTCATAAGGTGATATTAAAGTGCATAGGAAAATCCACATGTATAGGATGGCCAGTCTCTTTATCTGAATACACACCAGTTCCTTTATTTCTGAAACAAACAAAAAACAAGGGCAATGCCTATACAGTAATGTATAGGCAACACCACTTAGTGCAAATAACTTATAAGTGGACCAGTACCATAAAATGGTGATAGAAGGCTTATCTGATATCTTGAAATGATTCCACATGAAGTCCCAGCAGTCTATGTGTCCTTCTTTTAATATTACTTCAGAATACATAAAAAACAAACTAACTGTACATAGTGTAGTGTAATTCTGTTTACATGAGTAGAGGACTGATAATATACAGTATACGAATGTTCGTACAATATATAGATGAAAATCACTTATCTGAAAAGTCAACTAGTGAATTTTACCAACACGTTTCATCAAGCTGGAGCTGTGCCTCATCCTCCCTGAGAAAGTTTAAGTGATGAAACACAGCTGGTTGATGGTTTTCAGATAAGACACTCCCATGTTATGCCCACTAAATGGTCCATTTTTTGCATGCATTACTAGCCACCTCCTAGTCACCATCCAGGAATGCCCATCACTTTTTCAAAACATTTCTGATACCATTTGACCCAATGAGAACAACACTTTAGTGCGTACACTCTGTGTAATACATGTGCCATAAGGGTTTTCTGAAATTTGTGCACATATGCAGTTGCAATCACTCAAAAACAAGAACATCGGCAATGTGAATCAGGCCCACTATGAAGGATATGTAATATGGCCTGAGCTTGCACTGCATCTTTTCAGCATACTTCTATCAACTTTCAAGTTACCACATGCTATAAAAGGAGTATAGAGGCAACCCACCAGTAAAATGCCACAATTAATCTCACCACAATGAACCCTGATATCCCAATTATTACTGTTAAAAATAGGTAGTGAGTGGTAGACTCACTTGAAAAGTACCAAAAACAATAAATAGCCCTCAGGATTGATGAGATTTCATACCTAATGTCTATTTCCACACATACTGTATGTGGCCTATTAAAACAAATTCTAAATGTACGTATATAAAACCTGTAAAACCTGCCCACAGGCCATTTCCCTTCCGTGTAGCTGTAGAAATGATCTGGGTTTCTTCACTGTGAGTGAGAAGCAGAATAGGAAGGGAGGATAGAGAGAGGCTCATCTGGCAGTACTTCACATGTAAAACAATTCTCTATACTCTTAAAAAAATTGTGATCATTTGATTTGTAATTGTTGTAATGTTTGTTAAACTACTTTTTCATATTAGAGGTTATGCAACTCACTTGATTTGAATTCAAGGGCGTAGCTACCATAGGCGCAGGCAGTGCAGCTGCTATGGGGCCCAGAGCTGAGAGGGGCCCTCATTCCCTGTCACTGTTAAATGTGTTATATGCATTTTTCAGCATTGGATGATACATAGGGGCCCTTATACACTTTAGCATTGGTGCTTAGAATATATCTAGTTATGCCCCTGGACCTGCTCATTGTAATGTGGTATAAAATTAACTGGAAGGCATTATAATATTGCATAATATGAAGTGGGGCACTGTAATGTGGCATAATATGAACTGGGGGCACTGCATGTCATAATGTGATTTGGGGGTACTGTTCTACATAATGTGTGCTGGCAGCCCTACAATACTACATAATATGATCTAGGTGCACTGTGATGGGTCATAAAATAAAGTATGGCACTAGTATTCGGCATAACATTAACTAAGTCACTACTATGGTTCAGAAAATGAACTAGGACGCTATTTGGGGGCATAAATTAACACATCCTGCGTACAGGTGTTTCTTTAGAAGCATTGAGACAGGGGCCTCTTGAAAATGTTGCTTACAAAGTTCTGGCTACGCCCCTGTTTGAACTGCATTAATTTCAATAAAAATAGAAAAATGGGGTGTTCTAAATTGTTTGACTTGTAGTTTAATCCATGCTGCCTTACAGCTGTTCTTAATAAATATTGTGGGGCTATAGAAAAACAGATGGACTTCAGCACTGGGTTTGAAAATAGAAATGTACAATTATAGTATTTTGAAACAAACAATTTACAGAACGATGTCCCTGGGGATCAACATTTGTCAGGTTGGTGCTGCACCCTAGAGTCAGTATGTTCATAGAATATACTGTATGAGAAAAAGACAGAAGACTCTTTGTGGGACATGCTTGTAGTAGCAATAGAAAATATAAAATGTAGCTTTTATTGAGAGAGTTAAAATAAATTGGGTAATTCTAGTCAGGCTAAAAAAACATTGTAAGTAAATAAATGTTGTTAATAATTTCTCTAGAGAAGAGAAGGAGTTTTGTTTATGTTTCAACCCCTTTTGCTCTTCTGCACTCTCACTAGTATGTTGTATGATGGTAACCGCTTTTCTTCTCTGTTACTTCAGAGCTATCACAAGGATTTTGGCCTTATTACACTGATCTAAAATACATTTATGTGACCACAACTTTCATAAGTTTCCGTGCCTTGGCGTTGTCAGCGTAAATCCAAAACTGATAAGCATGGACTGTTGTATTTAATACTGTTAACCCCACACATTTATAATACAGTCCCACGTTACTCTATCTGTTTTGCTCAAATTAATTCTTAAGTGATAACGAAATCAGGAACAGAGAAGGCAAGTGTGCTATTTCACACCTGAATAGAAAGTGTTTTGACACTTTTGTACTTTATTATCAACATAAAAAACCCCAAAACATTGCAAGCAAACAGGCATCTTTAAACACATCAAGGCATGAACTCTATGCTGACACAAAGCAAGTAAAAATTTTGTGCTGCGCTGATTCAGTAAGAATGACCCCAGAGCATAAATGTAATTCTTATTTTGTCATTTTGTCTATTGTCATCATTATGTTCATCAACGGCTGTCAGAACAACTTGCTAAAACTAGAGCTAGTGAAACCCTCTATTTAGTTTTCTGTCCTCTGTGACTGTTTTTAATATGGAACACTTCTCATGAAACTGCATCTTTTGTTGTTTTATTTTATTTTTGTCTGTGTTCTGGATTTATGGTGTTTCGTGTCATTGGGCTTCTTCTTATTGCATAAGAAATTAGCTTCTCGGCAATTATCTATAAAAAATGCAAACACTTCCATATTTGGGATTGTTTTATTTGTCTGTATTCTGTATAAAAATCATAAATTAGGTCTTGCCTTGTTTGGAATTAAAGCAAGATGACAGTTTAAGAGGATTATCAGGTACTTGTCAGTTTTCCTGAGTAGGCTTTGGCAATCAACTTACAAGTGTAGCCATGTGCAATGTAAGGATGAAAGTAAATGCAGCAAAAGAAAATAGAAAATAGTATATTTAATAAAAAAAATTAAATACTTTCAATGCATAGAAATTAATGGCCTACTGTTATTATAACTACAGTAGTTAGTAGGTATATGTAGGTTTATGTACTGTACATAGTACTGCACCACTAATAGTTCACATTAATCACAATATATAAATTAATTTGATAAAAAATATGCATTTTATGGACACTAAAATAAGGAGATTAAACAACATTTACAACTTTCTTTTATTAGAAACTTTGTTTTAATTAAATATTGTAATAATGTTATTCTCAAAAAAATGTTTAATACATTTTTTTAATGATTGAATATATTTTAAGAGTGCAAGTATGCCTAGGTAATCTCCAATTAGATGAAAGTAGAATTTTGATTGTACAGTATGCAGCATGTATTGATGAGAGAAATGAAAAATATAATTTACCAGTAACAATCTAATTAATGAACCACTTAATGGACTATTTTTTTTACTACAAACTGTTAATAACATGGTTTTATTTTTTTAATTTACTATAGTTTAAAAAGCTTTTTTTTTTTTTAAATATTAAAATATTATATTATGCACATCTGCAGAACGAATCTCACTCTTTGCCAAAAGCTGGGGGACACAGTGGGCAGCACGGTCACATGTGATCCGACCATGCCAGTTAAGTGGTCAAACATGTATTTAATGCTGAGTTAATTCATCATTGTTTATAATTAGAGTTTGTATGTAACTTTAGTTTTGTGGTTAATATTGTTATTATTTTTACTTTATGGACTATAGACTTTTGGATCTCAAAATCTTAATTTATGGGGATAATACATATATACTAATGCTGCCAGACCCATGGTTCCTCCCCCATATTCTGTTCTGTGTTCATGTGAGGCCACTACTGGGACTATCAAGCTGATGGAGATCCACTAACTGCAACAGCAGCTACTACCTATCAGCAGTGTCCATAAGGTAAGTGGCCTTTCATTACTCAGCAGTATTGGATACTCCAGGTCTGATTTAGCCATGAGGAGATTTTGTAAAAAATGGAGGAAACTTTTAATTGTTCCTAATAATGCCTAGAACATACCTCCCAACATGACCCTCTCCAGGAGGGACATAATGCTCTGCTTCTCGACTTTTCTCTTAATTTATGGTTGCCTGCACTTGTTTTGAACATGTTAATGGATTATGTTAATAAACCATGGTGTGCCTAGGCGCAGCAAAGACGTCATTGTATATATATATATATATATGTAAAAAACTGTGTTCAGGCAGCACCTACCATAGAGTATTGAAAAGTCCCGGTGCCCGCCTTGGGTAACCTGGCGTGGTTAACCATATGATAGCTTTCCAATGCAGGCGGCACTTGGATTGAAGACAATGACACAGGTTAATTTCAACGTTTCGAAGTCATTTAATACCTCGTCGTCAGGATACACAAGTGAATACAAACAGCCCTTAAATAGGGTAAAGAACCACGTGATTTACTGCAGCTGTTTAGGTGCAGTAGAGAATGCAATCAAAGTGCATCCCCACCTCCTCAGCAGCTGTAGATAACAATTACTAATATGAGGACCGAATAATCCAAAGAAATACATGTGAATTTAACCATTAAAGGTATAATAACAACACACAAGCCAGAAAAAAATGTGAATAAAGAAGAAAAGAAAAAATAACTGTTGTATAATACACTATTGTACAACTGATATGGATAGTAAATGTATCTTAAAAATACATACAATTCATTTTATTAAAACACTATTAATTAGTATATATACTGATTTATTACAGCTATAGGAAATACAGTAATATAACGGTACTCACTAAAGAAAAGTACTGTCTGGAGAGAACTATACCGAGTGAGCCATGTTTATAACCGATTATTAATCATTAATGTAGATCCTACAATGATTATAGAAAACAATGTAAACCCAGGGATTCATTTAAACCACCCGGGGCCAGGGTCCCAAGTTCATGGATCCACTTACACTCGCGCTTTAAGAGAATCATTGATCTATTGCCCCCTCTTAAAGTAGCTGGTACATGGTCGATTATTGTATAACGTAAAGATGCTATACTGTGCCGAGCTTGCATGAAATGCCGAGCCACTGGTTGGTCACTGTGACCAGTGGCAATGGCCGATCTGATAGAAGACTTGTGATTCGCTATTCTCTCCCTAAGTGTCCAGTCGGTTTTCCCGACATAATTAAGCCCGCATGGGCAATAGATCATGTATACAATGTATCTAGTCGTGCAAGTTACTCTGTGCTTAATAAAGTACTGTCTGCCACTGTGGGGATGGCAAAAAGACCGTCCCACTATCATGGCCCTACATGTAACACAATTAAGGCATTTAAAGCATCCTTTCTGAGGGGATAAAAAATGACCAGTCTCACTTTGGGAAAATTGTAAATCTTTAATATCCATACGCATAACCCAATCTCTAATGTTTTTTACCACGCGTATAGCAAGGCATGAGTCTCCTATCAGATAAATTAAGATCAGGATCACTGCTTACAATGGGCCAAAGATTTTTAGTAGTTTTACCAATGTCCCCACTAGCTACATTATAATGATTAACCCATGGCAAATGTTTATTGTTAGTAGATTTTTTCTTCCTGACAAGTAATTGCTCTCTAGATAATTTCATGGCTTTCTCTTTCGCTTTAATTAGGGAATCATAATTGTAGCCTCTTTCCACAAAGTTCTGAATCATACTATCAATGTGAACAATAGCAGTTTCCTTAGTGCTACATATACGCACAGCTCGTAGAAATTGGGAATAAGGTAATCCAAATTTCATACTAGCTGGATGAAAGCTACTAGCATGTAACATAGTGTTTCTATCTGTGTCTTTTTTATATAATTCTGTATAGATGATATTGTCCATTAGAGTAACTTTGACATCAAGAAAGTTCACTGTATGTACATCCATGCTGTAAGTAAATTTCACCGGATGTTCAGAAGCATTATGTTGTTGCATAAGAGACTCAAACCTTTGTTCCGTGTCGGTCCCCACTACAAATAGATCATCTATATATCTTTCATATATATAGATGTTAGTATTGAAAGCAGGGTTATTGAAGAATATATCCTGTTCCATATGAAACATATAGGCATTTGCGTACGATGGGGCCACAGGGGACCCCATCGCACAGCCTGATACCTGAAGATAAAATCTACCATCATACATGAAGTAGTTACAGGTAAGTACCATCTCAAGAAGCTGTAAGAAAAAGTCAATTTGAGGACCCTGATACAAGGTATTATTAGCGATTAATTTGCGTACTGCTAGCAGTCCCTGAGAATTAGGTATAACCGTGTATAAGCTTGAAATATCTATACTGCATAATCTGCTATTACTCGGTACCTGCTTCACTTCGTCTAATTTAATCAAAACTGCTGTAGTGTCCAACAGGTATCTAGGATGATTAAGGCTGCACGGTTTTAATATAGCATCAAGATACATAGATAGCCATTGAAAAAGGCCATTATGGGCAGAAATGATCGGTCTACCTGGCGGACACTGCAGCGACTTGTGAATCTTTGGCACAGTATACAATAAAGGTACTACTGGATGCTCGTTGATTAAGGCTTGCATTAAATCTGACGATATAATGCCATCATTTACCGCATCCTGAAGTACTGTATTGAGCTTCTTAGAAAACACCAAGGTCGGGTCATTATTTAACAAACGATAAACAGATTTATCATCAAGTTGTCTCTCAATTTCACGCTTATACATATCCAGATCTTGCACTACAATAGCTCCGCCCTTATCGGTGGGGCGTATTATAATATCAGTATAACCAGATAGATTACATAGTGCTTGAAACTCGTTTTTATTGAGATTATTATAATGACACCCAGCCCTATGTTTAGGTAAAACTTCTCTAGAAACAGTACTATTAAGCATGCGGTTAAATGTCTTGATGGAATGACTGTTAGTATTCGGATCAAACCGTGAACGTCTCTGTAACTTTTGTAGTTGCGGAGGAATGTCGATGTCTTTAACAGCAGATTCAGGAGGTGCCTTAGTCCCATGGAAAAACTCATGCAGCTTTAATTGTCTATGGAGTTTTGTATTTTTCTACCTCCCACTGCATGCTGTCCAATTTAACCGTCGTAACAAATGATAAACCCTTACTCAAGACTGCTGTCTCCGTATCTGTCAAGGGGTGGCTAGATAGATTAAATACTATGTCCTCCTGGACACCGGTGGTCTCCCTGCTTTGGCTCGTCCTCTGCCTCTCTTTTTGGCCCCATCGTCACGTGTACCACCTGGAGCGCCTCGTCCCCTGCCAGTATGTGCTCCTAAAGGGGAGGTAGACTGATGTACCTTATTAGTAAGTCCATCTGTATCACCTTTGGTGGTTTGTTCAGCTGAGGAATCAGAGTGCCACATTTGTTTATAATTACGCTGTCTCTGAAAATATGGACGATCCCTCTGATTACCACTAGCCCACTGGTAAACCCGGTTAAGTTCATAGTCCATGTTAACAGTTGCTAATTTTTGCTTCTTAAACTGGATCAGCTCTAGCTTATAATTGGCAATCTGAGTATTCAGTTTCCCCTGCCAGTCAGTAGAAGTATCATCCTGAAAAGATTTAATATGCAGGCTTTCAAATGTAGCTATTTTGTCCCGTGCCACATTTAACTCTCTAGTGGCTTCCTCAATTACTAATAGTAACAAATCAAAGCTACATTTTTTTAATATCGCGATCCAGCGGTTTGCAAAATGCAACATTAAACCGGCCAATAGCTGGTGTATTTCTTACCCTGAATCCACGTGGAATGCGTTTCTCCCGGTAGTAGTCGCTCAGGGTAATGCCGTAATAAAGTTAATCAATTTCCTTTTGTTTTAAACGTAGCCAATCCTTATAGAGATGTTTAATAGGCTGTGCTGTGGATTCATCCTTTAATTGTTGTCCTACTAATATTGCCTCAGCGTCCGATTCAGAGAACGACAGTATAGTTCCTTGTGTGAGTATAGCCAAGTTAACAGTTTCAATGGCATCGGCAGACAGTCCGGTACTCGATTCTGCCATATTGCCGGCAGACAAAATTCTTTAACTAACGTGGTAATTTGTTATATAAGGGGTGCTCAATCCTAGAAACTCCTTTACCTGTGAACAGAAGAATCCATATGTAGAAAACTGTGTTCAGGCAGCACTTCCCATAGAGTATTGAAAAGTCCCGGTGCCCAAATTACCACGTTGGTTAAAGAATTTTGTCTGCCGGCAATATGGCAGAATCGAGTACCAGACTGTCTGCAGATGCCATTGAAACTGTTAACTAACACAAGGAACTATACTGTCGTTCTCTGAATCGGACGCTGAGGCAATATTAGTAGGACAACAATTAAAGGATGATCCCACAGCACAGCCTATTGAACATCTCTATAAGGATTGGCTACGTTTAAAACAAAAGGAAATTGATTACCTTTATCATGGCATTACCCTGAGCGACTACTACCGGGAGAAACGCATTCCACGTGGATTCAGGGTAAGAAATAAACCAGCTATTGGCCGGTTTAACGTTGCATTTTGCAAAAGCTGGATCGCGATATTAAATAAATGTAGCTTTGATTTGTTACTATTAGTAATTGAGGAAGCCACTAGAGAGTTAAATGTGGCACGGAACAAAATAGCTACATTTGAAAGCCTGCATATTAAATCTTTTCAGGATAATACTTCTACTGACTGGCAGGGGAAATTGAATACTCAGATTGCCAATTATAAGCGAGAGCTGATCCAGTTTAAGAAGCAAAAATTAGCAACTGTTAACATGGACTATGAACTTAACCTGGTTTACCAGTGGGCTAGTGGTAATCAGAGGGATCGTCCATATTTTCAGAGTCAGCATAATTATAAACAAATGTGGAACTCTGATTCCTCAGCTGAACAAACCACCAACAGTGATACAGATGGACTTACTAATAAGGTACATCAGTCTACCTCCCCTTTAGGAGCACGTACTCGCAGGGGACGAGGCGCTCCAGGCGGTACACGCGACGAGGGGGCCAAAAAAAGAGGCAGAGGATGGGCCAAAGCAGAGAGACCACCGGTGTCCGGGAGGACATAGTATTTAATCTATCTAGCCACCCCTTGACAGATACGGAGACAGCAGTCTTGAGTAAGGGGTTATCATTTGTCCCGACGGTTAAATTGGACAGCATGCAGTGTGTTACGCACACCAGTGCTAACAGGAGTATACCGGTGTATGAACAGAGAGGGAAGCGAAGCAAACGAACTCACAGACAGTATAACATAACATACACAGGAGGTGATGGAATAACTAATAAACACAAAGTGAACGGAGAAGCCCAAAGGCTCAGGAATTGGGTGTCTCCCTAGTGTCAGGAATGCTCAGATAGAATAGAGCGGACAATGAAGCGATGTGTAGTGATTTAACATGTGGAGCACCTGAAATTATGTTGTTAAGAGCAACAGAAAAAACCCCAAAGGGTTACCAACGGGTGTGGGAATAAACTCCTTGGTCAGAGATAGAAATATAGAGACAAGGAGAGTATCCACAATCCTAACCCCCACTTGCAGGGCACAGGTTCAGCTTACTGCCACTAAACTGACACCTGGACGCCCTGCACAGTGAGGGAGGATTAAGAAAGCAGGTCTGAGAGTACAGCCGCAAACCTGCTGGGTTCACAGAATAGCAAAAGAACCCCAGCAGGTCAAACAACTGACTCCAGTCTTACTGCTAGGTCCGGATTGGCAGAATGAAGTACCGAATCCCAAGGCCTATTCGCAGTAAGCAACAAGTAAATACAAAGTCACACAGTACTAGCTAACTCTCTGGAACTGACTAACAAACAAAGATTCAGCAGCATTTGCCTAGCCTGAGAGGATGGTTTATATAGCAGGTGCTGTCCACGCCCCACTCAGACCTCACAGACCGTGAGCACAAAACCAGCACCGGATTCCCTGCTGTGCACAGAGCCTGTAACCACTACACAGTAAAAACCCGGACCGGAGTATCAGCTGCGCTCAGGTTACTTCGCTAACACTTGCCTCCCGGTTGCCATGGCGACGTGGCAGCACAGAGCAGGAGATCCTAACACAGTGGGAGGTAGAAAAATACAAACTCCATAGACAATTAAAGCTGCATGAGTTTTTCCATGGGACTAAGGCACCTCCTGAATCTGCTGTTAAAGACATCGACATTCCTCCGCAACTACAAAAGTTACAGAGACGTTCACGGTTTGATCCGAATACTAACAGTCATTCCATCAAGACATTTAACCGCATGCTTAATAGTACTGTTTCTAGAGAAGTTTTACCTAAACATAGGGCTGGGTGTCATTATAATAATCTCAATAAAAACGAGTTTCAAGCACTATGTAATCTATCTGGTTATACTGATATTATAATACGGCCCGCCGATAAGGGCGGGGCTATTGTAGTGCAAGATCTGGATATGTATAAGCGTGAAATTGAGAGACAACTTGATGATAAATCTGTTTATCGTTTGTTAAATAATGACCCGACCTTGGTGTTTTCTAAGAAACTCAATACAGTACTTCAGGATGCGGTAAATGATGGAATTATATTGTCAGATTTAATGCAAGCCTTAATCAACGAGCATCCAGTAGTACCTATATTGTATACTGTGCCGAAGATTCACAAGTCGCTGCAGTGTCCGCCAGGTAGACCGATAATTTCTGCCCGTAATGGCCTTTTTCAATGGCTATCTACGTATCTTGACGCTATATTACAACCGTGCATCATTAATCATCCTAGATACCTGTTGGACACTACAGCAGTTTTGATTAAATTAGACGAAGTGAAGCAGGTACCGAGTAATAGCAGATTATGCAGTATAGATATTTCAAGCTTATACACGGTTATACCTAATTCTCAGGGTCTGCTAGCAGTACGCAAATTAATCGCTAATAATACCTTGTATCAGGGTCCTCAAATTGACTTTTTCTTACAGCTTCTTGAGATGGTACTTACCTGTAACTACTTCATGTATGATGGCAGATTTTATCTTCACGTATCAGGCTGTGCGATGGGGTCCCCTGTGGCCCCATCACACGCATATGCCTATATGTTTCATATGGAACAGGATATATTCTTCAATAACCCTGCTTTCAATACTAACATCTATATATATGAAAGATATATAGATGATCTATTTGTAGTGGGGACCGACACGGAACAAAGGTTTGAGTCTCTTATGCAACAACATAATGCTTCTGAACATCCGGTGAAATTTACTTACAGCATGGATGTACATACAGTGAACTATCTTGATGTCAAAGTTACTCTAATGGACAATATCATCTATACAGAATTATATAAAAAAGACACAGATAGAAACACTATGTTACATGCTAGTAGCTTTCCCCAGCTAGTATGAAATTTGGATTACCTTATTCCCAATATCTATGAGCTGTGCGTATATGTAGCACTAAGGAAACTGCTATTGTTCACATTGATAGTATGATTCAGAACTTTGTGGAAAGAGGCTACAATTATGATTCCCTAATAAAAGCGAAAGAGAAAGCCATGAAATTATCTAAAGAATACTTGTCAGGAAGAAAAAAATCTACTAACAATAAACATTTGCCATGGGTTAATCATTATAATGTAGCTAGTGGGGACAGTGGTAAAACTACTAAAAATCTTTGGCCCATTGTAAGCAGTGATCCTGATCTTAATTTATCTGATAGGAGACTCATGCCTTGCTATACGCACGGTAAAAACATTAGAGATTGGGTCATGCGTACGGATATTACAGATTTACAATCTTCCAAAAGTGAGACTGGTCATTTTTTATCCCCTCAGAAAGGATGCTTTAAATGCCTTAATTGTGTTACATATAGGGCCATGATAGTGGGACGGTCTTTTCGCCATCCCCACAGTGGCAGACAGTACTTTATTAAGCACAGAGTAACTTGCACGACTAGATACATTGTATACATGATCTATTACCCATGCAGGCTTAATTATGTCGGGAAAACCGACAGGACACTTAGGGAGAGAATAGCGAATCACAAGTCTTCTATCAGATCGGCCATTGCCACTGGCCACAGTGACCAACCAGTGGCTCGGCATTTCATGCAAGCTCGGCACAGTATAGCATCTTTACGTTATACAATAATCGACCATGTACCAGCTACTTTAAGAGGGGGCAATAGATCAATGATTCTCTTAAAGCGCGAGTGTAAGTGGATCCATGAACTTGGGACCCTGGCCCCGGGTGGTTTAAATGAATCCCTGGGTTTACATTGTTTTTTATAATTACTGTAGGATCTACATTAATGATTAACAATCGGTTATAAACATGGCTCACTCGGTGCAGTTCTCTCCAGACAGTACTTTTCTTTAGTGAGTACCGTTATATTACTGTATTTTCTATAGTGGTAATCAAATTAGTATATATACTAACTAATAGTGTTTTAATAAAATGAATTGTATGTATTTATAAGATACATTTACTAGCCATATCAGTTGTACAATGGTGTATTATGCAACAGTTATTTTTTCTTTTTTCTTCTTTTTTTCTTTATTCACATTTTTTCTGGTTTGTGTGTTATTATACCTTTAATGGTTAAATTCACATGTATTTCTTTGGATTATTCGGTCCTCATATTAGTAATTGTTATCTACAGGTGCTGAGGAGGTGGAGATGCACTTTGATTGCATTCTCTACTGCACCTGAACAGCTGCAGCAAATCACGTGGTTCTTTACCCTATTTAAGGGCTGTTTGTATTCACTTGTGTATCCTGACGACGAGGTATTAAATGACTTTGAAACGTTGAAATTAACCTGTGTCATTGTCTTCAATCCGAGTGCCGCCTGCATTGGAAAGCTATATATATATATATATATATATACATATATTTATATATCTATATCACAATAAATAAACCCTTATCTTGTTGCACTTAAGTTGTAAATTGAAAATTGAATCTTTGCTTGTGGAGGTTGATTTACTTACAGCAATGTGTCTGTACCTCTGGATAGACTCCTACCAGTTTCGACCTACACTAAATCACATTTGCAAACAATCACTAAGAGTGCGCTTAAGGGGTGCCATTCCGAGTTGCTCGCACGTAGCAACTTTGTGCTGCCCGTGCGATCAACTAGACGCCACCTATGGGGGAGGGTTTTTTTACATAGCAAGGCTGCGACTCTGGAGTTACTTACCTGCTGCGATGTCTTCAGCCTGTCAGGTCCCGGAATTGACATCAGAGACCCACCCTAGACACGCCTGCGTTTGCCGCACCACTCCCAGAAAACGGTAAGTTGACGCCCCGGAACGCCTTCCTCCTGTCAATCTTCTTGCAATCGCGGCTGCGATCGCTTTCTTCGTTCTTGTTGTTGCCCAGCGACGGCCTGCACATTGCAGCCGCCGCGCATGCGCAGATCCGACCCGTTGGCACCGCTACGAAAAACAGCAGTGTGCGAACGGGTCGGAATGACCCCCATAATGTAGTAACTTCAATAATCCATTAATGATGTGTCAATGACCATTATGCATACAGTTTTCAAACGTAACATTTTTCTTTTGAGTATCGTTTCCACTGTAGTTGTTGTCTTTTTTCAGCATCAGTCCTTCTTCCACAATGTCTATTTGTGATCTTAGTGAGACTCTCCTGCCACTGAATGCACCCAAGCAAAATGGCCCACAGCCAGTCATTAAATAATATATACATTTTTTTTAATGCAACGCTTTAAATGAAGCTTGAATGTTTTTCCTTAAAATACATTAGCGCAATACTGAACTTGTGCAACAGCCACTGGGAATCCTTTAAGGATGTGCATTTCCTATAGAACTTTTGGCTTGTGTGCATGAACCAGTTACCTGTATATACAATGTGTTTCATCATATCACCAACTTCTTCAGGGGTACAAGATAGCATGGGTAACTGGTAATACGATTTAGTTATCTATATTGTGGAACCACTTTTAAACTCACATAATAAAAAATAACTTGCAATGATTATACAATCTTAATTGCTCACTAAAAGAATCAGTTATTTTAAAAAGTTTTTAGTAACCATACAATTAAATTGTAAATTGTAAAATGTAATATATATATATATATATATATATATATATACACGTGGGGAAAACAGCAATCACGTTAATTTCACTCATTGTGGGATAAGTAATCTATTAATACTGGCCCTTTAATATACATTGGTCCTTTAAGATAGAAAATGTATCAACACTGAGGGGGATATTCAATTTAAGTCGTAAGTTCCGACAGGGCGGAAAGACGGCACTTTCTGCTGATAATCGATACTTTTCAACACTTCAATATTCAATTGAAGTGCTGTTTTTCCGCCATTTCGGAAATTCCAACAATTCGAAAAACACATGGATGAGCGGAATCTCTGCTCATTCATGTGTTTTCGACCCCGCCACTGTCAAAAATGGTCCATCTTCAAAAATTCATTTTCATACAATAAGAGAGAAATGAATGATCGGAATGGGAGTGGAAACAAGCGGAAACAGCCCACTCTTGAATAATGAAGCATCGGAGCCTCTCCGCAGGACTGTAATTAAATATACCCCTGACTCTTTAATCAACACTGGCCCTTTAAAGTAGCAATTTATTGAAACTGGACCCTTAATTAACATTACGACTTTAAGAGAGCAAATATATGTACACTGACCCTTTAAGATGGAACATTTACTTGGGGATTTTTTTTCTTTTATAATAATGACCTTTTGTGGTCTTTAAATGTATTTGGTAACCTTGATGTGACATATATGTGACATATAGAAATTATTTTCTTTTATTAGTTCAAACAAGTATATTATTAATCCAAATTCACTTATGAGCATTTCCAGTTATGGCTAAAAAAAATACTACACAGACAAATAGAGTGACACCACAACTTATACAACTAAAGAGATGGTTACTATCACTATCTTGAAAAAAATATGTAGTTAGAGTACTGTATATTTTTTTTATTACAGGCAAAATTGTAATCTTGAATAGCTGTTGTCATGTGATCATGTAAAGAGAAAGATGTAAGTATTCATATTATACTATAAAAGTTGAAAAATGTTCATGGTTAGAGCTGTTGCTTCATTTTTGCTTGTGCAAAAGTCAATTTAAGTGCAAAAGTCAATTTAAGTGGTGTCTGCTGTGTTATTAGCATACACTTCTTGTTGCAAGAAGTTAATCTTAATAAAAGATTACAACAGCACAATAGAGGTACAGGATATTTAAATTACAGATAAATTCAAAGTACAAACAATACTATTGCTTTTGCTACTCATTACAATATATAGTCCAATATTTCATTGGGTCATACTGCTAAGAATATAGGGCCATATTTCAGCTTGGATCGCTATTGAGACAGATATTGCGATTTTCTCAAAACTGCTTTTGCTAAAAAAACGCAGGTGTAGAGCCACCGGAAAGGTAAAAGACACCCACCAATGCTTCATATAATTGCGATGCATACACAGAAATTGAGTACCATCGACAATTCTGGTTGACCCATGTATACTCAGGATATACGTGGCTGCATTCATAGAGGCACCATGTTTTTAATTGCAGCAATTGCAGCTGACCTCAGATGCACTCCCCAAAAATGTTTTCCCAACCACTCACCACAAACACCATGTAACTTCCCACAAATGATTACTTCCTGGCACCTGCTATGCAATTGCACTTTGCTGCGCCTGCAATCTCATTTTGGTCTTCGTGCACACACGTTGCAGTCACAGCACATGCGCAGTCATCTGATAATTGGTCGATTTGTGAATTTGCAATCTTGCAACTGAAGCTGAATAAGGTCCATAGTTGTCCGTTTTCTGAAAACTCTTTAGGGCCTTGTGCCCTATGTAACAAACTTAAGAAGACAATGGTCTTCGGTGGATGCTTGCCAGGACCAAAGCTTTCTTTGAGCTTTGGATGAGGGAAGCGCATCCCAGCATTCACAGTGGCGCCAGCCAGCCAATGCGGAAGGAGAGGGACTGCTGCAGCGGTGCCACCACCAATTACAGTGCGCTGCTGCGGCTCCATCCTCCCCCTCCCTCCTCCCCCTCCCTCCTCCCTCCTCCTCCTTCTCTGCTGCTCTCTCTCCTCCTCCGTCACAGGCGGCTTGTAATGAGTCAATTTGGCTCATTACAAGCTGCTGACTTTAGGGAATGGGGGCCATTGCGCCCTCAGTGCGACTGCGCTGTGTGCCAGGCACACCTGGCACACACCTAGTTATGGCACTGCCTGACAGACTGAGCTAGGCTGCCAGTCATTAGATGAGCCCTGCCTCTGGTTCACATAGAGAAGTGAGTATGTAAGGCAGGATGAATGACCACTGCGCCACCAATGGGAGACTGGGCACTGTCCTGTGGGATGCTGCAGCCAATTCCTGCTCAGACAGGGGTATAAAAGAAACTTCCTGGACACTCCCAAGCTGCCAGTGCTTTGTTGTCTTGTTACTTGCTGTGAGCTATACCTGTGATTCTCCGCAGTTACCAAGCCAGCTTGAGGCTATCAGCGCAGTATCCATCTCCAGCGCTCCCTGGCTCCTGAAGTTAACTGGTTCAATCCCAGTGTCAGAATTGTACCCGGATCCTGAAGTTAACTGGTTCAATCCCAGTATCAGCACTGTTGCCAGTGCCTGAAGTTAATTGGTTCAGTTCCAGTATCAGCACTATTGGGAGTTCCTGAAGATAACTGGCTCAATCCCAGAATCAGCACTGATGCTGGTTGCTGAAGTTAACCGGTGTGATCCCGATATCAGCACTGATGATGGTTCCTGAAGTTAACTGGTTTGATCCCAGTATCAGTGCTATCACTGTTTCTAACCCGGTAATCCACCGTTTCTGCCAGCTACGGTATCTTATCACTCCGGATCTGTTCCTGTGATTCGCAAGTTCAGAAACACCAGTCTGCAGGCCAATAAATGTTCCATCTGGGAATCATCAGTTCTCCACTGTCCAGTTGTCATCTTCCTATTCTCTTGACTACAGGAAGAAAAGTTACATTAGACCTCCCAATTTCCACTCAGGCGTCACTGATCCCATTCCAGCTACAACACCTTGTTCTGATCCATAGCCCACACATCCGTGACAAAGGCTTGGCTTCTGAGTACAGTTATTGGATTGAGACTATGTTGAAAGAATATAAATGCCCTTGTCCAAACAAATTGGGGGCATGGAGGAAGGCCTTTTTTTTTTTGCTACTTACATTCTACACAAGGAATTAAAGGGGGAAGTAATATACTGGCACTGATCGTGCTGGTGTAACGCTTCCTGCTTCGCCTCATTACCAAGGAGAAGCAAGTAGCAATAGTGACAAAAAGTTAGAACATTTTGTTTAACAAAGTAGTAGAGTAAATACTCACCCCTCTGTCTGTGTGCGCTGATGTCGATCAGCGCACACAGTGCAGTACCATAGTACTGATGCACTCTGTCTCACCCGAGCCAGTTCCAGTGTGCCGGCACAAGATATAGCTATTATCTTAACATCTCCCGTGTGCATCCAAGAGCCAGTAACCTCAGCAGGCACTACAGAGACTGTCAATGGGGCAACAACAGCTGCAGCTGATGAAATCGATAGATGCAGTGTTGGAACGGTCATCGCCACTGACCATTCTTACACTGTCCCACACATTTGTGTACTGTCTTACAGATAGCAGCACTGATCATGACAGGGGCGCATAGTGACTTGCCACACATCACCGCATTTTTACATGGTGGGAAGTTGTATCAGTGCACATAACATGCACTAATACCACTTCCCCCCATATTGCCGCTTCATACATCTACCTTTGTGTGATCTATCTATCTATCTATCTATCTATCTATCTAGCTTTAGAAGAGAATATATGTATGCATGTTTGCTCTTCATAGGCCCCTACATGGCTTGATGGATCTGGACCAATCTTGGTAAACACACCCTTCATTATCCAATTATCCAACTTAAAATACTGGCGGGGTTTAAATTAAAAAAAAATCCACCCCTTTTGTGGCCAGGGCCATATATCTTTTATATCAAATTCATTGGTCTGTTGTTTGTATGGTCAAGCTTTCTGATGCCCCTGCACCAATTGGGTGAAACCAACACAAAGGTCCATTTGGATCCTGGCCATAATTTAGGGTGTTGTGGTCCCAGTTATGCCTCACAGCGGAATGCGCCTGGAAGAACTTTGACCCAGGAAACTGTTCGGTATCTGGAATATAGATCTACACTAAAAAGGTCTACAGTCAATAGGTCTACTACTAATGGTAGCCATGCATTAGGTCGACAGGGTCAAAAGGTTGACATGATAATGGTCAACACACATACAGTAGGGTAGACACAATTTTTTAATGTTTTATGAAAAAATGTTCAGCTTTTTCATACTTTACTATCCACGTGGACTACAATTGGAAATAGTAACCTGCCCGAAACATGGTGAGTGAAGCGAGCCATGCAGGGGAAGCAGTACACTAATGGGGCTTGTTTGTGGCAGAAAAGTGCCACAACACCCAAAAAAACTAAAAAATTGTGTCGACCTTTTTGTGTGTCGACCTTTTCCATGTCAACCTTTTGGCCCTGTCAACCTAATGACCCTGTAGACCTTTTTAGTGTAGATCTAATAATCCACACACACACACACACACACCTGTTCAGGGCCTTTCACTATATGGATTTAGATGAAAACTTCACGGAGTGGTAACATTGGAATCCCAGCAGACATACTAGGGGTTGGGGTCCTAGTTGGACCTCTTGTTAGTGTATACTGGGCACAGCTTTGACATAAGGAGAATGTTCTGTGTCTTCCCCTGGATGGATTTGGATGAAAACTTTAATGAACTGTAATAACTGACAGAAATAACCATAATTCAATGACCTGAAATAATTGAATAAAATTACCATAAACCAATTAATAGAGATAAGTGGGTTTGGTTCTCTGAGAACTGAACTCCCCTGACGTTCACGATCCGAGCCGGGAACCGAGTCTGTCTCGGGACTTCCCGCCAGACCCAGATCACAGAATGAGGCAAAATGTCATCATCCCGCTGAGCCGCACATTGCCACCATTTTCAATCTGGACTTGGAGAGTGAGGGAGACCTCTGTCTCTCTCTGTGGGTGATGGCATTGGGTGGGGTCAGTGTGTGCTCTCTAGGGGTGCTGTTCCTGTCACTGTGGTGTCCATGTGATGTTAGGGGTGCTGTCCTGGCTGTCACTGGTGTTTAATGTGCTGTTAGGGGTGCTGCAGCTGTACATGGGTGTTGCTGTCCTGGCTGTCACTGTGTTGTACAGGGGGCAGGGGCACTGTCCTCCTGTATGCTGTGAAAATACAGGGGTGCTGGCCCTGTCTTGTATGCTGTAAAAATTCAGGGGTGCAGTGAAAATATATGTATACTAGCCCTGTCTTGTATGATCTAAAAATTCAGGGGTGCAGTGAAAATATATGTATACTGGCCCTTTCTTGTATGATCTAAAAATTCAGGGTGCAGTGAAAATAAATGTACATTGGCCCTGTCTTGTATGCTGTAAATATTCAGGGGTGCAGTGAAAATAAATGTACACTGGCCCTGTCTTGTATGCTGTAAATATTCAGGGGTGCAGTGAAAATAAATGTACACTGGCCCTGTCTTGTATGCTGTAAAAATACAGGGGTGCTGTTGTTAAAATAAAAGTACAGTAGCCCTGTCTTGTATGCTGTAAAAATACAGGGGTGCTTTTGTTAAAATATAAGTACAGTGGCACGGTCTTTTATGCTGTAAAAATACAGAGGTGCTGTTGCTAAAATAAAAGTACACTGGCTCTGTCCTGTATGCTGTAAAAATACAGGGGTGCTGTTGTTAAAACAAAAGTATACTGGCCCTGTCTTGTATGCTGTAAAATTACAAGGGTGCTGTGAAAATAAAGGGGCACTGTTCTGTGTGCTGTAATAATAAAGGGGCACTGTCCTGTGAAATGAAGAACAAAAATTTGGAGGAAAAAATTGTGGAAGATCAGGAACCATTTCCAGTTCCCAATACTAGTACTGAAGCTGCTGCTGCCACCAGTCATGACATTGATGATGCAATTCCATCAATGTCGTCTGCTAAGGCCGATGCCTAATGTCATAGAGGGCATGCAAAATCCAAGAAGCAAAAATTAATAATCAGAAAAAAAATAAATTATCTGATGAGAAACATAAAATTAGCAATATGCCATTCACGACATGAAGTGGCAAGAAAGAGCTAAGGCCTTGGCCTATGTTCATGACTGGTGGTTCAGCTTCTCATGAGAATGGAAGCCCTCCTCCCTCTCGAAAAATGTAAAAAATTAAGCTTGTTAAACACAGGAAAAAACAACTGTGTGTTCAGAGATATCACAAATCCCCAAGGAGAGTCGAAGTGTGTCCGCAGTTGTGATGTCTAGGCCTGACCTTCCCAAGACTGTATGGAAAGAGGACGCTGCTACCACCATTTGCATGCCCCCTGCAAGTGCTGGGAGAAGCACCACCAGTCCAGTTGCTGATATTGAGATTGAGGATGTCACTGTAGAAGTACACCAGGATGAGGAGGATATGAGTGTAGCTGGAACTGAGGAGGAAGTTGACGATGAGGATTCTGATGGTAATGTGGTTTGTTTGAATAAGGCACCAGTGGAGACAGTTGTTGGCCATGGGAAGAAAAAGCCAATTGTCATGCCTGGGCAAAATACCAAAAAAGCCACCTCTTCGGTGTGGAATTATTTCTCCACAAATCCAGACAACAGGTGAAAAGCCATGTGTTGCCTTTGTCAATCCATAATAAGTAGGAGTAAGAACATTAACCACCTAGGAATATCCTCCCTTGTACGTCACCTGCAGTGCATTCATCAGAAGTCATTGTCAAGTTTAGAAACTTTGGGTAATAGCGTAAGCAGTCCACTGACACCTAAATACCATCTTCCTGTTGTACCCAAGCTCCTGCAATCCACACCACCAACTCCCTCAACATCAATTTCCTCCTCAGACTGTCACTGGCATGACTGACAATGTCACTGGCATGACTGACAAGTCATCTCCTATCCAGGATTCCTTGCCTACTGCTGCTGCTGTTGTTAAGTGGATAAGTGGAATAGTCTCTCATCAGAGGTGGTAGAGGCTAAGACTGTAGAGCAATTTAAACATGCTTGGGATAGGCATATGAATATCCTTACAAAGAATTAGGGTTCAAAAAGGGTTGAGATTACATAAAGGATAAAAAAAAGGGGCAGACTAGATGGGCCAAGTGGTTCTTATCTGCCGTCAAATTCTATGTTTCTATGTTACTTCTGGGAGTCAATCGTCATCCCAGAAGTCGGAAGACCACTTGTACTACTACAACTAAGCAAAATATGACAGCAGTCACCCTGTTGCAAAGTGGATTACTGAGGCCATAACAACTATGCTGGTGTTAGATGTGCATCTGGTATCCGCCAATAGTGCAGTGGGATTTAGACAGTTGATGTACGTTGATGTGTCTCCGGAACCAAATCCTGTCTAGATTCCACTTCACTAGGCAAGCAATTCCCGGACTGTATAAGGACATTAAGAAAAGTGTCCTCAGTGTCCTGAAAAATGCGGTTGTACCCACTGGCCACTTTACCATGGACATGTTGACAAGTGGAGGAGGGCAAAATAACGACTACATGACTGTGACAGCCCACTGGGTAGATGTATTGCCTTCCGCAGCAACAACAGCAATGGCACCAGCAGCAGCATCTCACAAACGCAAACTTGTTCCTAGGCAGGCTACGCTGTGTATCACCGGTTTCCGTAAGAGGCACACTGCTGACAACCTGTTATGGAAACTGAGGGACATCATCACACAATGTCTTGCCCCACTTAGACTCTCCTGGGGATTTGTGATATCTGACAATGCCACGAATATTGTGCATGCATTACATCTGAGCAAATGCCAGCACATCCCATGTTTTGCACATACAATGAATTTGGTGGTGCAGAATTTTTTGAAAAACGACAGGGGAGTGCAGGAGATGCTTTCGGTAGGCCGGAAAATTGCGGGCCACTTTCAACATTCAGCAACTGCGTGCCAAAGACTGGTGCACCAGCAAACATTCCTGAACCTGCCCTGCCATCACCTAAAGCGAGAGGTGGTAACAAGTTAGAATTCAACACTCTATATGTTTCAGATGATGGAGGAGCAGCAAAAGGCCATTAAAGCCTATACATCCACCTACGATATAGGCAAAGGAGAGGGAATGCACCTGACTCAAGTGCAGTGGAGAATGATTTCCTTGTTGTGCAAGGTTCTCCATCCCTTCGAACTTGCCACACGTGAAGTCAGATCAGATACTACCAGCTGAGTCAGGTCATTCCCCTCATCATCCTTTTGCAGAATCAGCTGGAGAAATTGAAGGAGGAGCTAAGACAGAGCAATTCCACTAAGTATGTTGGACTTGTAGATGGAGCCCTTCATTCGCTTTGCCAGGATTCAAGGGTGGCCAATCTGTTGAAATCAGAGCACTACATTTTGGCCACCGTGCTTGAGCCTCAGTTTAAAGCCTATGTTGTATCTCTTTTTCCGGCAGACACAAGTCTGCAGAAGTGCAAAGACCTGCTGGTGAGAAAATTGTCAACTCAAGCGGAACATGACCCGTTAACAGCTCCTCCTTCATTTTCTCCCGCAACTGGGGCTGCGCGGAAAAGAATAACATTTCCTAGCCCTCCCGCTGGTGGTGATGCAGGGCAGTCAGGATCAAGTGTTGACATCTTGCCTGGACTGTAGCAGCTGTCAACAATTACTGACATGTCTACTGTCACTGCATATGATGCTGTGACCATTGAAAGAATGTTGGAGGATTATATCAGTGACAGCATCCAAGTAGGCATGTCAGACAGTCCGTAAGTATACTGGCAGGAAAAAGAGGCAATTTGGAGGCCCTTGCACAAACTGGCTTTATTTTACCTAAGTTGCTCCCCCTCCAGTGTGTACTCCGAAAGAGTGTTTAGTGCAGCCAGTAACCTTGTCAGCGGTGGTGTAGGAGGTTACTTCCACAAAATGTGGAGAAGATGATGTTCATCAAAATTAATTATAAATTCCTCCAGGAAGACCTTGTGGGGATGAATTAATACTCTCTGAGGAGGATGATGATGTACACACTGAAAGGGGTGAGAAATCGGAGGATGAGGACGACATCTTGCCACTGTAGAGCCAGTTTGTGCAAGGAGAGATTAATTGCATCTTTTTGGTGGGGGCCCAAACAAACCAGTCATTTCAGCCACAGTCGTGTTGCAGACCCTGTCGCTGAAATGACTGGTTTGTTAAAGTGTGCATGTCCTGTTTATACAACATAAGGGTGGGTGGGAGGGCCCAAGGACAATTCCATCTTGCACCTCTTTCTTTTCTGTGCTCTTTGGGGATTAGTTTTTAAAACTGCCATTCTGTCTGCCACTGCAGTGCCACTCCTAGATGGGCCAGGTGTTTGTGCCGCCCACTTGTGTCGCTTAGCTTAGTAATCCAGCTACCTCAGTGCAACCTTTTGGCCTAAAAATAATATTGTGAGGTGCCTTATAATGTTCCGATTGATTTTGATTGGGTTTTTACACATAATGTAATACTGTATAAAGCACTTTTGCAGGTTATTGGCTGAGAATTTATTAATTAGGTGGTCAATATTAATAACCATGGAGATTTTTTTTAAATGCATACTGTAGAAGTGAACAGAAACTGTAACTTGCATTTAACTACAGTAGGTAAAAAAAGTGACATAATTAAATCATATTAAGTTTTTTAAGGTATAGGAATTTTCAGAGACATATTTTTGGGAACTGTATAAAAAGCATGTATGAAATAATTCATTTGTAATCTATGTTTATGGGTCGCTAGGAGGGGATATATTCACCGTTCCAATGGACAGGATGCTGGTGGTCATGTAACAGATGCTGGAATCCTGACACCACTCGGTAGATCAGCACCGGAAGACCGACCGCCGACATGCCAAAGGTAAGTATTGGAGAGACCTTCAGGCTTAGTGCCCAGGGGCTTGGGGGGATGGTTAGGGTTAGGCACAAGGGGGACTAGGGTCAGGCACTAGGTTAGGCACATCCTGAACACCGGGATAGCATACTACACCCGTTAGGTGGAAGAGAGTTATCAATAAATTATTATATCATAAGCAAAAAAAGCTAATTCAAGAATATATACTGTATTTTGTTTTGTTATAACTATTAACATTATTGCTACATGATTAGAATATGCAACTATTATATCTATATTGGGAATGGCATCAGGATCCTGGTGGTTGGGATGCCGGCTGTCGGAATACAGACAGCAGCATCCCGATATGTAGGATCCTGACACCTAGCAGGTAAGTTGTCTAACCCTAACCCCCTACCCCCTAACTCTCCCTTCCCACAACTTGACCCTAGCACCCCCCCCATTGCAGACTAACTCTAACCATCCCTTGTGGTGCCCAACCCTAACCTCCCTCCCCGCAGCCTAACTCTAACCCTCCCCCCTTAGTGCCAGACCCTAATCCCCCCTTCTTAGTGCCTGAACCGAACCCTCCCTACTTGCGACCTAAATCTAACCTCTCCCCCTACCCCGCAGCCTGACCTTATACTGCCCTGCATACTTCCCATCTGAATGTCAGCAGTTCTAATTCCGACACCGGCATCCTGGCATTGGTCTTTAGGCAAGTGCCAGGATTCTGGCATTGGTATTCCGACTCAACTGCTGGTATCTCGAACACCAGAATGCTGACCGGATCCCCTCTATTTGTGATGTCTTGTATAATATATTTTCCCTCCCAGCTTTAAAAAATAATAATATACATATATTTTATTGTCTACATACAAGTAAATATTTCTGTAATATGACAGAATTATGGACCATCATTACATTTTCTCCAGCTTTTGAAATATTTTGGATTTTTTATTATTATTGTTATTTTATACTAACAATTGTGTGGGATGAAAAATTGAAAAGCAGTTTAGTGGAACACTTCCATGCAGGGCCGGATTAACAATGGGGTGGATGGAGCTGCAGCTCCAGGCCCCCCATTGAAAATAGGCCCACAGAGCTCCCAGCAGTGCAGCCAGTGATGACAGGAAAAAAATAATCCTGTCATCAGCAGCAGCAGCAGCAGCAGCACACTCACCTCCTTGCCGCCCAGTCACATCCACCCCGTACCGGCCGGCTGAAGTCCCAACCCCAACCACCCGTGGGCTTACATATCCAAAACTAGCTGCCACTGTCTGAATGTGCCCGAGGCTCCGCCCCCGGGTCCGTCCGAGGCCCCACCCCCATCACGGGCCGAAGCTCCGCCCCCCGCATCCGATGTTACACTGTCTTGTATGGAGCAGCACAAACTGTACAACAGTACAGTAGAAGAGCAAGGTAGGTGCTGCAGTGGTCACGATGTCAATACATTAGTTAACTACAATACATACATTTATTAAGTAAGAGGAATGGGAGCATAGCTTAATTATATTATAAAAGGGGGGGGGACAGGCAGCTCATGTCATAGAAATATATAAGGGGGGTGGTTAGTGGGCATACGGTACATACACATGTAAGGAGGAACAGGGCCAAAAGTTCAATACAAAGGGGGTCAGGAGGCACAACTTAAATATAAAAGAGAGGATATAGGTACAATGTAAATAATATATATAATGGGGGTAGGTGACATCATAACTAAATATGTAAGGGGGCATGTCGCATAACTGAATAAAAGAACATATTACCATCAGTATAAACCGCTTCACCTGTGTATAATGCCCACATGTATATACCGCTGCAAATGTGTATGATGCCCACATGTATATACTGCTGCCCCTGTGTATAATGCCCACATGTACAGTATATACCGCTGCACCTGCGTATAACGCCCACATGTATATACTGCTGCACCTGTGTATAATGCCCACATGTATATACTGCTGTACCTGTGTATAATGCCTACATGTATATACTGCTGCGCCTGTGTATAATGCCCACATGTATATACTACTGCGCCTATATATAACAACCACATGTATATACTGCTGTGACTGTGTATAACACCCACATGTATATACTGCTGCACCTGTGTATAATGCCCACATGTATATACTGCTGCACCTGTGTATAATGCCCACATGTATATACTGCTGCGCCTGTGTATAACACCCACATGTATATACTGCTGCACCTGTGTATAATGCCCACATGTATATACTGCTGCACCTGTGTATAATGCCCACATGTATATACTGCTGCGCCTGTGTATAATGGGGGTCATTCTGACCCGTTCGCATGCAGCGGTTTCTCGCTGCGGTGTGAACGGGTACGGAATGTGCATGCGTGGCGGGCGCAGTGCGCATGCGTGACATTGCCCAGTGACGGGTTGCCGGGTTACGTCGCATCTACTGAAGGAAGCGGTCGCAGAGCCGACCGCAAAGAAGATTGACAGGAAGAAGGCGTTCCAGGGTGGATCCGGACCGTTTGCTGCCGTTTTCGGGGAGTGGTAAGGAAAACGCAGGTGTGTCCAGCAGAACGGAGGGCGGATGTCTGACGTCAGAGGCGGCTTCAGCATCGCAGGGATTGTCGCACAGGGTAAGTATGTACAGGTCTGGTCAACTTCTGCTTGAAATTTTTTTAGCTTAGCAGGGCTGCACAAGCGATCGCAGCCCTGCTAAGCTAAAATAAACTCCCGCATAGGCGTGGACTATTGATCGTAGCAGCAGCAAAAAGTTGCTGGCTGCGATCAACTCAGAATGATCACCTATGCCCACATGTATATACTGCTGTTTCTGTGTATAATGCCCACATGTATATATACTGCTGCACCTGTGTATAATGCCCACATGTATATACTGCTGCTTCTGTGTATAATGCCCACATGTATATACTGCTGCTTCTGTGTATAATGCCCACATGTATATACTGCTGCATCTGTGCCCACATGAACCCTTGGGCTCATTTATTGTGTGTAAATCTGCTCTGGTACTAGCCAGTGCCTCCTCAGCCATTTTTCTCACCTCATGTCCCTGGTGGTAGGGCACATACTGTAGATTATAAGCTTCACTGGGGCAGGGACTGATGTGAATGGGCAAACACTCTCTGCAAAGCGTTGTGGAATATGTGTGAGCTATATAAATAACTGGTAATAATGTTAATAATAATTTTTCTTGGCCTGCATTGAGCAGGAAAATCCACCAAAGTGCAAGGAGTGTGTGTTGTGTATGACGACGGGGAGCACTGGCTATGGATTGATAGCTACTCCCCCAACCCCACACTTGTTGCTCAAAGAGTCATAAACTGCTCAAGTCTAGATGCCTGGGCGTAGAAAAAGTGAATTACCAGAGAGAGGCCAATGTTAATTTATTAACCTAATTTGTGTTTCCAGAGCGAGCTTATTTAATAACCAGTATTAGCATTCCGGCAGACTTTGAAAAAATAGTTTTCAAGGAGCACCATTTTCTTATTTCTCTTATTTTTCACAGTGGCTGCGCTGCCTGCAGGGGTAGTGGGGGCAGGCATGGAAACGTGAGGAGGAGCGGCTTCAACACTGTAGACCTGTTCTCTCTGACATTTACTGAGCATCACGGTTGTAAAGTAAGGAGGGCGATGAAGGAAAGGTCGGTCCAGAATTTGAGGGATGTTGCAGAGTAATGGAGGAGAGGAGGTGACGGTGTGTGATGGATGGAGCAGAGTGATAGAAGAGAGGACAGGGCCGGAGTGTTAGTGATGGAGCAGAGTGATGGAGGAGAGGAAGGGCCAGAGTGTGAGAGATGGAGCAGAGTGATGGAGGAGAGGAGGGTCTGGAGTGTGAGGGATGGAGCAGAGTGATGGAGGAGATGAGGTGCTGGTGTGTGAGGGATGGAGCAGAGTGATGGAGGAGAGTAGGTGCCAGAGTGTGAGGGAAGGAGCAGAGTGATGGAGGAGAGGAGGAGCCGTAGTGTGAGGGATGGAGCAGAGTGATGGAGGAGAGGAGGTGACGGAGTGTGAGGGAAGGAGTAGAGTGATGGAGGAGACTAGGGGCCGGAGTGTGAGGGATGGAGCAGAGTGATGGAGGAGATGAGGTGCTGGTGTGTGAGGGATGGAGCAGAGTGATGGAGGAGAGGAGGGGCCATAGTGTGAGAGATGGAGCAGAGTGATGGAGGAGAGGAGGTGCCGGAGTGTGAGGGAAGGAGCAGAGTGATGAAAGAGAGGAGGGGCCGGAGTGTGAGGGATGGAGGAGAGGAGATGCCGGAGTGTTAGTGATGGAGCAGAGAGTGATGGAGGAGAGTAGGGGCCGTAGTGTGAGGAATGGAGGTGACGGAGTGTGAGGAATGGAGCAGAGTGCTGGAGGAGAGGAAGGGCCGGAGTGTGAGGGATGGAGCAGAGTGATGGAGGAGAGGAGGGTCCAGAGTGTGAGTGATGGAGCAGAGTGATGGGGGAGAGGAGGGAATGGAGTGTGAGGGATGGAGCAGAGTGATGGAGGAGGGTCCAGAGTGTGAGTGATGGAGCAGAGTGATGGAGGAGAGGAAGGGTCGGAGTGTGAGGGATGGAGCAGAGTGACGGAGGAGAGGAGGGTCCAGAGTGTGAGGGATGGAGCAGAGTGATGGAGGAGGGTCCAGAGTGTGAATGATGGAGCAGAGTGATGGAGGAGAGGAAGGGTCGGAGTGTGAGGGATGGAGCAGAGTGACGGAGGAGAGGAGGGTCCAGAGTGTGAGTGATGGAGCAGAGTGATGGGGGAGAGGAGGGGATGGAGTATGAGGGAAGGAGCAGAGTGATGGAGGAGAGGAGGGGCTGGAGTGTGAGGGAAGGAGCAGAGTGATAGAGGAGAGGAGGTGCTGGAGTGTGAGGGATGAAGGTGAGGATGTGCCGTAGTGTGAGGGATGGAGCAGAGTGATGGAGGGTCTGGAGTGGGAGGAATGCCATTGTAGAGAAGCTGGAAGGGGGCAGTCACCAGCACTGTAAAAGCACTGTAAAGAAGATTGAGAGCACAGTTTGAAGTTATGTAGCTAATGCTAATAATAAGGTGTGATCCGGTATTGGTTTCGAGGGTTGCTGTTCTGGAGTAGATGGGAGTGGTGGGGGGATGTGGGTCACAAGACAAAGTCTCAATTTGCCCCCCCCAAGCACATTTTATATGCCATCAGACCATCCAGATGCCCCCAATATGCCTTCAGACTCCTTCATATGCCTATATGTCATTACACTCTTCCACATGCTCCTTATATACCATTAGATCCAGTTAAATATGCCATCATAGGCTCTACCCCCCTATTTAGGTCTGCTTCAGAAATTTCCCCGACTGGTTTTCCATCCCAATCTGTCCCTGCCTCCATGGATGTCAGAGCAGAGCTGGAATTCAAAACCCGTCAAGTTGCAGCACACACCAGGCTTGGGGGTTTCCTCTCCCATATTTAAATGGTGTATGTGTCAGTAAGTTTATCTGTGTTGTCTGTGTCAGTAAGTATCATCTCTCAGTAAGTGTGTGTTGTGTTTGTCAGTAGGTGGTGTCTGAGTCAGTATGTGTGTCAGTAAGTGTGTCTGTATTAGTAGGTGTGACTCAGTATGTTTATCAGTAAGTGGAATATGTGTCAGTAAGGGGTATCTGTGTAAGTGGTATCTGTACGGGGTGTTTATGTCAGTAAATGTGCTTGTGTCATTAAGTGTGTTTGTGTCAGTAAGGAGTGTCTGTTTATGTAAGTGTGTTTGTGTCAGTAAGTGTGTGTCAGTAAGTGTGTCTGTGTCAGAAAGGAGTGTATGTGTCAGTCAGTGGTATCTGTCAGTAATGGCTGTTTGTGTCAGTAAATGTGTTTGTGTCAGTATGTGTGTTTGTATGTATGAGTAAGGAGGATCAGTAAGTGTGTCTGTATCATAGCATTTGTGTCAGTAAGTGGAATCTGTATTAGTAAGGGTGTCTGTGTCAGTAAGTGGTGTTTGTGCCTGTGTATTTGTATCAGTAAGTTGTATCTGCGTCAGTAAGGGGTGTCTGTCATTAAGTAAGTATGTATGTGCCAATAAGTGATGTCTGTGTCTGTAAGGGGTATCTGTCAGTAAGTGGTGTTTGTGTCATTAAATGTGTGCATCAGTAATACCACTTTCATGCTGTCTGAGGCGGGTAGCACCCGGGAGCCTGACATGGGAGCTCCCACTGTGCGACCCACCTCAATACCCCTTTTCACACCGCAGAGTTCAACTCGGCAATATGCCGAGTTGGTGACGTCGGCGGTGACGGTGCTGGGAGATCACATGATCTCCAAGAGCCGCCTGTCCACACACTGTGAATGGGAAACGGGTCGCACTGACCTGGCTTCCGTTCACACCGCACAGCGAGCCGGGTTGAACACGTGTTCAACCCTGCTCGCTAGCAGGGTTGAAATACCGGGTCGCTCAACCCGGTATATTGCCCCTGGTACCTTTCACACCGCACAGGAACACAGGTTATGCGCGCTCATGTGCCAATAACCCGTGTTCAAAGCTGCTGGTGTGAAAGAGTTTTGTCAGTAGGCTGTCAGTGGTGTGTGTGTGTAAGCAAGTGGTGTCTGTGCTGGTAAGTGTGTCCAAGGAGCTCTCTCTTCCCTGTCTGCTCTGTATTACCCCCATCTTTTCTAATCTTTCCACACCTGTTCTGTTTTGCCTCATCATTGCTCCTCTTTAGACCTCTCCATCTTTCCAGCTCTCTCTATGACATGGGGGTCACTGTGATGCTCCCTGTATATGGTGGTCACTAATGCTCTGTATTACATGGTGGTCACACATTTTTTCTTGTTATAGTTAACTATTAAGTGGTTGAAGGTAGGCACTAGCTATGACCTCCATGGAGATAGCCACACTCATGGCACAGGCCACACCCACTATTTAGACCACAGACATACTGTACCACACATATCACATCACTAGTCACACCACTGCAGCGCTGGTCACACCTCCTTCCGGGGCACATAATAGGCCCTTCATAAATGTCAGCTCCAGGCCCATGTGGACCTTAATCTGGCACTGCTTCCATGGATAAAAAGTGTGTGCTAAAAGAATCACATAATACTTTCTGCAATATACACAATATATAAATTGCTATTGTTATTATTATTATTATCATCATCATTATTATCATATCATTCATACTGGTGCCATGATACTGGAAAAATGGCTTCCAATCTTATATGCTGTGTCTTTTTTTATTTGTTATTGAAAGAACTTTTAGTTATAGCTTTTATTTTAAGACACAAACCTATACTACAGGAATATACAGTAACTGTGGCCTCAGTGGAAACATTTTCAGATGTGAATAAAACTGTATGCAATTTAGAAAAAGAAGATTTTGGAGAAAGAAGAAACAAATGAATTCAAGACGAGATAGTGTTTTTGATAGGAGAAATGCCTTGGGCAGTGCTGCTGGCACTGATTGTGAGGAATAGTATGAATTGAAGAGGTATAGAGAAAGGACACTGGCAATGTAGTTAGCCGTTACAAGGTCAAGCTGTTTAACAGTTTTTTAGTGACTGAAATTAAGCTAAAATATTATCTGTAACTATATATACAGAACATGACAGAAAACAACATTTTGTCTGGCTTGGATTCACAAAACATTAACACATTTAGATTTTTTTGATAAAGTTCATCCTATAATAACACAGAATAGTATCAACAAATTCCTTCTACATCTCATGCCATTTACTACATAACTTACAGACACAGGGGCCCATTTATCATTGATTGCATTTGCAATGCGATCTGGGCGTGATATTAGCTCCCAAGATCGCATTGCAGAATGCGATCACATCTTGTGAATGTATCATCCGCAACAGGCATGTCCAGGAGCACACCCAACAATATGCCAAATGTGGTGACGAGGTTGCTGCGCATGTGCAGGCTGACCTCCATGTACGGGGCCATTTCTCGCAGAGGGTTCCTTGGGAACCCTGCCAGAACTATAGCTGTGATCTGTAGCCCATAGGATAGAATGGGTTACCATAGTCTGAAGATTGCTGTAGCTGTGGGGTGCCAATATCGGGAATGCTTCACATTCTGGCAGCATCGCATCCCCCATAGAAATTTATGGGGGATGCGGCTGGCGGTGTGAATGGAGGGATCGCAGCAGCTATCGGAGATATCTGCTGCAATCCCTTCTTCATACATTCAGGGAATACTTAATATTTACAGCTAACCTCCAAAAATGGGTGTGTTTCGGGAAATAGCCACAAATATTGTTTGATAAATGGGTCCCACGGTTGCATTATTTGGCACAGTGATGAAACTAGTGGTGCTGCAGCTTGTGTATTGCAACTGGGCCCCCTGCAGTCAAGGGGCCTGCAGCCACCAGCATTACAATGACTCCCACTGACTCTTATATGCTGCTGCCCTGCCAGTGCCGCAGCCACTACCTGAACACGGAACATATTAGTGATTGACAGTCTGGGCCCAGCTGGAGTGGGAGGGGGGGCGCTTTCTCCCTTCTCCTCCCCACAGACACAGTTAATAACGCTGCCTGCAGTGCAGCCTGGATAGAGTGACAGCTTCCATGACTGACTGAAGGGGAAGAGGTGTGCACCTCAGTTCTTCCCCTTTGCTCCTAATATACCAGCCCCACTTCCTCTCTCTCTGAGGCTATGCTTTTGCACCGGGGATCTGACATCACAATCTCGTGACTGCCCCAGCACCGAATGTCTAAAGCTAGGTACTCACTGGCTGATATATCGGCCATTCATTTGAATGACTGATATGTCATGGGCACATTGGCAGGTGTGTACCAGTGATATGTCTTGACATAGGTCACAGACATATTGCATCGTTCCTGAGCACAGCTGATACTGTGTATCTGCAGATATATTGGTGCTTCATGCTGTGTGTATGGGTACACTTACTGCAGAGGCTGCTGGTAACTGACATCAGAACAGGACAGGCACATGTAAATACCTGCACAGTTGTGTATGCACTTATCAATCATCAGATAGGTTGGAGGATCAGCCAGATGGCCCATCCATCATCCTAGTGTGTACCCAGCTTAAGGAAGGGAAAGAGAAATAGAGACAGCCATAGCCATTTCATTGTGCAGCAGCAGCTCCTGTTTATCCACGCATGCCATTGATGCCAGGCTAAGTTACAGGTAGGAAAAAAGAACAGCATGTATAGAATCATGGGAGTGTCTCTGAGCAAATTCCTGCAGTCCCTGTGTGGGCAAAATGTGTAGGGGGCACTACTACAGTGTGGGTATAATGTATAAGGGGCACTACTACGGTGTGGTATATTGTGTATAAGGAGTACTACTATGTGGGCATAATGTGTAAGGGGCACTGCTCGTGGGCATAATGTGTAAGGGACATAATGTGTAATGGGCACTTCTACTGTGTGGAGTAACATGAATAAGGAGTACTACTGTGTGGCATAATGTTTATAAGGGGACTACTATGTAATGTGAACAAGGGGCTCTACTGTGTGGTATAATGTGAATAAGGTTGCACTATTGTGTGGTGTGATGTATATAAGGGACACTATTGTGTACCATAATGTAAATAAGGGACTGTGCAGTGTAATGTGAATAAGGGATACTATATACATTAGGGGTACTATTGTGTGGCCACAGCCTTTCTCAATAAGGATATTCCCCATTTTTTGTTCATGCCTTCAGCACAAGTTTGTTCAACTTATATATTGTTAAGGCCATCAAAATGTATAATTATGGCTCTGATGCATAGCTAACTATCTGTATATTGTGTGTGTTGAGGGGGGTGGGGGGCTGCATATTGTTGCCCTGGGCCCCTCACTCACTAGTTATGCCACTGATTTGGCAGTATATTGGCCACTAACATACTGACTGCAAGCATGTTACAAGCTTTCATTAGGCTGTAAGGGCAAGCATGACCCTGGATGAAATGGAAAATTAAGTGACCCTGGAAAAATTCTGAAAGCGGTGCCAACACAAAAGTGGCTGGGTTTAAATTACATTTTTGAACATAGTGTAAAAGAAAATAAATCCCAGTGACTTTTGTAAAATACAGAGCTCATTCGAATAACCAATATCAATATAGAGAGCATACTAATGACCACTATACAATACAGGGAGCATCCTAGTGACTGTCTTACAGTGCAGATAGCATCCTAGTGAACATCATACAGTACAGACAGAATCTTAGTGACCATAATACATTGCAGATAGTATCCAAGTGACCGCCATATAATACAAAGAGAATCACTGTTACTGCCATACAGTGCAGAGCACCTCAGTTACTGCCTTATATTACAGAGCGCATATATTGACTGCCTTACTAAAACAGAGAACATTCAGTAACCACCAACTGTACTGTGCCCCTTTATCTTTCTAACAGATCCTCTTCTGTGAATGACCTATTGATCTTTATGTAAATAAATAAAGTTTAATAATAGACCAATCTTTCTAATCAATGTAAAACAAAAATAGAATTTTCTGTGAAAAAAGCAATATCTCTTTTGAAACAAAGCATATAAAATCCACAGTTTGATTTAAACTTGTAAATTTATAAACACTAACAATATAAATAATAATAATAACAACAACAACAACAACAACATTAATAGTAACAAAAATAAATATTATAAATAAATTAACAAAAGCTCCACATGATTTATTTTGTTTACAGTGCCAGAAAATAGCTTTAATCAGGTGATACAATGTGATTTAATCTGAAATTAGTGTCTGTTTACTTTTGCACAACTGTAAAATAATTTAAATTTTGATAAATAATATTTACTGTAGTTTCTGCAGTATCTCATAGCAAAGACAGAAACCCATTATCAGAAGACATTGGCCCTCATTCCGAGTTGTTCGCTCGTTGCCGAGTTTCGCTATATTGCGATTAGTCGCTTACTGCGCATGCGCAAGGTTCGCAGAGCGCATGCGGTTAGTTATTTTACTCAAAAGTTAGGTATTTTACTCACGGCATAACGAGGATTTTTCATCGTTCTGGTGATCGGAGTGTGATTGACAGGAAGTGGGTGTTCCTGGGCGGAAACTGGCCGTTTTATGGATGTGTGTGGAAAAACGCTGCCATTTCTGGGAAAAACGCGGGAGTGGCTGGAGAAGCGGGGGAGTGTCTGGGCGAACGCTGGGTGTGTTTGTGACGTCAAACCAGGAACGAAACTGACTGAACTGATCGCAGTGGCAGAGTAAGTCCCGAGCTACTCAGAAACTGCAAAGAAATTTCTATTCGCAATTATGCAAATCTTTCGTTCGTAATTCTGCAAAGCTAAGATTCACTCCCAGTAGGCGGCGGCTTAGCGTGTGCAATGCTGCTAAAAGCAGCTAGCGAGCGAACAACTCGGAATGAGGGCCATTGTCATCTTCCACCCTGATGCAGTGAAAAGCAAAGTATGTGTATTTAAAAAATGGTCCCATTATCTCATTAAGACAAATAAATTGTCTACAAAGATAGACTTATTGTATGTCTTTAGATGCCTATCTGTAAAGTTACTGAATTGTTCACACACAATTTATAATACACTTATAGATTGTCAAAATTAAGTTTCAGTCATCAGGACAAGCTGTTTTTAGTGCAATGTGAAATTATGTGGTTTTACATTATTTTAGCTTTTCATCCAGTTGGTTAGTTGTGTGTACTTACTGAATATTTTTTAAAGATACGTGTGGCAATGACTGGTGAGGATTGGTCTTTGTTAGCCTTGTCCACAGGGCTGCCATGAAGTGGTACTGCTGGGACTGGAATCCAGGGCCTGGACATAGAGAGGGCCCAACCAGAGTTTAAAGCGGTCCAGGAGAGGTGGAGGAACTAATTTTTCCCACCCCACCCTCCCACCTCCCATTAGGCGGAGCTCGGGACAGTGATAGGGTGTATGGCGTCCCCCTACAAACTATATGTTTGTGCAGTACCTCCCATACTTTATAAAGAGACAATGGTCTCACAAGGAAAGGGTGTGGTCACACAATAGTACCTCCAAGTCAAATAACACCACACAGTAGCACAATCTTATTCCCATTACACCGCAAGCAGTGCCCCTTATTCATATTACACCACATAGTAGTGTACCTTATTCACATTACAACACAAATCAGTGCCCCTTATTCACATTACATCACTCAGTAGTGCCCTTTATTCACATTATGCTACACAGTGGTACCACTTATAAACATTATGGAATTACTGTTCAAGTCCGTGCAGGATGGTGGAACTAGTTCCACCTACATTTACAGGTGGGGTAACTCATTTCCACCTTGTTCCCCCCTTCCCCACTTTAACCCCTGTGCCCAACAGATTGGGACCCTCTATAATAGAGAGGAGGAGCCCAGCCAGGCCTCAAAATGCTGGGATTACCGGGGCAGTACACAGTTGCTCACTGAACTCAAGAGGTATGTTCTGTGTGCCTTGGTGGAATGTGCACAAGAAGCAGCACTGCCACTGGGTAAAGTGCTAATGACAGCTGCAGCCAGAATCCGGCCAAACTCCCTCCTGCTTCTGCAAAGCTGGCTGACTCTTTGCTGGATGGGAGGTGAGTTTAGTGTCATGACAGGCATGGGAGGTGAACTAAGGATACAGACACTTGCCACTGCAAGTGTCAGTCCTGGCTGTCTAGTCCTGACTGTCTAGTGCAGGGGCTTGGAAGTGCAGCCTGGTGCAAGGTGCTGGATGGACAGAGGACCCTCTCACACAGATCACTTTCCCTGAACCCTGAACCTGCAAAAAAACAAAACCCATCTTGTCTATTACAGCAGTGCATTGCTTCTCTCTCCTCTATTGGATGACTTCCTCTGTAGTTATAGTGGAACCTGCTTCATCCTGGCAAGACTGCACATATGCACATACAGATGTATTGGCAGCTGTTTCTTAATAAATTGGTAAATTGTATCTTGTGATAATTGGAACACACACACACACACACACACACACACACACACACACACACACACACACACACATATATATATATATATAGATAGAGAGAGAGAGAGAGAGAGAGAGAGAGAGTGCCTTGCTAAAATATTCACCGCCCTTTGCATTTTTCATGTTTTGTTGCCTCACAACGTGGAATTAAAATGGATTGTTTGAAGATTTGCATCATTTCATTCACAGAGCATGGCTACAACTTTGAAGATGTTTTTTTTTTATTGTGAAGCATACAACAAATAGGACAAAATAACAGAAAACTTCAGCATGCATCACTATTCACCACCCTAAAGTCAGTACTTTGCAGAGTCACCTTTTGCAGCAATTACAGCTTCAAGTCGTTTTGGATAAGTCTCCATGAGCTTGCCACATCTTGCCACTGGGATTTTTGCCCATTCCTTAAGGCAAAACTGTTCCAGCTCCTTCATGTTGGATTGTTTCCGCTTGTGAAAAGCAATCTTCAAGTCTGACCACAGATTCTCAATTGGATTGAGATCTGGGCTTTGACTAGGCCATTCCAACACATTTAAATGTTTCCCCTTAAATCACTCTAGTGTTGCTTTAGCAGTATGCTTAGGGTCATTGTCCTGCTGGAAAGTGAACCTCCATCCCAGTCTCAAATCACGGGCAGACTGAAACATGTTTTGCTCAAGAATATCCCTGTATTTAGCACCATCCATCTTTCCCTCGACTCGAAACAGTTTCCCAGTCCCTGCTGCTGAAAAACATCCCCACAGCATGATGCTGCTACCACCATGTTTCACTATGGGGATGGTGTTCTTGGGGTGATGGGATGTGTGGGGTTTGCGCCAGACATAGCATTTTCTTTGTTCAATTTTAGTCTCATCTGACCAGAGCACCTTCCTCCATACATTTGGTGAGTCGTCCACATGCCTTTTGGCAAACTCAAAATGTGCCTTCTTATTTTTAACACTAAGTAATGGCTTTTTTCTGGCCACTCTTTATTAAAGCCCAGCTCTATGGAGTGTATGGCTTATTGTGGTCACATGCGCAGATACACCAGTCTCTGCTGTGGAACTATGCAGCTCCTTCAGGGTTACCTTTGGTCTCTGTGCTACATCACTGATTAATGCCCTCCTTGAGTTTTTATGACTGGCCCTCACTTGGCAGGTTTGTTGTGGTACCATGTTCTTTCCATTTAAAGATGATGGATTTGATGGGGCTCCGGGGATCATCAAAGATTTGGATATTTTTTTAAAATCCAACCCTGACTTGTACTTCTCAACTACTTTGTCCCTGACTTGTTTGGAGAGCTCCTTGGTCTTCATGGTGTGATGCCTCTTGCTTAGTGGTGTTGCAGCCTCTGGGGCCTTTCAGAAAAGGTGTGTTTATACTGATAGATCATGTGACACTTAGATTGCACACAGGCGGACTTCATTTCACTAATTATGTGACTTCTGAAGGTAATTGGTTGCACCAGAACTTTTGAGGGGCTTCATAGCAAAGGAGGGGAATACATATGCACATGCCAATTTTAAAAATGGTATTTATAAAAACAATTTTTTATATACATTTTTCTCATTTCACTTCACCAACTTAGACTATTTTGTGCAGATCTATCACATAAATTTCAGATAAAACAAAAAAATACAGGTTATAATTTAACAAAATAGGTAAAAAGCCAAGGGGGGTGATTACTTTAACAAGGCACTGTATATATATATATATATATATAGTGGGGAAAAAGATAGCGGCACTCCAGTGGTCTAGATTAAACTGTATTGGATTACTTGCTTGAAACACCACTTAAAGTTCATATGTTGAGATATTTGAGTCTGGGTTATTCTGTAAATAAACAATCTCACAGACCAATCAGTAACAAAGTTTTTATTATATAATAAAAACAATACAGTTGATAAAACATTGTCTTACAGCATTTAAGAAATGATGACAGAGTATCCAGTTTCACTATCAGGGGAGATGTTGTAATTCCTGCCAACACCCTTTTGGGCATGAGCTCAGAGGCAGGATCCTCTTTTTATAGTGTTCGGACACTTTGCCAAATATCCAACTAATTTTGTCCAATGTAAGGACTTCTTCAAGGGTAAGAACCAAAAATAAAAGTGCTTAGGAGTACTATTCATTAAACTTTCAAAGAGCTAAATGGTAAACCAGCAGTAGGATTGGCTAATGGCTGGATCAACAAAGATAATAAAGAATCAAACCCAACGAAGATAATATTCCAATACACAATTTTTTCTCACAGTTGTGGAATAAAATCAACGTGTAACAAGACTGTGTCCTCCAATATGTGTGTCAGTCCTATAGCTGCAATAAAGACTTTGTACCTGTTGACCTTGTACCTGTTGACAACGTGGTGTCAACCTATTGACTGTTGACCTGAACACTGTCGAACTATCACCTGGATACTGCTCGAACTATTATTAAATCCACAAATCACCCTTCTCCTGCTTGCTGGCACTGCTCTCCTTTTAAGTTATAATTAATAATATTAATGCAAACTGTGAGCTGCAAAATTCCAGTGTGAACATAGAAAAGGAATTGCAAACAACAAACGTGAACAGGGAAACTTGAAGGTGAACTGAAAAACATTGACGTGAGTTGTGTATTTAGGGCCTAATTCAGAGTTGATCGCAGCAGCAAATTTGTTAGCAGTTGGGCAAAACCATGTGCACTGCGGGGGTGGGGGGGCAGATATAACATGTGCAGGAGAGTTAGATTTGGGTGGGGTGTGTTCAAACTGAAATCTAAATTGCAGTGTAAAAATAAAGCAGCCAGTATTTACCCTGCACAGAAACAAAATAACTTACCCAAATCTAACTCTCTCTGCAAATGTTATATCTGCCACACCTGCAGTGCACATGGTTTTGCCCAACTGCTAACAAATTTGCTGCTGTGATCAACTCTGAATTTCCCCCTGAGAACCTAGTTTAAATCGGGGTCTGTGTTTGGGGATTTGAACTATTGCTAGTTGATCACATTTTTAGCCATTTCTTTGTGTTTAATTGTGAATTTTATTTTATTTTCCCTTTTTTGTGGAACATCGAGAATATAACAGCGGGTTGTTGTTTTACTGAGAAAAGAAACAAATTTGCTCCTTCTCAGTGATAATATCAAATAGAGATATGGTTACTGATTGCCAGGGCAATGTGGGGAAAGTCAGGGATACTTTTTAAAAGGAATTCCGTTTACTTTAGGTTTGTGCTAAAACCTAAGGAAAACCTCTAATTGAGAAAACCCTGAGAAAACCCAAGGTCCCAACTTTGTAACAAGTAATATCACAAACAAGAGGAAACGTTTCTCTCATTTCTAATCACAAAATGTAATACCCTTAGTAAATATCTTTTTCATGATTGTTTTGTAAATCTTTGTGTCACAGAAGGGCATTTATATTTTCTTCATAGAAAATAATTAAATACACAACAGCCTGAATAAACAGTAAGTAATTTTTGCCATTGGGGAAAACTTTTTACTGGCAGTCACTGTAGGCTGACAGGAGTACATTATTTTTTATTTCAGTGCTGAAGACTTAGGAATGATTAAATGTTTGAACTGGTTGCTTTCCTCTTTGTTTTTGTTTTTTTTATTAAAAATGGAACAGAAGACCTTTTCAGAAAGTCAGTTTTGGCTGTCATGAGCACATCAATTAAAGTTAAGGTTGAGTAAAGCATTAACCTAATCCAACGTGCCTTCCTGTGGTAACTTTAACAAAAATACATTTTGTAATCACTATGTTTGCATATCCTGCACGCTCTATTTGACTGACATTTTTCTTTTCAGAAATATATCCCTAATGGCTCCACTTGTCAACACAGAGACAATCAATTAGTCATGTGAGAATAATTGGTTTTGGGGACTGAAATGTGACCTAAACTCTTCAAAACTAGCTACCTGTCATTTTATAAGCAACGGAATGTATCCTTCATTATTCTCTTTAGGCACTGAGCTACATCGCTTTGGAATCAATAAATTTATTTTATTTAAATATTTTACATTGTATAATTTTGTTAAAAAAACGAAACAATGCATCTATCACAAATGTGTTGTGTGCTTCTTTGCAGCTATTCCTAATTCACTGTATAGATTGTACATTTGATAATACACCATGAAACATAAAAATAATTAAAAACTTAGAATTAAAATGAACTGAACAGTCTGTTTTTTACTGGACAGTGAATAGAATTTTTATGAATCTATATGATCTACAGCTGTAATTGACAACCTAGTAACATATAGGATGCTCACATGTAGCTCTTGATAATGTAATTGGTCTTCAAACACTGATAAACCTTGGCTGCAAATCCAAATATAAATGCTGCTTGGTGTGCAGCTCAAAATGCTCTCATTCTGCACCTGTGCACTTTGACGAGCCGTAGATAAAAAGCAAAAGATGACTCTTATAGCACTAAATAGATAACGTGAACCTCAGTAGCTGTTATAGGAGGATGCACTCCTTTTTCACTCAGGAAGAACTCAAAAAGAACAAACAATGCGTGTATTGTAAGTTAGCTTCTGGGCAACATTCAATGTTACAGAAAATAAAAATACAAAAAAATCTATAAATAAAAAATGATAGAAATGGAATTGTGAATCACTTTATGTACAAAAAAATCCATGAGGCTTAAACAGTATATATACTGTATGTGTGTGTGTTTTCTACAGAATATATATATATATATATATACACACACACACACACACACACACACACACACACACACACACACACACAAATAGATAAATAAAGCAGAGTAAAATCTTACAATGACTCATAAAGTTGATATTCCAGTTATATATATATATATATATATATGTGTATTTATAAATTGAGTGCAAAAGAGCGCCTGCTGGTGTTATTTACAAGAAGTAATCAATATATGGCAAATCACCATGTGAGAAGTGAAACAAAATATTTCAGTTTCAGTTTCCAGGCAACGATGGATTACGATGCATGAGCGCCCTTGCGTCATCACGGCCTGGGGAGTCAGGGACGGATGCTGTTCCCCCCTCTTCCCCAGCGTTCATCCCGTTCGCGGGTCTTCTCACTGTATTTAAGGTACGTTATCGTGTACCCTGTTTGTATCACCTTGACAAAGGGGCACCACGGCCCCGAAACGTTGGTCACTTTCATGATGCAATAAATCACCGTTTACACTTTAATGTGTTGGGAGGAGTCTCTGAGTGCCGCTGCATGTGTCTACTGGTTTCATGTTAATTCTCTCCAGAGGGCACCGGAGCTTAAAGCAAATAGGGTGAGGGCCGGGTCTAATACCCTGTATATATATATATATATATATATATATATATATATATTTATTAGAGATGAGCGGTTTCGGTTCTCAGAGAACCGAACCGTACCGAACTTCACCATTCAAGTCTGGTTCCGAGCCAGACTCGGGTTTTCCCGCCTGACTCGGAAACCAGAACGAGGCAAAACATCATCATCCCACTGTCGGATTCTCGCGGAGTTTTGATTCCATATAAGGAGACGTGCGTCCCCGACATTTTTACTCCGGCATTGGAGAGTGTAGAGAGAGGATGTGTCTCCATTCTCTCAGTGTCCTCAGTGTCCGTGTCTTGTGCTGAATCTGTCCAGTCACAGTGCTTGTGTCCTCTGCTGCCATATGTCCAGTGCTGTCCAGTGGTGCTGTGTTGTGCTGCATCAGTTCAGTGGTGGTGTGTTGTGCTGCATCAGTCACAGTGGTGGTGTCCTCTGCTGCCATATGTCCAGTGCTGTCCAGTGGTGCTGTGTTGTGCTTTATCAGTTCAGTGGTGGTGTGTTGTGCTACATCAGTCACAGTGGTGGTATCCTCTGCTGCCATATGTCCAGTGCTGCTGTATAAATGGTCCCTTACAGTGTTGCTGTGTTGTGCTGCATCAGACCAGTGGTAGTGTCCTGGCCATCAGTCATTCCAGTGACCAGGCAGTCACAGTTGTATACGCTGCTGCTATATGTCCACTGCTGCCGTATAATAATAACAATAATAATAATAATAATAAAAACAACAATAACAAGTCCCTTACAGCGTTGCAGTGTTGTCCTGCATCAGACCGGTGCTAGTGTCCTGGCCATCAGTCATTCCAGTGAGCAGGCAGTCACAGTGGTATACGCTGATGCTATATGTCCACTGCTGCTGTATTATAATAATAACAACAACAACAACAACAACAAGTCCCTTACAGTATTGCTGTGTTGTGCTGCATCAGACCAGTGGTAGTGTCCTAGTTATCAGTCATTCCAGTGTGACCAGGCAGTCACAGTGGTATACGCTGCTGCCATATGTCCACTGCTGCCGTATTATAATAATAATAACAACAACAACAACAACAAGTCCCTTACAGTGTTGCTGTGTTGTCCTGCATCAGACCGGTGCTAGTGTTCTGGCCATCAGTCATTCCAGTGACCAGGCAGTCACAGTGTTATACACTGCTGCTATATGTCCACTGCTGCCGTAAAATAATAATAATAATAATAATAATAGTAATAACAACAACAACAACAACAAGTCCCTTACAGTGTTGCTGTGTTGTCCTGCATCAGACCGGTGCTAGTGTCCTGGCCATCAGTCATTCCAGTGACCAGGCAGTCACAGTGGTATACGCTGCTGCTATATGTCCACTGCTGCCGTATTATAATAATAATAATAATAATAACAACAACAACAACAACAACAACAACAACAACAACAACAACAAGTCCCTTACAGTGTTGCTGTGTTGTCCTGCATCAGACCAGTGGTAGTGTCCTAGCCATCAGTCATTCCAGTGACCAGGCCGTCACAGTGGTATACGCTGCTGTTATATGTCCACTGCTGCCGTATTATAATAATAATAATAATAATAATAATAATAACAAAAACAACAACAAGTCCCTTACAGTGTTGCTGTGTTGTCCTGCATCAGATCAGTGGTAATGTCTTGGCCATCAGCCATCAGTCATTCCTGTGCCGCATATTGTGTTATATAACTCCCAAACGTTAATGGAGAACAAAAATTTGGAGGATAAAATAGGGAAAGATCAAGAACCACTTCCTCCTAGTGCTGAAGCTGCTGCTACTAGCCATGACATAGATGACAAAATGCCATCATCGTCTGCTAAGGCCGATGCCCAATGTGATA